>NW_022872866.1:745964-1118946 GCF_900324485.2 Mastacembelus armatus | reverse complement strand
TATAAGGGGCATGGTTGTCGCCATTACGCCAGCGATTTGTATATTAACCCGGTAACTGTTAAAACTTTGTTTTCCGAACCCTGGGAATCCAGGGAAATTAATTAAACACCAGGGTCCCGACGAACGAGCGGCGTGTTTTGTGGCAGCTTCTCCTGAATAAACTAAAAGAACTTAAATTTAAATGTGTCACTTTTGAATCGTACAGATAGAAACAATATTATGAGTTTCGAATCTGTAAATGGTCTAGTTTTTTAGTTGTATACACGCATAGAACAAACAAACGATGTGGGGCTTCATAGACAATTGGCCACGTTCTGGGGAAAACCCGGATCTGGATAGCGAGAGATGGCCATCCATCCCACTTGGAATGGGCAGCTCTCATCTCCAGGAATTTGGCCGATTTTCTTAGCCGACCTAAAAGCCTGACAATCCAGGGTGGGGACCGGGATGCAGAGACTCAGTCTAAACGCTTCTCGCAGTGGTTCCTTAGAGCCCGCCGCCCCCTTCAAACCACATGGACTGTGTCTGCCCCTCGAACATATAAATCAACCAAATCAGAAGTTAACAGAAGAGAGTTATTTCAATAAAAACGATAATAAAATTAGACCACTCCTCTTATTGAACAGAAAACAGAACTGTTCAAATGTGGATTTAAATATTGGTCCTTTCTTCTAAATCTCTGTAGTAAATGAATTTTGATAACGGATCACCAAATTGACCTACTTAGTCTTACGGAAACATGGTTACAGCAGGAATGAATATGTCAGTCGAATGAATCAACCCCCCTCAGTCCATAAAAATGAATCATGTTCCTCGAAGAACAGGTTCGAGTGGAGGAGTAGCTGGCCAAGCTTCCAGGCAAACTTATATTAAACGTTCTCCTCAGAACAATTTAACTCTTTGGAGAGCCTCACTGAGAGGCCGACTTTTGACTGACGCTCTTAACAACCAGTCACAAAGTGCTGCTTCTCCGTTCTCAAACAGTGCCACCCACGGAAACGACCTGCAATAAATGGAACTCATGTAATCTTTGATACCATCGTCATCATGGCAGCATTAAAAGTCTGAATTTGTACAACAAAAATACTCTGTTAGTTCAGCTGCACCATAATCCATCTCACAAGTTCACCTTACAGTCCAGTAACATTTACCTTGAATTTTATTTGTGAACACTCGAGTCAATAAAATGTGTAAGCCCTCTTTGATTGACAGTGCAGGCAGCCAGTGACAGCAGATTCCTCAGTGTGTGGAAGCTCTGAACAGCTGAAGAGACTTTACGGACCAGAGTTCCTCACATCACCTCTTAGAAGACCATTTCTTTCATCGCAGTATCAGTGTCTTGTTTAAAACAACAACAATAAAACCATCTGTGATTATTGCCAATATGAAAGTCTGAAGACTCCAGACCCTCCAGAAGACCAAAGGTGCCACGGTCATGGCTCTTTGTATAGTCTCTACCAACCAGGTTTATCCTCATTCCAGTGTCACTCTGTAACGTCTCAAAGAGCGAAGCAATGCTACAGACACAACAAAGAGCTTTAATCATCTGTGAGACCACAGTATCAACAGCCGTCAGCTTCACTCTGCACTTAGAAGCTCGTCTCTGACATCTAGAGGCTGAACAATTCTCAGGACCGACTCCATGTCCAGCTTAAGAGAAGCTATCCTTATCGGAGTCGGGGGAAGGAGGTCGAGAGATCTCGAAGAAAGAACCCGATGACTTCCTGGATTTGAGAAGTTGAAGCATCTCAGCTAACTGACCCTCCAGCGCCGCCATGCGACTGTTCAGAGAACTGATGTCTCCTTTCAATTCCTGTTTCAGCTCTAGGAAGGAGGCTTGCATGCTCTGCTCCGGTATCGGACAGAAGACCCTCTTCTCATCAGGCTGGACTGGACTCCGCTCCTGTGGAGTTCTGGCCTCACCGACATTGTCCAAACGGAGGTCGCTCTTCGTGATGCCACTGTCACAGGAGTCGGTTTTCTTGAGGGACATCTCGTCATGAGACTTAGTTCTATCAGGCAGTGTCTCCATGGACTCGGCCTTAGAAACGCTGCTCCATGACTCAGCTTTCACAACTGACTCCTTGAATCGTCCCCAGCCTTTAGCTTTGGGTGGCTCCGCGGTTATACAGCTGGTCAAGTTGCCGTTTTGGGTGGTGGGAGTGTGTAGCATGACCCGGCTGGAGGTCCTGGATGAAGAGGATGTGATGGATGCAGAGGTGGTGGTGGTGGTGGTAGTGGTGGTGGTGGTGGTGGTGGCGGGGCTCTCGGCTACCATGACAATACTGGTGGAGGCCAGGACCTCTGGACCTCTCTGTGGCTCCAGGCAAACAACACCTTTCTCCACATCGCCGGCAGCTTGACATACCCGTTCCGCAGCGAGCCGAGCCTCCTTCTGCTGCCGGAAACGCTGGAAGAGTCTTCGGACTGGGTGGTCCGGAGGAAGGTTTAGAGGAGCCTCGTTCTTTCTCTTTAACATCTCCTCCTCTTCACGTTTGACATCACTGATCTTCCGGAAGATGATCTGTGACAAAGGAAATGGATACAATCAGAAACAAAACCAATATTCGGAACTATCTGCACTTCTCTTTACCTCCTATTCAAAAGCCAAGAAAACAATCACATACTTTGGCCACAGGATCTGTGCTGGTGGACGGACTTGTACAATCAGAACAATTTGTACAAAACGTGAAAAAAGTGCTAATCACTAAACCTAAAATGCACCTGACAGTTGACTTTTCCCAATGATAATAATAAATATCTCCTATACTTCACTCGTTATGGAGCAAGAGGGAAAATATGTGTACTTCTCTAAAGTTTTAATCAAAATGTCACTGAGGAAAAGGAAAGGCGATATTCGAGGACTAAAGTCAAATATCTACTTTGGTTTGTAAAGATAAACTTGAGAAGAACTCCTCTAATTCAAACACATTAAGGCCACTTGTGATGCACAAAAGTGTAACTCAGTCCCATCAATAATGAAAAATAAGTCTTTAAATATCGTTTAAAGTTCATTAATTTTGTATGGCACTGCTGTGTGCATTTATTAGCAGCATTAAGATTTACATCAGCTTCCTTCTCTGTTGAGTTTAGTAGTCATAAAGGTTCTGCTGGGCTATCAGCACTTACTGTGAAACAAGAAAAACTGGTTATTTCCTCATGATGAAAACAAGACTAAAACTAAATAAAAATTAAATGCTTCACATTTTTTGTCAATTAATAAAAATGAAATGACAATGTTAAATCTTTCACACTAAACTGATCTACAATCCACTGAGAATTAGACGAAGACGCAAACAAAAAGCTGAGACACACGAGGAAAATGTGACTGAATCAGCTCCTGCAGAACCTGTAACCATGGTAACAGTACACAACAAGCCACAGTAGCTATGCAAAGCACAGATGTAACCATGGTAACTGGGCCCAAAAAAGTTGGAGGCAGATGTAACCGTGGTAACTGGGCCCAACAAAGTTGGAGCAGATGTAACCGCGGTAACTGGGCCCAACAAAGTTGGAGGAAGATGTAACCGCGGTAACTGGGCCCAACAAAGTTGGAGGAAGATGTAATCGTGGTAACTGGGCCCAAAAAAGCTGGAGGCAGATGTAACCATGGTAACTGGGCCCAAAAAAGTTGGAGGCAGATGTAACCGTGGTAACTGGGCACAACAAAGTTGGAGCAGATGTAACCGCGGTAACTGGGCCCAACAAAGTTGGAGGAAGATGTAACCGCGGTAACTGGGCCCAACAAAGCTGGAGGCAGATCTAACCATGGTAACTGAGCTCAACAAAGTTGGAGGCAGATGTAACCATGGTAACCGAGCTCAACAAAGTTGGAGGCAGATGTAACCATAGTAACAGTACACAACAAGCCACAGTAACCACTAACAGTAACCACAGTAACTATGCAAAGCACAGATCATGACAGATGTAACCATGGTACCCGATAACAGTAACTATACACAGTACACATGGAGACGTGAGTTACCAGGGTAACAGCTATTGCCTCAAAATGGATAGAAGATATAAAAGTCAAAAGGATACAAATGATAAAAAACTGGACTAAAGTATCTGTGGAGGAACTGTCAGCTGAGGTTGACGATGGCCTACCAGGGCCTATTCTGTACCGATGGTTTTTCCCTGAGCGATGTCATCACCCTGAGCCAATCAATGCACTCCTGACCTGTTGGAATTGGATCACATGGTCAGAGCAGCAGCAGCTGAAGTCTCAGAGGTGAGGAGAACAGAGGAACACAGAACGTGAGAGAACTGCTAATGTTCAACCACTGCTGGACTGTCTCCTTCCATATAAACACAACACATCACTGGTTTTTCAATTCCACCAGGCAGAGGCCGCTCCCTGTGCTGTAACATACATACTGTATTCTGACAAACAGAAACACTGAGCTGAAAGCAGCTGCAGATGCCAGACCTACTGTTGATTCTGCAGACCAGCACTCCTCCAACACTTCATAAAGGTAAACAAAGCCTTTCACCGTGCCATGGTGTGCTGTGGAAAAAACCCCTCACACAGACAGCAGCACTGTGTAGTCTCCACCAACGCAGAAACACCACTTTATACTGTAAGGTCCTGCCTGCTTCCTCTACAAGGTGCAGCATGGAAAAAACAATGTCCTGCAGCGGAGAGAAAAAATAAAGTCTGTCCTGTGGGGGGCGCTAGAGGAAAGCTCATAGAGTCATTCAAATCTATGGTTGGGGTTCAACCTTTAGAGATCAGGACATTTCATGACAGTTCATCACAATTCACCAGTCCTCTCCTCTCTAAGATAAAGTGGGTAAAAGTGCAGCGACCTCACTACATCTGCTGAATTTGACTCATTTCAAATAAAGGCTGAACAGGATCGTTTACAGTTTGTAAGGTCAAATCAGTCCTGTGAGCCGTGATGAAGCTCTGTAGTCTCAGGGTGTGGAGGTGACAGCTGCCCCAGCAGGTCGTTTCTCTTCACCAGTGTCATTATTGCACAGCCCAGCAGAACCGGACACGGGGGCTTTCACATCGATTTACAGCGCAGGGAGAGAGACAGGAGGCTGTAAAGCTAACGAGGAGAGAGGGAGCAGCTTATCGCCAACGTCAGTGTTTTATACCCCGTCTTAACCCGGGGGGTGGGGGGCTGCTGGGCTAAGGAGGCGTAGTCCAGCTGATCTGACACCAAAACCACATATAAGCAGCTCATGAGCCATGATGAATAAAAGCCCTATACATTTGTCCTGATCAGTCACGTTACAGGCAGGTAAAGTCAGTCAGAGCGCTGTACTGCTGTCACTCACTCTAATGATTCAAGCCTTCACAAGGGATGTATGCTGTGGCTGTGGCTTTTTAGAAAGTCTCAACCTTTTCTGAAACATGTTTTCACTTGGTTTTTATGGGTTTTTGTTTTTGTAGACTGCAAACTGGAAGGTATTTCAGTTCCTGTGGTTTCAACGTTTCACTTCATCTCATTCAATTCTAATTTGTTTTTCACTTCAACTCCTGCTCGTAGGATGAAAGTCTGGAAGAGGTTGCTGTTTGTCTGATGGGTTTCTGATCCAGTCCAGCTGGTATTGATTTATAATGTAAACATTTCCTACACTTACAGCCACTCCCAGGGTTTTCTTGGATTAAACACTCCCTCTAAAATTTGAAGGACAGTTAATAAAGACAGTGTGTGTGAGAGGAAACAGGATTTACGTCCTGCTGACATAAACCTGTCTGGATCTGGACACCCTCTGCCCTAAGTAATGGATTCGCTCTAAAATCAGTAAATCAGTGCACTGATCGTGTCGATCAGTAGAACGTCTTATAAAATCGACGCTTTGGGGGTCAAGGACTCAATAACACTGAAGATGGGCAGCACAATGCAGAGGCACAAAAGATGTTTCATTAAACCTAATTCCCCCACATGTTTTATAGTGGGATTTGTGAGGACTGGTATGGGTCTGGTGGTTTCCACTGACCACACTGTGGACAGTTTCCACAGGGGAAAGTGGTTTCAGTGAAAACTGTCAGCAGTTTGTTCAGTGGGTTGGCATTATTTATTGGGTGAAGCAACTGTGAACGCCCCAGATACACAGGCCGATGCTGAATGTCATTTTTCCTTATTGGGCTGAATATCTGTTGCCTTATTTCTTACTCACTGATTTGCTTTGTGCTTGCAGTAAAACCCCCAGTGCACATATTATTGCATCTGAGCAGGAAACTGAAAGCTCCCTGTGATAATCAGGTTTTCAACTAATAAACCATTACTCTCATGTAATAACTGACTATACACAGCAAAAAAAAACAGCAATCTATGACTCTGGAGAGGAAACGACGTTTGGACCGAACGTGGATGTGTGTGACAGCTTCCTGTTTGTCGTGCAGAAAGCGTTTAGGATAATGAGGCTAGTGTAAGATCACAGTGTCACAGCAGAGGGTTTGAATCATTAATGAAGTTGCTGCTGATGTGCCACCACAGCCCCGCTCTTAATTTGGAGACCTATCGATCCCGCTGCCGTGTGACGGCCGCAGATATTTAATGAAGACCGAGAAAAGAGACAGATTCTATATTTGTTTGCTCGGAGTGACTCAGTGTCTGGACGAGGTGCTGTGACTCTGGTGTACTCTGGCCCAGTTCAGGATTATTCCAGGTCAGTTTCAGCAAAAATAGACTTTCATCCATTATGAGCCGAACTTCCTAACAACTGTCTCCCAACAGCCAGAAGTTAGAACTGATGTTACTGTGCATGGTAGCCCAGGAAAACACAAGAGACCTGATCATTAATAACTTAATAATTTACCTCTTAAAACCTCCTGAGGCCTGTTTGATGGAACTGATTTCAATGCTTTGTAAGACTTTTCCCAACCTGCAGATACCATGAAGTGGATCAATTGTCATAAAAGTGTGAGATACTATAGTCAACTCTTTTATCTCACTGGGTTTTAGTCTGGATGAGACTGCTTCCAGAGTCCGTAACCATGGTAACCGCACACAACAAAGATGGCGACAGACAAAATCAAAGAAAAAGTAAAATATCTTTATAAATATTATAAACGTATTAATATAAACTTGTAATATAAACTAATGTATAGCAAATATACATTTTTAAGATTAGAACTAAAATAAATGAATCTGAGTTACCAAAACGAAGTGAATAAGGAAGATTATGTGACGGGGCAAACATTTACTCTGATCACACTGATTGTCCGAACAGGTAACTTTGGTCTATGGGATTTTTTTCTTACAGTATGTGGCTGGTTTGTGTTTGAGGCACTAACTTCTTTTTAAAGGTCGTCTTTGGTTTGTTGATCTGAATTTAAGGGTCAGAGCGAGCAGAGTGTTTGTCCTGCGGTGCAGGTGTGAACAGGGCGACCTGTCATCACCCACCTCCACACTGTTAGCTTTCCCCACGTCACACCTGCTCTGTGGAGGACGAGCTGAGAACAAAGCAGCTTATATAAAGTCTTCAGACAATCTGTGGTCACATGACACACACACACACACACACACACACACACACACACACACACACACACACACACACACACACACACACACACACACACACACACACACTCTCTCCCAGGTTGTTTTTGTTGTTGTTTTCTGGGAACATTTTGGTTTCATTCACTGAAAGTCTCTCTCATCAAATAGTTTCTGCCTATAATGAAAGAAAACGTCAGCACTGTGACCCCTGTAGGTAACCAGTGACAGAGACATACTGAGTGTTTTTATTATTTTAGAATCAGATTTGTTGCCAAGTACGTTGGACAAAAAAGGAATTTGACTCTGGAGCAGAGGCTCTCAATGTGCTTTGTCATAGGTCAATGACTCACCCTCTTCCTCAGGTTGTAGGTGAGCACCAGGTTTCTGGCAAAGTGGTTTGCAAAGTTGGAGTAAAACTCCAGAACTTTCTGCAGTGCGTCTCGTTTGATGACGTGGAGGTCGCAGTAGGTCAGCGCTCGGACGTTGGCGCAGGACTGAGCCAGCGTCATCTCCTTCCAGAAGACGTCACCGAACACGTCGCCTTTACCTGCGGATGCACACGGACAGATGGGAGTCACATGGGCCACAGCGCTGAAAGTTTTCACCCACAGTACTACAGCAGTGTGTATCTGTTTTGGACTGTATTTGAGACTTTAGTGATGGCAGGACTATAGGAAAAGGATGTAGTTATTAGACCAGCTGACCCACAGTCAAACATGGCTCACGTGTTTCTTCCTCAGCGTCATTACACTGACTACAGCACATTTATTGTTGCTGTCAGTCTCTGGATGGGATCAGTGGCCTTATCCTTTAATGTTCTGGTCAGTGTCTCTACGTTCTCTGAGCATCATGATTCATCTGTGTTTCTGTGGAGAAACAAACAGAATGTGGCTGAAACGCATCGAGCTGATCTGAGTGTTATGATCCACGTCATTGATTCTTCCATTAACTCAAACCTCTGCCCCCTCTGGTGAAGACGGATAAATGGCAACACATTAAAGGGTCAACATGATGAACGCCGCAGAGCACTGCAGTGAAAACACACATTCTTCACACTGAAGAATGATTCTGATCCAGACTGCAGCTGCTCTGAGAAAACATCTGTCTTAATGTGAAAAGCGGATGTGAAGCTGAGATGAACTCTTTAAATAGCTTCTCATGTGATGTGAAACTACAGAGGCAGTGGCGCACGGCTCGGTGTGTTTCTGAGAGATCTGCGGTGAAAATCCAAATATTTATCCAGGCAGGAACCGAGGCTGAATCCCACATTAATACCCTTCTTCTGGTAAAAAGCTGGAAGTAAAGCATCTGGCTTTAAACCACAGAAACAGTCCGCTGAAGTGCAGTCAGACCCAAACTAAGACAGCAGCTAGGATTACCAGCTGCCAACACAAAAAACTGATTAATGCTGTTTCATATCCCATCGTACAGAAGAGCTGGAGAGGACGTTCACAGCCTACAGACTAAATATCAGATAAGAGACATCCCAAATTTCTGACAATAACTCTCACCTGTCGTACTAAGACTGTGTTTTATGTGGTTTCCTATGTGGTTCATAAAGAGGCATAAATGAGACACTGATGACACTTATCTAGTAGATAACTCCTCTTTTACAAACTGTATTAACTCTACATTTCCCTTGGAATTAGTCCAAGGCCACAATAATTAACAACAAAATATCAGAACAAGTTATTTTCTGGAACATTTTAAAAGAATCGGCTGGAAAATCTACAGAATAAAGCGTCACTGTAATTTTAGTCTGTAGCGTTTGCAGTAATATTAGTACGCTGGTTTGACAGCATGCGACGTGACGATGTTACTATGACACGAACACTGTACAACTGTACAACATGTTAAGATGCAAAGTAGTGCAAAGTATTCCATGGCAGTACTACTAGCAGCAGTGTAACACAAGCCAGAATGTTAAAATCAGGACGTTGCACCAAAGCGTGTGTCCATGCTAATGTCAGCATCATATCTCAGAACAGTTTTAAACTAAAACACTGGCTTGTTGTAATGTGCAGGAGACAACATGGACGTGTGAACACACCTCATGAAACATCCACTGGCTGTTCAGGTTTTTAGCCGAGAGTGTCGGCACCTGCACTGCAGATTATTGCTGAATATCAGGGAGCCGTTAAAGAGCTGCAAGGTTTTTGTGAACACCTCGTCATTGCATAATGACGCCGACAGCTGTTGGATCAGCCCTGTGCCGCCTCGGCAGCTTCCGTCATCTTTCACTGTTTGTTTCTGCATCAGTGAATGTCAGAAAAATCACTTCATGCATTAAGAAAAGAGGTTTTGCTAATAGGGCCCTGCAGCAGATTTCCTACGCACAATGACGGAAATAGCAAAAGACGCCTGGTTTTTGGTTTTGATGTGCAGAGGAAGTAGCTTCTGTTCTGCTCTGTGTTATTTCTGTGTGACGGGTGACTCTGCAGGGTTCAGTGGTTTGGTTTCAGAGCTCAGGTGTTTCCTCCGGAGTGAGGCCGCGGTTCTGTTGTGTCAGGCGGCAGCAGCAAAAACACACTTCAATTTCTCTATTTTCACTTCCAGCCTAAAACACAGCGGCATGTCTCAGGCTGAGCTTTAATAATCCTGAGAGAAGACGTGTTGATGGAAGAGTCTGACCAGGACAGGATCTAGGAGATTCTGCAGACCTGGACTGTGTTTCTAACAGTTAATCCTCTTCATTTTAGTACAGACGTCTTCACTGTCACCAAGGGGACATTCCAGTTCCATCAGATTACTCTTAACTACAGGTTCACCATGAAGCCCGGTCCAGTGTTCTTATGTCAGTTCAGAGGAACGAGGACGCACAAGTCTTTTGACGGTCCGACCCTTCATAGTAAACCTCAGACTGAAACTGCATCTGAGCTGTACAGATGAATGCCACAAACAATTCATGGGCATCACTCTTCAGTTTTATGATTTTAGTGGATCTGCTGGTTTTTTAGAAAGACTTTTATAATCTATAAGTTCCTCTTGTAATCTGTACTATGAATAATACATTATCACTGAGGGATGGGAGGTTTAAAATGTCCATCATGATTTCCATCCTCATCCTGGTCATCAGGGTTTGACCCGTCAGCGTAAATTTAAGTTGAAACGTTCCTTCAGAAATAAAGATTCATTTCTCTAAAACCATGTTTCTATGATTCCTCTGTCCTCACGTCTGCAGCACTAATGTCTTCGTGCATGTAGCTCTGACAGACACAGGCCTGGACTTCGGCAGGACTGATGGGAACTAAATTATCAGGTTTGAGCGAACACAAGTTGATTCTAAAATCTTTATTTTAAGGAATTCTGCTGTTGGGTTTTGTTGTGTGACAGCTGCGTCCTGCATTTCTCATTTCTCACCTTGTAAATCTATCAGAAGGTTTAGGCAGCAGCTGTGGCCCCACCTTTCTATTCAAAAATCGATTTTTTAACATGTTTGTGTGTTTTAAATCAACTAAAAACACTCCATCATTCTGTTTCCAGATCATCCAGCACGAAAATTGGCTTCTTTTCTCAATTTCACCTAAAAATAAATTTGCATTTTTCGTCTGTGTGTGAACTGAATTGGAACAGGACAAAACCAATAAACTAAACCGCTCAGACACTGTGGAAACAGAAACTGGAGGACACATACTCACTTGTGTTTTCACTACAAGGGGAAGGTCTGTTTTTTCAACACTATCACACGTGAAACTGAACGTGGAACTGAAAAGTCAGATACGGCACCAGAGTGAGACAGAAAGAAGTGAAACCAATGGAGCTGAGCCTGAAAAAGTCACCGTGTGGTTTTATGTTCCAGTCACGCTGTTTTCAGCCTGTAGGTTTAAATGAACATTTGCATAGTGAATAAAACCAGTGAGAAATGAGCAGCTCCTCACAGCTGGACCACCTCACATGAGAGAGCAAAACATCATCCAAAGAACCTGTCGTGAAAACACTTTCCTCATTGGGGAAACTGTAAAATCCAGAATGAACATGTTGTTTTCACTTCTCAAAGGTAAAAGTGGGTAAAAACCGTCCTGAACATCGAACATGTTGTTTCAGAGTGAAGTCTCTCACCTAAAATGGCCACCACCTCGTCGTCTTGGATGACCTCCAGTGACCCTGACACCACGAAGCAGAGGCTGTCCACGCTCTCCCCGGCGTGGTAGATGAGGTCGCCCGGCGCGCTGTGGATGGTCTGAAACTCCATGGCGAGGGCTCGCAGGCAGCCGTCGCTGGCCAGTCGGAACGCCGGGTGTTCCTTGAACACCTTCCTGTTGAGGTGGACGCAGATGTCCGCTCTCATGTCCTTGGGACAGATCTGCAGCACCTGCACACACAGTCGGCTCAAAGTGAGGACACACAAAACAGTTGAATAATATAGTGATTGTCTCAGCTGTGGTGTCTTCACAAGGACAGTGACAGAAACAGCTGAGGGGAAAAGGTCCACACAGCTGACCAATCACCAAGTGAGTCCGGTGTTACCTTCTCTGTGTCGATGCCTCTGGACATGGACCAGGTGGACACGATGTAGTCCATCACCCGCTCGCTGAGGCCTTTGGGGACCTGGTAGAGCTTCAGGAAGTCTCTCACACTGTTGAGCATCTCATGGTAGCGGTTGGTGTTGGCGTACATCTGCTGGAAGATGGTGGTGACGTTACCGAAGATGGTGGCGTAGAGCAGCGCTGCGAACAGGAAGGACAGACCATCAGGTTTCAACATGACGGCACCACAAGAATTCAGTGGCTTGGTTTAAAACCACAATGGGCACAGCTGGGAAATGTGGATACACGAGTACTGATGTGTGACAGTAAAGGATTTTTGGGTGGAGTTTTTCTATATAAGGACAAAAAATGGAAGCTCAGAGGAAATCTGACACATTTCAAAGCCCCTCCAGACAAAGTTGTACTATTGAGCTGTATAAAATAAAACAAATCTGTGTGTATATATGTTATGTGCTTTCCTGAGAGGAGGCCTGCAGCCAGCCACAGCCGGATGAATGTTTTCATGCTTCTCTGTGGACACAACACTTTGTCAGGTGGTTCAGCACAACAACACTAAACTGCTGAAAACCAATCATCTGAATCACCTGATGTAAACAGAAAACAACAGTCCTGAGGCGTTTAAAGGACTTTAAGGACCAAAGAGCAGTGAGACTGAAGCTGCTTCTAAGCTGAAATATCTGAAAAACTTTCCTAAAGATTTTTTTTCTAAGATTTTTCCTCTTTCATTCAGCTTCTTTCTCCACTGTGACCAACAGCCTGTGCAGCACCGATTCCTACCAGGGAGGAAACGCTAAAAGCAGATTGACACCGTGACTCTGACTGTCAGGATCAGGGCATTGCAGCGTCAGTAGCTTTACTCCTGCTCTGTCATGTTTCTATGTTTTTGTCTTCAGAAGCATCCAGAGGTTTTCTGGCTTGATTGTCAGTGTAACACAGAACACAAGGCCAAAGGTTGTTGTTACTTCAATTACTCAGGTTTTCTCTTCAGCTCCTACATCTTCATTTCCCAGAAGTCGAAGCTGACTGACCCGTCACATGTGTGTCTGTGACCATCGGCAGATTAATTGTTCGTGTCACCTTGAAGCGACAGCTCGGCTCATCAATACAAACTGCTGCAGTCCAGCCCTGACTCAGCTGCCCGCCCTCACAGCCTGTCAGCAGTATGGGCCCTGGGTCACCCGATCAATACCGACCTCCGTCCACCACCATCACCAGCAGCACCCGCTGCCATCCATCCTGAACACTAAGTGTCAGAATTATTACACAAGACTGTGCGACCTTCCTGAAGGTGAGTGTGCAGGCGCGGCTCAGCGGTGCAGCTGAGCTAACGCTGAAGCAGCAACAGCAGGTCCAGGACCAGAGCCAGGTCTGAAGGGTCACACTGAGAGGGGTCACTGCGGCCGTCCACCTGTTCCTCTTATTTTTATCTCACTGGACAAAAGACAGGAAAGAGTTCAGACGCTCACATCTACTCACAAACACAGTAAATCTGTCTTTAGCCCATATCAGGTGCAAACAACACACATCCACTAGTAATAAATAAAATGCTAAGAATTAGTTTTAGTGTTCGTGTCTGTTGTCCAAAGACAAAAATGATTTTATGGTTAATGATTTTATGCCAACTTTTTCTGCCGTTAAATGAATAACTGTTGTGGTTCAGCTGGGACCATGTTTCACCACAACACATCAACAAGCATCGGTCTGTGATGATGCTCAGGTGAAGGATGAAAGCTTTAAATAAATCACTGGCAGAAACAATCAGCTGAACCTGCAGCTTCACCATGAGTCTCAGCTCAGGGTTCAGGGTTCTGGTTCCCTGGTTCTGGGCCTCAGTGTTTCAGCAGCTGTAAAAAGCCTGTGTCCTCTGCAGCTGGTGAACATAGTGGAGCATTTAGCAGCTAAAGAGCCAGAGGTTTCCCTCAGGAGGTGGTGGAGACCAAACCCAGAGCTCAAACTGAGGGAACACTGGGCTGAGACTCAACAGGTGAACTCAGACACTGGTCCACCTGGATAATAATGTTGTTCTCTATCTGCGAGATGTGTTAATGTAAAGTATTGGGTTGGTTTAAATCTCTGTGTGAAAGATGTGAGCAGACTTCATCCCTGGTCCCTCTGAGAGATGGAGAATATTTTGGAAAGAAAATGGACCAGCTATTTCTGTCCTTCCTCTCACAATGAGCGTTACAACACTCACACTCGCTATGCTAATGACCCAAACTCTCATCCTGGATCCAGGATGCTCACTGTCATAACAACGGCTTTCCATCAGTCTCCAGCAGCTCTCATACGTTACGGGCTGGGAAGCCTAATCCAACACACCCCTTCCTCCAGAGTTCCTCATGAATCTAAACAGAGAATCTACCCACACTGCTCTGCAGCCTCACTACACACTCAGTACAGACCACAGAGCCTCTACAGGAGACCCAGAGGGACAAACTGTCAGGGCGGGATCAGAGCATGCACTACAGAGCTTGACACAAACAGGAATTGAAACTAGGTTAGAAGTTTACTTTAACTGGACTCTGATCTAATTTCAAGAGCAGGGTACTGCTGCTAAACAATATTATTAATAAATCAAACATTTGGTATCAGTTACTGGAAACAATAATAAAGGTGCTTTTTAAAAGTCAGAGCTGAGTGAAGCTTCAGTCTCCTGTTGGAGGGTCTGTGATTAAGTGTCTCTGGAAGGTTCAGTATGTGACTGTGATCCAGACTAAGATACTGTAGATCCTGAGGTGACACAAGATAACGGCAGCTTCCGATGAAGGAGACAGGTTGTCAGCATCAAAGCTCTTCATCCTTCAGCCCAGTGGAAAAGCTTTCACCTGTAGACCTGTCTGCTCTGGAAAACCTCCACGCACTTCTACTGTCTGTCTGCACGTTCATAAAAACTTGCTTTTAGGAACAGTCCACATTTACTTCCAGAAAATAGATGTACTGTTCTGTTTAAGAGCCCAAACTATCCTTTATGCACAACCACAGAGGCCTGGAAGTTACATAAACCTGTGGGGTCTGTCCCAGCAGACCCCTGGAAGCATGTCCTGTATGTTGCTGGACATGTGACAGTAGCTGTTTATGAGACACTCCCTCCTGCAGCAGTTCTCATTTTTTTCTGCTAATGTAAAAATATAATCAAGCTTTTTACCAAAGCTGGAAGAAAAAAAATTACTAAATTACTTTTAAATGTTCTATGATTTTCAGCTTGTGACGGAGAGAAGCACCGTCTGTGCAGTGACACCCCACATGCTGAAAGAGGTCAGTATGTTGAATGTTATCACAGCTGAAACATTCAACCAAACAAATCATTCACAAGATGCCACAGAAGTTTATTATAAAATGAGACGTTCAGAATATTAAGAACTCCTCTGAATATAAAACAGTCCAGTACAATGCCACCTTTCACCGTGGCCTCAGCAGTAAACATATAACTGAACTGACAAACATCCAAAAACTGACTTCAGTCTGTACAGGTGTACATAATAAAGGACTCTGTACATGTAGACTGAATCTTGGGGGTTTCCCAGCCTTAAAATTCTCAATTGAGATATCACAGGAGTCTAATTTGTTTATTCTGCACAGCAGCTGGTAAAACACATGATTGTCTGTGGTGTCGTGATGTTACTGTGCAGAGCTGCAGGATCAGTGCAGCTTTGAGCCTGAGCCTGCTGAGCAGTTGCATGTGTGCAGACTGTAGCAGGCAGCAGCAGGACATGAGCCCAGCTGATCTGACAGCACAGTTAATATTTCAGTGAGGGACTCCACCACACCAGACCCCAGAGTGTCAGTCCTCATCACATCGCTGAGGAAACAACTGCTCACAGAGAGGCCGTCCGTCTGTCTGCTGGATGGGAGCAGACAGGCCTTTCTAAATCTGTTAGACGCTGACAAGCTTCACCGGGTTCCAACTGCAGAGAGCAGCAACTCCAGGTCCACTGTCAGCCCCTGCAGCACTTACGGTCACCTGACACTCCCTGCTGGCAATGGATTGGATCAATGGTTCTGTGGATTCTGGCTTGGATCATCTTGTTTGAACAACTGGTTGTTTGAAGCTTTTGGCAGATCAAGGCGTCAACAATCCTTAAATCTTTGAAAGTCTCCAACAAAAACTTCATATCAGCCACAGACCAGTTTGGTTTTGGTGCCTCCATATTTCTGTCCCTCCCAGAAACTTGTGCCATCAACTAATGTTCCCCCCACGTGGGTCAGAAAGAATCTGTTTATTCCAACAAGAGAGAAACGATGGATTAAGTGTTTCCATGGCCAATATTTCCCTATTGATCTGATTATTAAAGGTTTACACCCACCCCTTTCCCATCGGGCCCAACTGGACCAGTCTATTCTGGATTATTAGTGGAATATTAGGCTCCAGGGGCAGCATGGTGGCTGAGTGGTTAGCACTGTTGCCTCACAGCAAGAAGGTCGTGGGTTCGCATCCCGGCCTTTCTGTGTGGAGTTTGCATGTTCTCCCTGTGCTTGTGTGGGTTTACTCCGGGTACTCCGGTTTCCTCCCACAGTCCAAAAAACATGCATGTTAGGTTGATTGGTGACTCTAAAATTGCCCGTAGGAGTGAGTGTGAGTGTGTGAGGTTGTCTGTCTTTGTGTGTCTATATGTGGCCCTGCGACAGACTGGTGACCTGTCCAGGGTGTACCCCTGCCTTCCACCCGAGAGAGAGCTGGGATAGGCTCCAGCAGATCCCCGTGACCCTGAACCAGGAAAAAGCGGGTATAGAAGATGGATGGATGGATGGATATTAGGCTCCATGTCAACACAGCTACTGTGAAAAAGTGTCCCTCAATGGCAATTGTCTAAATCTCCCACCTGAAAAGCAACTGTCCAATCACAGCTGAGCTGCAGTCACTGGTCCCCTGCCTGTACCACTGCTGATAGTTTTCCACATGTTGATGCAGAGAGACGCTGTGCACAACAGGTCAGAGGACCAGGTCTGTCTGCAGCCAAAGCCATGAGAACAGAAGTGAGGAGGAAACACATTAAACTGTGGGCTTGTTTTGTTCTGATGGTGGTGATCAGTCCATCAGCACCACAAACAAACCAAGACTTAGTGAGTTCTCTTCTCCACGGCCTTTACTTGTAGCTTTTAAAGTGAAGCACATTGATTGAAAATATCATTTATGATCATTTAGCATAAAACAACAGTCACATGATGTATATTGGGACTAAATATCACGGATCCAGCCTTTTCTGACACGTCTATCCAGCCACCTCTATTACAGCCAAACAAATAACACCAAGTTGCTGTTAAAAATAAACTTTCAAACAGACCTTGAGTTAAATTATTTTTTATATATTGATGGGAATTTACTTACTAACAAAGTACAAGTCTGCAGATTTTTGTCTTTTTAAAGTGTTGTTCTGCTTTTGATTCTGAGAATCATAATGATGCTGTAAATGATACTGACATCACATAATAATCTGGGGTATTATTATTATTATTGTTGTATATTTTTCTGTCTTTAGCCACAGGTGGTTTTATTCATTTAAAGTCTGGATTGTAAAACAATCTGAACTCAAATTTCGGTTCATTAGCTTAAAACATGGAAACTGCAGATGCAGCTCAGTAATGAAATGAATGAGGTACTACTCTCACTTTAAATAATTATTAAAACAAAAAGCCTTTTCCAACTACAGCAGCTTGTTTTGCTTTGATTTCCAATATGTTTAATCCTTTCCAATTGATTACGTCACCTGCCTTTAATTTAATTTAATTAACTATTGTGTTTTATTTGTCCTAAAACTTATTTTTATTTTGCTGACAGCTCTTATGTGGATATGGATAGTACTTTTATATAGAACATTTCTTATTGTTATTACCAGTAGAGTATCACTATAACGACAGAAGAGACCAAATCATGATGAAAGGATGTTCAGCTGCTTGAATGATTTAATTGCTGTTTCATACTGTGGATGACGTGTGTTTGTGTAACTGTGACAGCTCGTCTTTTAAACTGAAGGCTGCAGACAGAAGCCGACATTCAATCAAACGACACAGCTCACAGGTGACAGACGGTAAAAACCACCAAAACAAAACCCTGCAGCCTCACTTCACTCCCCGACCGACTTTGAATACTGAGACAAACACCTAAGTCATCGGAACCAATAATGTGATCAAACTATGACTTTTGACACTGGTGCAAAATAGGGGGTTTAAATTGAAGTGATTATTTTAAAATGCTGATTTTTCATGCTTGACCACTAAACATGCAACAGTCCCCATGTGAATCACTCATCCCAAACTCATTGTGCAGTAAAAGAAACTGAAGCTCACTAACATTAATCTGAAGTTCTTCTTTAACTCCAAACGTTTTACATGATACCAAACCCTTCGGGCTGAGGAAAAGGTAAAGAATTTATTAAAATGATAGAAAAACACGATGTGGGAGTTAGCAGCTTGAAGTATCAATCTCAATTTAAGGTCTAATTTAAGGGCTTTCACCTGGGGAACAGAACCTTAATCAGAGGACAGAGTGTGTGAGAAGTGAAGAAAAATAAAATGAGATAATTGTAACTTGGTAGAAAACAGGTCAAAAAATATGACAAACAAGCAAAATCCATCGACTGAAAGCTCTGGAACAAGTTAGTAAGTGGACGTTGAGTAACTTTATGGAGCACTGCAATATATAGAATATACTGCATACAGCTCTGTGTGTTACATAATACTGTCAGACTGGATTAGCCACCTCAAAGGTAACTAATGGGAATTACAAAGGGGAAAATGGATGTTAAGGGGTTTTTTTCCAAGCGTGTCGGTGACATGTAGTTATACCAAAGAAGAGATAGAAATGGCCGACGGCTCCTTTAAATGTGATTTTTACAGCTCCGGGTTGGATGGTGTGTGGGTGGAGGCAGAGGAGACGTTTTTTTATTATGTGTTATGACGTCAAACAGTGGATGGAGACTCTGTGGGCTCCAACACTGTTTCACAGACTGAAGTCGTGATGAGACTTTAAATTACAGACACAGGTGGAAAAAAACAAACTCATCCGTTCGTATGAAGAGGGTGGTGTTTGACATTTGTAACTGTAACCGACAGATGACGCTCTGTCTGTGTTTTCTTCCTGTCTGACACTACGTCAAACATTAAACCAGTAGATGAATAAGAAAAACTTAGACAAAGCAGAGTTTGAGTATTTGTTCTCATGTTTCTGACGAACTGAAGCTCCTGGGTCAAAACTAACAAGTTGAGCAGTTTGACTGCAGAGACGCAGTTTAGTTAAGTTGGTCAGCAGACAGCAGAGGTAATAAAAGAGGAAAGATCAACTCAGACTTCATTTTAGCCAGTATGATGATGATGATGATGATGATGATGATGATGATGCTTATATAGGGACAGTGGAAAACAGCCTCACCAAGGCAGGAAAGCCAAAAGCCTTGAGTGTGGTGAATAAAGCATGGCGGACTGCAGAGGAGTTTCATCGAGAGGATTCTGGTCTGACCTTGGTGTATCTGCAGCTGGAGGACAAGGCCTGTTGACGCCACATGCTGAGAATTTTAGATGATTACAGATGAAATATTTAATTCTTCCCCCAAATGCTTTGAATCTCAAAGAAAACGTGGCAGCACTTATCTGCCCAGTTTTCAGACCACTGAGTAAACCATCAATAATTCATCGAGAGACTCGCTCCTCTCCGTTGTTTATGTACAGAGGGATTGTGGGACGTCACGTTCAATGAAAAGTGCGTCTGGAGGTCTAACGGACTCAGAGACACCTGTTGTCTGTCTGACAGTCACCTTCACACTTTCATACCATCAGTGTTTATGTGACCCTGACAACATTATGGGAGAATAAGGGAAACCTTTATTTGAGAATATTTTATTCATGATATTTCACTTTTTCTTATCATTTCTATTGGCTCTTTAAGTTTTTCCAGTGTTGTCTAGTGACTAGGACTGACTTTAACCAACTGATCATTTCCTTCTGAAGAACCAACATAACAGATGTTTTAAACATCTGTCACACATCAATGATAAGGAAATCATAGAGACTTACAGCCAATCATCATCATTGCCACAGCGAAGATCTTCTCCCCGTCTGTGTTTGGAGCGATGTTTCCGAAGCCGATGCTGGTCAGACTGGTCATGGTGAAGTACAGCGAGGTGATGTAGACCGAGTCTTTGCTGGGCCCCCCTTCCCAGCGGCCCGAGCCCGAGACGTTGAATCTGTACGGCGTCCCCACCGTGTCTCCCAGCAGGTACAACCAGCTGTCCATCCTCACAGTGTTGGTGTCCTCGTCGATCACCTCGTAGTCTCCGATGCTGTACCAGATGCAGGCCAGCCAGTGGGCAGCCAGGCCGAACACACACACGAGGAGAACCAGCACAGCAGCACCATACTCAATGTAATGGTCCAGCTTCCTGGCAACCCGACCCAAACGCAGCAGACGGACCACTTTGAGAGAGCTGAAGAGACTGCTGATCCCCTGGAGAGGAAGAGGAGGAAGGACACAGGAAAAAAGAAAAGGGATGAGAAAAGAAATGGCTTCAGCCCCAAGGACGCAGAGTTTTCTTCCTGTCAGTGTAGACTACTTCCTGCAAATAGTGAAAGTCCTTGTACTCAAACTGTTTAGCTCAAACAAACTCTGCTGGTTTTGCTGCTCAGCTTGGTTTCAATCAAACTTGAAAAGGAGGTGAACTCTGATGCTTGAAAGCAAATCAGGCTGTGAATTAAGACACAACTATAATATATCGGCCATTTTTTAATTCACTCATTTCAGACTGGCCTGTGTGCAAACTGGAAAGTTTTATTGATGCTTTCATTGACTGAAAATGCTGCACTGAGCATGAAACACAGCGATCACACACATTTTTATCATCCTCCTTTCATCCCTTTTTACTACAAATAAAAACCCCTGTGATGTCTGATATTTGAAAAGACGTGACTTCACGATGACAATTAAACTCCATTACTTTAAAGTCCATGAAGGAAACACTGCAGCAGGTTCTGTAGGACCCCCGCAGTCTTCTCCTGCTTGGGTTATTGACTGATTGATTAGTTCACACTGACCTTGTGAAGGACCAAACTGTCAAAATAAGACCCGTGTTGTAATGAGCTGAAGGTTCTTCACAGACAACAATGAGAACAAAACAATAATAAACACTAAATGGAGATTTAGCTGTTTTTCACCCCGATGTCAGATGTGTGGTGTTTCTCCCACTGAGTAACAGAGTTTATATACACATTTTAAAACAACAGCGACCCTTCAGAGCTTTCTAATAATGCAAGCTCTCTGGCCAATCAGAATCCAGTGGATCCACAGGTGGCCTGAGGTCAGGTCTAGAGCTGATATTATGTGACGACTTTAAAGTCCAGATGGCTGTAGTCCATATGAAAGATGCAGAAACACGTATCAAACATGAGGAAGCTGTGCCACGTCCACAAACACATTTTCTCTGTGTCTGACTCATCTGTTACTGCAGCCTCTCATCAGACCACTCAGTCGCCTCTCCAGCTGCTCTCATCAACAACACGGCTTCCTCACCCAGAATGCACTGCTCCTCCATTAGCAGCCTTCAGCCCGGCGTTGAGAGGCACTGAGCATCGACGCCGTGACTGAGGGGGGAATGAAAAGGTTGATTTCACCCTGATGGGCTGACACTTCAAGACTTCATCTCCCTTCACTCAAAAACTTTATTTTCAGCCCCACAGAGGACACACTGTTTAGTTATTGATGTGAGTGTTTGCTCTGACCGTGCTGTGACGTTATTATAAATAAATCTGAAAGACACCAACGTGATTCAGTTTAGAGGAACAGAAACTAAAAATGTATACAAAAAAAAAAAAAAAATTAAGCTTGGGGCTCAGAAGGTCAGAAGGTTAAGACAAACTTGAAAAATCAAAGATGTGAAGGAGAAATGATGCAATTTAAGAAAAAACTTTACTGCAGGTGTTTTCTCTGCAGACGTTCAGTCTGGACATCAGATGACTTTTTCACTGACATCCCAACTTTTTTCCAGGAATTGTGGTGTTGTAATGATTTGGGCGAACTAACCCTTTACGTTATTTTGGACATGAGGTTAGCGGCCTTGAGACAGTGAAGTGCTCCCAGTGCTGAGCAGCAGAGTGAGGGTGGAGGAGCCGAGTGTCAGATGGTGTCCTCCATTTATAAACAGATGTATGACAGAAACTCCTGGGATCATCTACATCAGGGAAGATGAACTGGATTATTCCTCCTGCACCTTTTCTCACATCTACTCTCAGTCTGACACTGGAGACGCTGCAGCAACGGGCCAGATTTTACATAAAATGCTCGTATCATTGGAAGTTCTGCATTTTTGACACGTAAGCAACCTTTGTCCGTGTGTCTACAGAAAGTCATTACACGCTGTGCAGTCAGTGGATGAATGTAAAACACTGCACTCCATCATCCTGATTAGAGCCACAGCAGCCACACGCTGCAGCCACACTGCATCGTTTTTCATTTCATTCTGGTTGGACTGTGGCTGAATCAGACCACTAAATGGGTTTCACAAGTACACTCTCACACTCGTCTTATTGCATTACATTCAAGTGCCAACTCAAGGCAAAGGTCAGAAAGACATTAATAATCTTTATTCAGCTGTACAAACTGTTCAGTGCTATATTTAAGCGATTTAAAGAGCAGGTATCATGAGCTGTTCTAATAAATCTTGACTGTATTTTAAACATACCTGTGACGCTCTGTGAATTTTTCCCCTCTGTCTGTAGCTATTTCCAAAGTTATTAACATAAACGTACGATATTCATGAGCACCTACCCTGACTGGCTGGAGATGATGATCCAGCCAATCAGAACAGGACCTAGTGAATAATGGAAGAGTTCTCCCTCTTATGGTCTTGTGGAACAGCTGTAGCTGGATACAGACAGTACATAGAGGCTTATGAAGTCGCTGCTCCAGACTTTAGAACAGTCGGACCGTGTTTTAGCTTCTAGCCAGTGTTTCCAATGTGACCACAGGCAGCTAGTTTAGCATTAGCTCAGTAGCAAAAACAGAGCAACTGCTTTTAAAACTTTTTTTATTGCAGTACCAGAGGTGGCCACTGGGAAAAGCAGGTGTGCGTATCCAGCTCTCACAACACATCCACAGTCATCTCTAGCTGTAAACTGCACCTACAGAGCACGGTGAGGGGGGTGGGATTTGTCCTAATCTCTCTGACGTAACGTCTAGGGTGACAATGAGGACAGTTTTTACACATCTGGCCCTCAGTAAACATACTAACACACCTACAGTGTGTCCAGTGTTTACGGGATGTCAAGTTGTTTACTTCGTCGTGTCGGTTAAAGTAAGTTGTGTTGTGGTAAATTTAACTTGAGTAAAAGTCTACTGACCTCGTCGACGTTCTCAAAGGCATTGATGACATCGTAAGGCAGGCAGGACAGCAGGTCGATGACGAACCAGGTCTTGACGTAGTTCATGCGGATCAGTTTCGGGTCGGAGATGACCTCTCCAGCCGGGCCAACAAAGGTGGTGTGGAAGTTGAGAACGATGTCGACGAGGAAGATGACGTCTACGATGCTGTCCACGACCAGCCAGGTGACGTTGTTCTGCTTGGTCTTGAAGGAGACGTTGTAGGGAACCATGATGGCGGTGTAGAAGGTGAGGATGAGGATGACCCAGTCCCACGTGGTTTTGAAGAGGCAGTAGTGCAGGATGATGTGCGGAGGCGTCTTCGGAGTTTCTTGTTTGTACTGAGGCAAGATGTCTGAGCCCAGCTGGAGAACCTGAGACAAAACAAAATAGTGTTTAGATGTGGTGTGGGTGGTTTGAACCAGTATCTCAGACTATGGCCCGTCCACATTGTTATTTGTTATTACTGGAATGATTATGCTTAAAGAGCTTTAAGAAGCATCGAATTATTTGGTTTTATTTTCACACAAAGGAAGAAACAATCAGAACTGATCTTTTAACTGTCCCTGAGCTTAAGTTGAAAATAAAGTAACCAAGTCATTATAAAGTCAAAAATCTGAACCATGTTCCAGCTTTGAAAGTGTGAAGATTTGCTGCTCGTCTCTTGTTCTAAGATAAAAGACTTGAGGTTGGGACTGTCAGCCTTGGGTCCTGAGAAGTTCTAATTGATTTTCATTTCACAGACAAAATCATTAAACCAATCGACAAATGAACTGACACACAACAGCCGTTAGTTATTTTCAGCTCCTGTTCTCAGAGGCGTACAAACATCTTCCTCTTCCTGCATATTTATTTACAGTAACAGCTGATATGATGCTCTGAAGTGATATATGATAAGGTCACTTCCTCTACAGTGTCACAGGCCTGAAGAATATGGAGCAATAACTAGAGGAGTACCTGCTTCAGTTTGGCTGCTGCGTTTCCAAGGTCTCAGGTTGCTGAATAAATTTGATCAGACGCAGTCCATCATTAAACAAATAATCCAGATGTGCTCTCTGAACCACAGAGAACCCAAGTGTTTGACTGACGAACGTAATGACTGTCACATGACTGTTACACCTTAAAATCCGTGACAGGAAATGAGTGTTATTTAGGATGTGCAGTGGTGACCAGTGGACGGCACAGGAATCTCAGCCATCGTTCTTAATAACGGGCCGATCGGCTCAGTCTGAAAGCAGACCATCAGTAAACAACAGGAACTACTTCCATCCATCAGCCCATCCAACGCTCTGCCAAATAACAGGAAGATAGGATGTCAGAGGTGCTCTCAGCCGCTGGCTTTGTTTCAGATCAATTTAAAGTGGTTCAATCACAACCACTTATCTCATGCCAAAAAAATAAAACACCAATATTTGACACAGTCCTTATGGGCAGTTGTATCAGTCCTGTCTTGTGTCAAGCTGTATTAAACACCATTACTTTCACTGGTCAGTCTCCGAGCAGTAAGTGCAGTCATTTATTATACATCAGGTTTAACCCTCCTCTCAGCTCCGGGGGGATCATCTATTTAGAAATCTGAAACAAGTGGAGAGCTTTGCAAATGGCACTAAGGCACAGTGGGACACAGGTGGAACCACCTGGATGGAGTTCCTGGTTCAGACCAAGGCCTCTGGTTTGATGACCCCAAGATCTCATGACCTAAGACTTTTGTTCAACCAAGCAGGAGAACCTTTTCAGAGACAGTTCCCAGATTTCTGCTGAAGGCAGGTAATTTGTATAAATGATATCATGAATGTCCGTCATTATTTTTCTCCCCTAACCCTTCCACAAGCAAAGTCCAAGGGTTGCCAACAGCTACTTCAAACCAGTCTGAGATTTGCTGATTTTCTCTTGTTCTAAGTTGTTTTTTGCTGTTGCATTTGTGCCTAAATATCCACCTAAATTAGTTTTTCGAGTCATAAAATGCACCATGTAACCACATGTCATTTAATGTCTGAAAGACTTTAAAGATGTGAACAGGATTCAGGAGGGTTGAGAGGCAGCGTCACCACCTAAACTCTGTTTTAAAGGACAGATGTGAAACTAGGAGAAGATTTTTGAAGAGCAGAGATTATTTCACCTCAGTCAGCTTAAAGATCGTGTTACACGACAGTTTTCACTACCAGATTTGGACATGGATTTCCTGCCAGACTGAAGGTTTTGCTCCCCCCCACGTGAAAAGGGCAAAGAATCGTACAGTACCTCTGCCAGTCTTGAGTGTTTGTGGACGTTTTCTCCTTTATGGACAGCTGGAGCGAGCTGCTGCAGAACTCCTCGACTGCTGGTTAATGCACGAGTCAGACGTGCAAATTTACCCCAGCCTGGCAACAGCAGAGAACAACAGAATCACAGCTGCACCCTCATTAAAGATGAAACTTCGTTCAGTAACGCAGATATAATGGGATTTCAGAGCAAACTAACTTAGTGGCTGTTGAATGAAATATGACATATTCTAATGGATTAAAACTACACCAAAATCTTTATGGTATTGTCTGATTAAGATGAGGCTCAAGTGCCCAGAGTAAAAACTGACTAAAAATATAAAGAGATTTGACTAAATAACCAAAGCAACGAGGACTTCTGACCCCAAGACTAGTCCGGTGCCCTGACTCACTAACAGGGACAAGTGAGAGTACTACCCTGCCTTTAGGACCTGGGATTCTCCACAGTTCGCTGGTACACCACGCACCTTTCGAAGAGTCATCCTCTATTGGCTGCTTGAAGGCGGTGATGTCACTGAAGGTGCAGAGAAACAGGACGACTTTGTCCTGCTCGTTCCTGATTGGCGCGATCTTTACGAAGAACCAAACTGGCATCCCTGCAGCACAAACAGAGAGGGAGTCCGTCTGATGCTACTCAGAAATGATCCGTCATCGTTCAGGGAACAAACCTCACACACTCCAGTCACAGTTACTGCTGTTTTTGGATGTTGCTCATTTTATTCTCAGTACTGAAACTGTGATCGTAACTTCAGTTAATTCTGGTTCAATCAAATCTCCCATTGCTTAGTTCAGTTTCACTTTGACTTTACTGCAGCCAGACATTTTCCTCTGACTGTGATTCATCTGTTGGAGCTGGTGTGCTGCTTCTTTAATGCTCATATAAGTGCAGGAAACCCTCTTTAATGCATGCTGTTAAAGCTCTATCAGAGGTGGAGGTGCAATAGTCACATACACCACTGGTAGTAGTTTCCACTTCCTGCTGCTGAGCTGGATGGTCCAAATAATGGACGCCAGTCTTTATACACACACAGTTTGTTGGAAGGACACCTGGAGGAAACTGTTTGCATCAAGGCTTCATTTCCTTCTCCTGCTGCAGGAAAGATGGAAGGAAGCCATCACTGCATCTCTGACATTTCACTTTCTGCTTTCAAGTTGAGTTGAGCTTGTACCATGAAGTGGAAACCAACCATTAGTTTCTATTGTTTACAAAGCTGATGGTATATGATGTATTTTTGTTTACTTGGCACACAAAGCTGTTGATATCCGTTGGCAGCGTGTGCCATTGTGCCTGCCAACGCAAAATGAAATGGAGACTTCAAACAGCAGGAACGGCCACTGTGCCAGTCAGGTATTGGCACTGACGTTTGTCTGCACGTCCAGAGGTCAGTCATCTGTAGAAAACATCATGTGGGCTCTGACACACAAAGACCACCTCAAACCACTGACGCAAGAAACTCTACGTGGTTTTGTTCTATATTTTCTGAGTCTTCTGCACAAACTTTTCCTAAATCTGACTAACCAACCTCACATGTTCATTGGTCGAAAGGTTTATTTACAAAAGCCTCACACAAAATCAAACAAGCAAAAAGTCTAAACCAGAGCATGTTTTATTAAAATACCCCAAACAAACACCTCAGTAAGCTCTTACCCCTCTCAAATATGACACAGAAGAACAAACCAGGAGACCCAGTGGTCTCTATCTCTGTAAAAAGCTGCACTTTGACACAACTAAAGCTTTTATTTTGTTACCCTGTTCAGGAGGCTTGCTGACTGCTGTGCTTGTTACACAGCAATAAAACATTTGCTATTACAAATGTATAATAAAGAAATGTCAAACTGATGACTTTGGACAGCTCTCTCTTTAACTGGCTGCCTCTGTTTCCAGATCTGACAAGCCTGAACAGCTGCCAACTGTCAGCGTGGTGTGTCCCAGTTTAGGACACAAGCTGGGTCTTCAGGTCTTGAAATCAGTGAGCTTCTGGATTTTTGATACAGTTCAGACCAGAGTACATACATGAGAAACTGTAAACAGTGCTGTCAAAAAGTAAAGTACTCACGGTTTTTCTTGTACATTAGAATCTCAAACGAGTTCATCTCGTAGTTATCAAAAGTCTGTCGAACCTTCTCGATCATCTCTTTGTCGGTCAGCTCTCCGTACATGAAGCTGCAGGAGGAAACAGAACAGTCCACAATCTCTGTCCACAGACACTCAGGACAACAATCAGCTGATGCAACAACAGTGTCTGTGTGGTGTCGTACCTGCAGGTGCTGCTTTTCTGCATGACCTCGGCTCGATGGTAACCGGACAGTTTACAGAACCCGTCATTGCTGTAGACGATGGGCCAGTCCACGATCTGAGCATTCCCCAGCACGAAATTGGTGTCTGTCCACAGAAACCAGCACTGCAGGGTCAGAGTCTGTCTACTTCCCATGGCAGAAACATCTCATAACGGTGTTTTATACATGACAGAGCTGCACCACCTATTAGGGCTGCAACTAAATTATCTCTGTTTGTTGATTGTTTTTGCATTAAACCATTTGGTCCATAAAATGGAAATAGATATAAAATGTTAGAAAATGAACAATCACAGATGTTTTGAAATTCTGTTTAGTTTTATCAACATTCCCAAACTCAGCAAAAAGCAGTTCATTATCATAGTTAAGCTTAACCCAATCTTTGCTGTCGTGATCATGTGTGAACCAGGAGTTTTTCCTGGGCAGGGGTCCACCACAGCATCACCTCTAACTAGACAGTGACCATATTACTGAATACACTGCACATTGTTTTCATGAACCTGTAAACAAACAAACAGTTCCTTGTATCAGTGACGGTTTTTTCCCCCAGACTTCACACTTGCACATTCAGCTATGACTTCCTGAATATTTCACACTTGCACATTCATTTTTCAAACAGACGTCTGAGCTGAACCCCAGCACAGAAGGAGATAATGTGCAGGAGCCTGCAGGCCGTAGCACGCTCCCAGAGGATGTCCATGGACTTTAACTACATGACTGATCGTAATGCCAAACAAACCATCACACCAAAGACACGTTAATGACTAGAAAAGGGAGTTCAGTTTCAGACTGATATTTGTGACAATTTTATCAACGTATAATTCTGTTAATAACATGCAAACAGCCTCCATATACAGAACTGGAACACTATTAGATGTATAAACAGTATAAAAGCATTTATTAAACAGAATATAAAGTGATCACGTAGCTGTACAGAGATAAAATATAGTAATGACTAAATATATGTTTGTAAGAGAAGTTGTAATTGACAGTAACACTAATAATGTAAAATGTCTTTATAGCTGCCTTACCATTACTTATGGAAATACATTTATATAGTCTATAAACATGTAATAAATATTTATATATTGTTTATAACTGATTAACAGGGGAAACAAAACAAATAAAAAACTCAGCTGGACAACCTCAATCCACCATAAGGTTAAACTATAGTCTATTAAATGACTCCACTGATTATTGTGTTGATTTTGATAATTGATAACGTGACCCGCCCGCTAGCGCCACCATCAGGACTTATTTTCCTATTGTGTGTTGTAATGAACAGCGGGGCCCCTCGGGGCCTCTGTCAGCACTGTGGAGGTTAACGCTTCACTTCATCCTGTGTTATTGTATTAATTGGGGTGAATTGGGCTCAGCTGCTCAATGTCATGTTGATTAATTGCTGGGCTGCATTTTATTGTTACTGTGAATTAAACAGCAGCTCGGGCCCTCGGCCATCATTTCTTCCATATTTCTACAACTAAATAAACTCAAACGGTTTGAAAACATCATAGACGGCAAGATAAACTACAGTTTCTAATCGAGTTTGCTCCTTTTTTTAACTTCCTGTTTTCGTTGAATCTGTAATAATTGACCTAAATGTGAATTTTGACACATAAAATTTGATCATCAGCATCTAAAAATCTACATTTGAACAAAACTGAACAAAGACAAGAAAAAGTTAGTGGTTGAGTTTTGAGGGACTTTACCTTTTAATGTTCCCGTTACATTCCCACAAGGTTCCTGTTCTTCATGTTAAAGGTTTGACATGTTGTTTTGGGCAGTAATTGAAATAAAAAGCCTATGAAAACTTTCCCAGTCATTACTACACTAACCTGTGATTTTAACACTTTCACATCAAACATCTGATTCACAGTGATTCATAGCTGACTGAGGCTTCGACCTCAAGTTTTGAATGTGTAAAATATGTTTGTGAAACATAAATAATTAGAAAATATTATTAAAATATGAGGTTTCATTGTTATAAATCTGTGCTGGACGCTGCTTTCAGCTCCTGGGTTTCAGAGTAATAACATCTTGAATGTGAGACTTTTACTTGAAAAGAGGAATTTAACACTAAGTTAGTGTTTGTTCTTTTACTGGAATAAATATCTGGTTCTTAAAATACTAAAAACGTCCCTGTCCAGGTGAAACCTGAGGTCCAGGCTGGTCTGGGACACACTTGGCTGTAGCATTAGGTAATCCTCAGCCTGCAGGTCCCCGGGATTTATACATTTGTACTTTATTTATTAATTAATTCAGCCCCTTGTTCCTCGTTTCATCTAAACTCCAGTCCCAGTAGGAACCATTAAGGGTCGTACTGGTCCCAGTTACAGCAGCAGTCACCTGCTGGGTGTTAGCGCTTCTCTCTGGAGGAGCCAATCACAGCGGGGCTGCCTGACCGAGGCACGACCGAGCAGAAACGGACATCTGAACCGTGTAAACGCCGCTCTGTAAACCGGGCCGACCTGGGCCGGACCGGCCCGGACCTACCGTTGGACCGACGGACGATGTTCTCCAGGAAGGTGTTCTGAGGGGCCACGAGACCGCGCCGTCCTCCCGCCATCCTGCCCTGTTCCTGCAGCGCGAGGCACAGCCGCTTCCCGCCGTTCACATATCTGCTGCTGCACGAGCCACCACTACCTGCTCGTGCGCTCTCTCTCTCTCTCTCTCTGCCAGTGTTTCCTTACCTCTCTCTCCCAGTGTTTCCTTACCTTGCTCTCTCTCTCTCTCTCTCTGCCAGTGTTTCGCTTACCTCTCTCTCTCTCTCTGCCAGTGTTTCCTTACCTCTCTCTCTCTCTCTCTCTACCGTGTTTTCTTACCTCTCTCTCTCTCTCTCACATGTTTCCTTACCTCTCTCGCTCTCGTCCCGCTCCACGCCGTGTTTCCCTTACCTCGCTCGCATCGCTCCCAGTGTCTTCCTACCTCTCTCTCTCTCCCAGTGTTTCCTTACCTTGCTCTCTCTCTCCCCTGCCATGGTTTCCTTACCTCCTCTCTCCTCTCCAGTGTTTCCTACCTCTCTCTCCTCCAGTGTTTTCCTTACCTTGCTCTCTCTCTCTCTCTCTGCCAGTGTTTCCTTACTCTCTCTCTCTCGCTCGTATAACCTCAGTGTTTTTTCCTTACCTCTCTCTCTCTCTCTCTCTCCAGTGTTCCTACCTCTCTCTCTCTCCCGTGTTTCCTTAACCTCTCTCTCTCTCTCTCCAGTGTTCCTTACCTCTCTCTCTCTCCTCCAGTGTTTTCCTTACCTCTCCCTCTCTCTCCATGTTTCCTTACCCTCTCGCTCTCTCTCTCTCTCCCCGTGTTTCCTTACCTCTCTCTCTCTCCCTCTCTCTCTCCCAGTGTTTCCTTACCTCTCTCTCTCCTCTCTCCCAGTGTTTCCTTACCTCTTCTCTCCTGCCTCCCATGTTCCTTACCTCTCTCTCTCCCTCTCTCTCCCATGTGTTCCTTACTCTCCTCTCTCCTCTCTCTCCCAGTGTTTCCTTACCTCTCTCTCTCTCTCTCCCAGTGTTTCTACCTCTCTCTCTCTCTCTCTCTCCCGTGTTTCCTTACCTCTCCTCTCTCTCTGCCAGTGTTTCCTTCCCTCTCTCTCTCCTCTCTCTCCCAGTGTTTCCTTACCTCTCTCTCTCTCTCTCTCCCAGTGTTTCCTTTACCTCTCTCTCTCTCTCTCTCTCTCCCAGTGTTTCCTTACCTTGCTCTCTCTCTCTCTCTCTCTGCCAGTGTTTTCCTTACCTCTCTCTCTCTCTCTCCTTTCCTACCTCTCTCTCTCTCTCTCTCTGCCAGTGTTTTCCTTACCTCCCTCTCTCTCTCCCAGTGTTTCCTTACCTCTCTCTCTCTCTCTTCCGTTGTTTCCTTACCTCTCTCTCTCTCCAAAGTGTTCCTTACCTTGCTCTCTCTCTCTCTGCCAGTGTTTCCTTACCTCTCTCTCTCTCTCTCTCTGCCAGTGTTTCCTTACCTCTCTCTCTCTCTCTCTCTACCAGTGTTTCCTTACCTCTCTCTCTCTCTCTCTCCCAGTGTTTCCTTACCTCTCTCTCTCTCTCTCTCTCCCAGTGTTTCCTTACCTCTCTCTCTCTCTCTCCCAGTGTTTCCTTACCCCTCTCTCTCTCTCTCTCCCAGTGTTTCCTTACCTCTCTCTCTCTCTCTCTCTCTCCCAGTGTTTCCTTACCTCTCTTTCTCTCTCTCTCCCAGTGTTTCCTTACCTCTCTCTCTCTCTCTCTCTCCCAGTGTTTCCTTACCTCTCTCTCTCTCTCTCCCAGTGTTTCCTTACCTCTCTTTCTCTCTCTCTCCCAGTGTTTCCTTACCCTCTCTCTCTCTCTCCCAGTGTTTCCTTACCTCTCTCTCTCTCTCTCTCTCCCAGTGTTTCCTTACCTCTCTCTCTCTCTCTCTCTCCCAGTGTTTCCTTACCTCTCTCTCTCTCTCTCTCTCCCAGTGTTTCCTTACCTCTCTCTCTCTCTCTCTCCCAGTGTTTCCTTACCTCTCTCTCTCTCTCTCTCTCCCAGTGTTTCCTTACCTCTCTCTACCTTTCTGTCAGAAGGCTGTAGCAGGAGCAGTGATGACACAGAGGTGGGCAGCGGTAGAGAGAGGTTAGAAAACACTGGGAGAGAGAGAGAGAGAGAGAAAGTATGGCAGCCCTAGCTATAGAAAATGAGAGGCAGCTAGGGAGAGAGAGAGATTTAGGGAGAAAGAGACATTAAAGAGACAGGTAGACAGACGGGTAGAGAGGAAGACAGGTGGAGAGAGAGACAGGCACAGACATATTGGTGGTCATTACATCACCCTGTAATTAAAGGGTCATTCCACCTAAGTTTAAAAAAGAACATGTTTAGAGCTGCAACAACTGGATCAATTAACAGAAAGTGGACCTGACTGTTTTCTACTGAAGGATAAAAACACTAAACCACCTGAAGGAAAAGTCATGAGACTCCCTAAAGCTTTGAAGATTTTATTCACCTGCACTGAGGAGGAGGCTGATGCCTGAGCCCTTTAAGCCTCTGGCTCATTAAAATAAAATAAAAAAGATATTTTTGGGTGAACTAGTCCTTTAGTTCTATGTGTTTTCTTTTTAAATCATATTTTAACAACTTTAAATGTGATTTATTTTGAAATTTCTTTCAAGGTTTCCTGTTTTAACCAGTGTTTGTGTCCTGTGCAATAAAGAAATTTACAGCTTGACTGTACAAACTGAATTTGACAGTGCATTTTAACTATAAAACTCATCTGATGGATTATGGGTACACATAATCTCTTTAAGCTCATTTGTCAGTCAGTGTTTTTATGCTGATTTGTCATCCCTGTAGTTTAATGTTGAAGTAATTCTGTGGACTTTATTCTAATTAGTCATTTCTTTGTTTTAACTGAGCTCTGTCATTTTACATCATAAACCTCTGCACATGAATAAATGAATTTAGGTTATTGAAAGTGAATTTATCTATTTAAATGTAAGTGCAGGGGCTCAGCTCTCGGACTCTAGACCCTCAGACTATAAACTGGTTTACTCTCCATAGAAATAGAGTTTTCAGAGCAGGGCTCATATTTTGCTGCTGGTGGTTCTGTGGCTCCCTCTGTCGACTCTCAGGGGTCAGTGCAGGGAAGGTCACTGATAAACAAGAAATAAACAGAACATGATGAGTTTTCCTTCATATGATCTGATAATAGAATCGTCAGTAACAGAAATAACCGGTGACTTGTTTATCCACATGAAGCTACGATGTTTATGATTCATCTGTAAAATCTGTGATTTTATTTTATTGGTTTTATTTGTTAAGTTTTATTGCGTCTATAACTAACCTCACATTTTATTTTATGATTGTTTTTATTTTATTTTATTTTATTAGTTTGTGTCGGCGGAAGGATCTGTTGCCACACGGCCCGCAGAGTCAGGAGGCTCAGTACTGCCCCATGGTGCGTGGTGAGCCTTCCGCCGCGGTGGTTAGGCCCCACTCAGTCACGGCCTGCAGCGGCAGAACCCGCCGTCACGGGGAGGATTTTACAATTTAAATCTGTTTAAACTCAGAAGAGGCTTTGTGGTCGTTTTCTGTCGAGTGAGAAAATGTGAAGTGAGCGTGTGAGCGGCGCAGAGCAGCGCCCCGCAGCGGACAGAGAGCGAACAGCAGCAGAAAATCCTCCGGCGCCTGCTGACATTTTATATCCCGACACCGCGGCGACAAAAACGGTGAATTTGCGCGCTGAGATGCCGGGGATGATGGATAAGGGCTCGGAGTATTTAGGGAAAGGTCGCTCCAACGGAACCAAGAGTCCGTCCAACGCCTCGAACGGGCATTTTTCTGACGAAAGCGGCAGCGACGACGAACACGGTGAGTATAGCCTCGATCAGCCTCTTATCGCTCCGAGGTCCGTGTTTTCAGCCGGAAAACGGGACTAAACCGGCTCCTGTGTTTGTTGTTTGTGTTTTCCAGATGTGGGCATGCGGGTCGGGGCCGACTATCAGGCCAACATCCCCGAGTTTGATCCCGGTGAGGTTTTACTGGTTTGTACCGGAGTGACGGACGGTGGTAGCCTCGGTACATGGCCAGTCTAAGCTTCATGTGTCGGTGGGTCCAAAGTGGGACTGTGGGTTCGGAACATGAAGGTTCCCCTCCGTTAACGCCGTCTGTTCCTGTGTCATAACGTGACCGAGGCTACCTCCGCTCCGCACTCACCGCCTGTCACATGAATCAATTTCTAATAAAGATCAATGGTTTGTTTGTCAGTGGCACCTTTTATTTCCCTGCACATATAATAAACATCTCTAACATCACCTGTGGCAGCACGAACCAGAACCACATCAGCAAGAACTTTTTAATAAGGACTTAATGCAGTTGGTGCTTTTTCCTGTGACATTCAAGCTGATGAGAGTTTTTCAATTTATGAAGTAACTTCGGTTTAAATATGAAGTTGGAGAAAACTCCCATCAGTCTCTATGACAAAGTCTCACATGACCAGCAGTTTCTTTTAAAGGAGGAGGGGGAACACACACACACACACACGCAGCAGATATTTAGCAGTTTTGCTCCTAAAGAGACTTAATTAGCAAAACCAGTTATTCCAGTGATCTAATTTGTGTTTCTATAAGACGACTGGACTTGGATTAATGTCTGTGCAGCAGATTTACACACAAACTCAGTTTCAGCCCCAAAACACTTGATTCTTTATTTCCCATGATGCAGTTTGCTGCATCTCTTGTCATTAGACATTTGGCGGAATGGCCCTTTAACGTTTAACCCGTCGTCCTTAATGCTTCTGTGTTTGTCCACGTGCAGGTTCCACTAAGTACACGGACAAAGACAGCGGCGGGATGCTGGTCTGGTCCCCGTATCACACCATCGTCGACTCCAAGCGTACGTTAACTTGCCCGCCGTCCGTGTTCGTTTCCTCAGACCACACTGAACTAACGGGTGTGTTTCCCTCCACAGTGGACGAATACATCGCCATAGCCAAAGAGAAGCACGGCTACAACGTGGAGCAGGTGGGTCCAGCGTCCTCATCGAGTCGGTTCATTTCTCCGTCCAGGGTCAAACTGTGGTGGCCCGACGTTAATGCTGTGTGTGTGTGTCCAGGCTCTCGGCATGCTCTTCTGGCACAAACACAACATAGAGAAGTCTCTGGCCGACCTGCCGAACTTCACCCCGTTCCCAGACGAGTGGACGGTGGAGGACAAGGTGCTGTTTGAACAGGCCTTCAGCTTCCACGGGAAGAGCTTCCACCGCATCCAGCAGATGGTAAACAACAACAACAACGTGTCAGTCCCAGTGTCTCTTATGTGCAGTGCTGTCGTCACGTTATGTGATTTAATCAAGTACTAGACTCAGGAACCGTCTCAAGGCGACTCCTTCCTCACGATATTTAATAGTCTAAATTCAGAGCAGACCTCACCTCAGGCTGGGAGACAGCTCCACTCACTGACAGTCTGAGGCAGTAACACTATATAAAACCACAAACATGATTTAAAACACTGTAAATGTAAAAATGTTATTCAGGTAAGTGTTGAATTCCTGCAGTCCAAACCCACAGACTCAACAGAACGTTGGCTCAGATTGTTTAGGTTGACTAGTTCGTTGAACACAAGCTCAGCAGGACTTTTACTGACATGGAAATCCCTGATGACCGAAGTAAACTGTGTTCTGTTCAGTTACCAGACAAATCTATCTCCAGTCTGGTAAAGTACTACTACTCCTGGAAGAAGACTCGCTCCAGAACCAGTCTCATGGACCGACAGGCTCGCAAACTGGCCAACAGGAGCAACCAGGACGACAGGTGACCCCACTGGCTGTTTCCTGATCAGTTTATGCTCCATAATAACAACGAAACCAGTAGTAACAGAAGAACTTCCCTTTTAGATTCAGATTCTTGTGCTCCTGTTCTTTGCGGTTTTGTCTGGGATCTCGGGTCCGTAGTGGTTGTTGCTGTGATAACTGAATTATGGCTTATCATTGTTGCCGTAGTGACGAGGAGATGGAGGAGGCCAATCCCATCGAAGCTAACGACAGTGACTACGACCCCACCAAGGAAACCAAGAAAGAGGTACGTGTTCACACCGGGGCCGGACACATGTCCCTGACAGCAGGAGGTTCAGTTCTGGGATGTGGACTCAGACTAAAAGATGTTTAAGCTCAATGGATCAGCTGATTAAAGGAAAAGTAGAAATGTTTCGACGCAAGAATTTACTCATTTAACTAACAACATTATTTACTGATGAAGGTAACGTCCATTATATCCTCTCCCCTCCAGAACCAGGTCGAGCCGATGGTGCCGGGCGCTAAAGTGGCTCTGGGTCGTCGGGAGCACCAGACCTTGCAGCACCGACACCACCAACGCTCCCGCTGCCGCCCCCCAAAGGGCATGTACCTGACCCAGGAGGACGTGGTGGCCGTGTCCTGCAGTGCCTCTGCTGCCAACACCCTCCTCCGTCAACTGGACATGGAGCTGGTTTCCCTGAAGAGACAGGTAGGAGGCGCTGCAACACTCCTCCTCCTCAGTCCAGTGTCTGAGAAAACAGAATAAGATGCCTTAACCTCCTCCTTCAGGCCATCGTTCCAGTGGCCTAAGGCCTAAGTCTGCTGCAAATACAGATGTTCAACCACAGGATCCGTAGTTTGCAGTTTGTCCAGTTGTCCTGAACATGTAGATGATCTCAATTTATAGAGAGGAAAACCAGAAATGTAAAGTCTGCCCATAAAGACCAACAGCTAACCTTAAAGCTGGAAAAGCTACTGATTGAGGCCTGCAGGGACCAGGATCTACAACAGTTGGAGTTTAAAGACGAACATAGTTCAGTGCAGGAACATGTGTACAGCATCACATTAGCTTAGCATTAGCATGGCCCTGTTAGCAAACCGGTGACTCACCAAAGGGTCACAGGAAATGGCTGTGGAAGACTTCTCAGCACCGGGCTCACGAGCTGCATGTGGGTTTCCCTGTTTTTACTGTGGCTGACAAAAAGCAAAAGAAGTGCATTAGTGCCACCTTCTGCTTTGGAGACCAGACATGACTAACCTGTTCTATCTAAGAATCCTGTTTACTCCACTTGGCATTTATAGAATGGAGTTTAAAACAAAACCATAAATCTGAGCCCTTTTCCTCTGCACAGGTGAGAAAACTGTCTGATCACAGGTAGAAGACCCCAGCTTTAGGAATTAGTCGTCCTCCGATGTGCCTGTCCTTAAATGGGCTCTGCTGGGTTGCACTGCCTCCTGGTGGTGAAACCAGGACACAGTTTGAAGCAGGTTTGCTGCTGAATGTTGTTTTTGTACAAAACAAAAGCATTAAAAGAAGAAGTGCGACCGAGAGCTGGTGGTTTAACGTCACGGTTGATATTTCATCTGAATCTGAAGTTTATCTTTACAGTATATTTTAAAAGGCAGATTAATGTGCTTTTCATATTGCAGCATTATTATTTAGTAGAGACATCCTCATGATTCTGTCTTTCACTGTATTTCTGACTGAATCTCTGCTTTTAAACTAAAGTGTAGCTGAAAAACCAACAGGACTCAAAAGGTTTTTCCTTCCTTTGACACAAGTTGTTCAAACATGGAGTGAAACATGCGTCAGTGTGTAACGTCTGTTGGAGAACGTCAGCCCAGGGTTTCTGTTCTGTTTTGCAGGTGCAGAACGCGAAACAGATGAACAGCGGACTGAAACACATGCTGGACTCTGGGATCGAAGAGTTCAGGCTGCCTGAGGTACGAACACACTGAAGCTCACCGTTTCCTCGTCTCCCCACTGACACATATAATGAAATTCAGTTAAAAGGATCTAGTCCAGAACTATATATATATATATATATTTATGAATTCACTTTAACTCTGATCTTTAATCCTGCAGAGCAACCAGAAGGTGAATGCTCGCTGGACCACAGACGAGCAGCTCCTGGCTGTTCAAGGTGAGTTTCACCCCATGTGATGAAGAACGTCCTGAAGGTTTTAAAGACAATTTTTCACAGCTTTCTACTTCCAGCTCGTTGTTTAGCTTCAGCTCTCATATGTGGGTTTGGGCCAGAGCAGGAAACAGCTGTTTTCAGAATAAAAGCTGTAAAAAGCAGCAGTCCTCTACCTGCTCAGCAGCAAACAGCAGCTGTGGAACATAGTGGAGCATTTAGCAGCTAAAGAGCCAGAGATTTCCCTCAGGAGGTGGTGGAGACCAAACCCAGAGCTCAAACTGAGGGAACATGCAATGGTTTTAACCCCTTACCCCTACCTAATTTAGCCAAAAGAAAAGCTGATTATAATCGGTCTGTGATGTTTTTCAGGTGTCAGGAAATACGGAAAAGACTTCCAGGCAATTGCAGATGTCATCGGTAATAAGACCGTGGGTCAGGTCAAGAACTTCTTTGTGAACTACCGGCGGCGATTCAACCTGGAGGAGGTGCTGCAGGAGTGGGAGGCCGAACAGGGAACACGAGCTCCAAACGGAGACAGCGCCACCTCTGGAGAGGAGGGTAAGAACAGCTCCACCACCCCATCAGGGAAGAGCACTGACGAAGAGGACGAGGAGGTGAGACTTTGACTTCTAGAACCCACAGACTCTACATGTTATTTCCTCTTTCCTGTCCTGTGAATCATTGGTAACCACTGGAGTTTGACCATTTGTACAAATATTTGTCTCCAAAAGTTAATTTAAAGATTTTTAAAGACTTGCGGTAAGGTAACCATTGTCCCGCCCTCTCCTTTCTACAGGGTCAGGTGACCTCCTCGGGTGCATCTCCTGCTGCCTCCTCTACTTCTTCTTCTGTTCAGACTCCAGTGATGTCCAGCACCTCCTCGTCCCTCCACCAGCCCCCTCCCCTCCTGCGGCCCTCCCTCCCAGCCGCGCCCTCACTGCAACGCCAGCCCCCACCCCTCCAACAGCAGGCCCGTTTCCTGCAGCCCCGGCCCACCCTGCAGCAGCCCCCGCCTCTCATCCGCCCCTCCAACCCTCTACCACCCCGTCTCAACCCCCGCCCGCCAGCTCCCCTGACGGTCATCGGCGGCAACCCTGTGGGGTCTGGTCCAAGCTCTGCTCAGCAGCCCACTGGTATGGCCATTCACCAATCAGAGACGGCCTCGTCTTCCTCCCTCCACTAACAAACTGAGTTTCTGCTCAAGTGTCAGAAAACACTTGGTTTCAATTTGAAGCTATCTGCAGGACTGCTGCATTCAGGTCCTGTGGGAAAACCAAGCGACTTTCTGCAACAAAACAATGACAACAATGTTCCCTGCTGCTCAGTTTTTCAACTCTCACGACAGATGAACATAAAAGTGTGGTGAACATTTACGCAACAAAATTTAAAGTTTTGATCCGAGTGTTTTTAATATTCAGTAAACACGATGATAGGAGGTTCAAGCCTTTCCCACAGGACTTACAAGCTGTGTGTCTGCAGGTTTGATGGCACCTGGTTTTAAAGTCTGTTTTGTAAAGGAGGACTGGCCAGAAGTCATTCAGTCTTTAGACGTCTGTCACAGAAAGTGTGTGATTTATTAAATCAGAGCCTTTCAGTCATCAGCGAATCAGCACCTGACATGTGGCGTCCCGCAGGGTTCAGCCTTGGGTCTCCATCAATACCCCTAATTGGGACATTATTGCATTACCTAAACAAACTTGACACAAAAACTGTAAAACACCTGAAAGCCAGTGATTTAGTCTCTTGTCATAAACTGCCCTGAGGTTCAGCCTGCAGCTCTGTCAGGCTGTACAGTGGCATCAGGTGCTTTGAGCTAAATGCTAACGTCAGTGTGCTAACATGCACATAATGATAATACTAAAGTTCTGCTGTTTACCATTTCCACTATTGTAGTTTAGCATGTTAGCATGCTAATATTTGTTCATCACCACTAAAGACGAAGTACAGATGAGACTGATGGTCTTAAACGAAAACACTGGACAAATCAAAGTTTTGACTCGATGACACTAAAGGAAAAGTCAGAGGATCACAAAGGTTATTACAGGTCATCTTTCAGGACAGTAGGTGAGATGTTTCAGTCTGGACCTCAGACTAGCACTGCCATCCAAATATTAGTGACGATGTGCTAATGAATTTAATGAATTACCTGAATTTCCCTTCAGGGATTAATAAGCTGTATCTTAATCATGTTAACATCATGTTAAAATATAAACTTAGATCATTTCTATAATATGAAACTTTTTTTACCAATTTTTATTTTATTGTCACTTTTTACGATTGGGTGTAGTCCTCGTCATCTTTTCACTTTTATCTCTGAAACATGGATGAAAGTTTTTAAAGACACCCTGACTTCTCCTCTAGCGTCATGTGCGGTTCCGCTCATCCAGAGACTCGGAGCAGATAAACCATCTGGTCTGAGTCTCAACACCGCAGGTTCAAGGACATGCAGGCAGGACTGTGAACTGTTTAAAGGACATTCAGTATTTTTCTACAAATCAACCAGTCCATCCCTCAGTACTTCTCTACTGTCTGTGGTGCTCAGCTCTGAGCCCAGTGGTTCCTGCTGATGACATGAATCTTTAAAACCACCTCACTAATATAAATTATATGGTGTCATTTACCAGATGTTCAGTAACGTCCTGAAGGAGCTGCTCACTGTAGTTTTTTGTCCGGTCATTGGTTGGGGACTATTTTCAGCGGCGGATGAATCCACAATTGGTCTGTTGTGAGTGTCAGTGGCAGCAGGACAGTGTTGATGCTGATGGTTTGTGGACCCAGTGGAGGAAGAATCAGGACGGGTCGGTGCGAGGCGTTCACTGACGCTTTGAGTCTGAACATGTGACGACCAGCTTGAGACAGAAATGGTCGATCCCTGGTCACGTGATTTATTGCCACTGGACGCAGTGTTTCCATGGTAACCAGGGGTAAATAAACCCTGCGACAGTCCAGATGTTTGTGTATCCGATGGGGATTTGTCTCAGTGTTTTGTACAGTAGTGTTAGACGTAATCAGCTGTCAGTAAGCCGTTAACACACTCAGCTGGTGTTAGAGGTGATTTGTTGCTCTTTGGAAACACTAAAGCTCCGCTCAGATGTCCGTCATTATCGTTTGAAGTGTTTGAGTTTAGGTTTTGATGCTGTTTATTGTTGAAGACTGACCTGGAAACTACAAACATTTTTCTCGTCCTCTGGACTCTGAGCTTCAGACGTGCTGTCCTTTCATTCTTCTTCTTCCTGGTGCTACCAGCTCGGACTCTGTGGAAAGAACTCATTGTGGAAGTGCTCTTAATGCTTCTTGGACAGACATGTAACACGGCATTAAATGTACCTGAAATCATAGAGTCATAACTTAGTTTCAGTAGAATTATTGATGTTACGATGAAGCTGCTGAGATGTTTCTCTGACGTTGTTGTTCTCATTAAAAACTACATTTGTACCATCTCACTGTTTCCATGAGCGAGCAGCAAATTAGAAGTATATAAAGTACTTCAAATTAGAAGTATATAAGGTAGTTAACGTCAGCTACCCAGCGGTATATAAAGTACTTCAAATTAGAAGTATATAAGGTAGTTAACGCCAGCTACCCAGCGGTATATAAAGTACTTCAAATTAGAAGTATATAAGGTAGTTAACGTCAGCTACCCAGCGGTATATAAAGTACTTCAAATTAGAAGTATATAAGGTAGTTAACGTCAGCTACCCAGCGGTATATAAAGTACTTCAAATTAGAAGTATATAAGGTAGTTAACGTCAGCTACCCAGCGGTATATAAAGTACTTCAAATTAGAAGTATATAAGGTAGTTAACGCCAGCTACCCGGCGGTATATAAAGTACTTCAAATTAGAAGTATATAAGGTAGTTAACATCAGCTACCCAGCAGTATATAAAGTACTTCAAATTAGAAGTATATAAGGTAGTTAACGTCAGCTACCCAGCAGTATATAAAGTACTTCAAATTAGAAGTATATAAGGTACTTCAAATTAGAAGTATATAAGGTAGTTAACGTCAGCTACCCAGCAGTATATAAAGTACTTCAAATTAGAAGTATATAAGGTAGTTAACGTCAGCTACCCAGTGGTATATAAAGTACTTCAAATTAGAAGTATATAAGGTACTTCAAATTAGAAGTATATAAGGTAGTTAACGTCAGCTACCCAGCAGTATATAAAGTACTTCAAATTAGAAGTATATAAGGTAGTTAACATCAGATACCCAGCAGTATATAAAGTACTTCAAATTAGAAGTATATAAGGTAGTTAACGTCAGCTACCCAGCAGTATATAAAGTACTTCAAATTAGAAGTATATAAGGTAGTTAACGTCAGCTACCCAGCGGTATATAAAGTACTTCAAATTAGAAGTATATAAGGTACTTCAAATTCGAAGTATATAATCCAATAATATCAGATCCATTCATGTGAAATGAGCCATTCTGCACAATGAGTACTTTTACTTTGGATAGTTCAAGTACATTTGGATACTTTGGTACTTTTGGACTTTTACTGCAGTAACATTTGGAATAAAAGAGGATTTGTACTCTGTGGTATTTGTACTGCAGTAACGTGTCTCAGTGAGTCCAGTATTTGGGGCGGACTGGTCTAACTGGGCTGCAGTAACTGGGAGTGATGGGCGCAGTCAGCAGGTACTTGGTGTTGAGTCACTTCCTGCAGCTTTAATTTCCTGCTGCGCTGCGGCGGCTCCGTCCTCCGAACGCAATCGATCAACACCGATCAACCTCATCGATCCGCGCGGCTGCGGCTGCGGCTGCTGTTCGCGGGATTTCACGGGGACTCCACGGACCGAGGTAAGAAAATCCTCAGGACCGAACCGCGTCCGAGCCGCTGAGGAAAATGAAAGTAAAGCAGCTCAGCGGGAAGTTCAGGAGTTTGAAACTTCTCTTTGGTAAAAGACGACAGGTTTATGTTGTTTAACTGGTTTTAATGGTTTTACTGGTTCAGTGCGGTGGAAAGACGTTTCTGCGGTTCAGTTCGGTGGGACCGAGAAAACGCGACAGAGGGGATTCCCCTGCAGACACGTTGTACTGACGGTCCCTGTACCGGGACCACACCGGGACATCGAGCACCGGTCACCCAGTTTCCCCAGTATGGTCCAAATGTTGTGACTGGTTTATTACCGGATGCAGTTCGGTCTGAGCAGAGACGCCTGGTGGGAAACAGAAAGAACCGAGCCTCCCTCACACAACACGTGTGTCAGTCAGTCAGTCAATGTCAGTCAGTCAATGTCAGTCAGTGAGTTAGTCAATAATCAATCAGTCAGTCAGTCAATCAATAATCCACACAGCCTTTGATTTCCAATACTTTGGCTAAAAACAAGTTTCAGTCCAGGTCTGATACTTTCTGAAGTATTTACACAGATACTTGTACTTCAGTATTTTCAGTGCTAGAGGAATAAAGTACCATCACAACAGTACAAAATACTTCATTAAAGTAGAGGTGTTGCATTTATATCATTACTTATACAGTACTACTGCAGTACTAACAGGTAAACTTACCGTTTAGGCAGAGAAATACAACAAATCTATTAAATTACAGACTGTATGTTTAGTCACTGGCTCCCATATTGTTTAGTTTTCTCAAAAACCTGTTGTTGTTGTTGTTGTTGAATCCTGTCAACAAATAAGCAGCTGAGATGTTTATCTGATCTGACGAAGCAACAACAGAATTAGAAAAACAAGGCAAACGTTCCAACCTGTGGCGTTCCCTCTAGGGTCTGTTCGGACTCATGGACTCTGCAGTACTGGGAGGAGCTGAGGAGTCCAGTTTGGAGTCTGAGGAGTCTGTAAAGAGGTCCGAAGAGTCCAGGATGAGGTCACCCGGCCCCATGGCCTCCTGGGAGTCGGAGCTGACCTCCATCCAGCACTCCCTGAAGTTCGTGTTGAAGCTGAAGGACGAGTTTGTTTGTCCCATCTGCAGAGGAGTCGTGCTCAACCCCCAGCAGAACTCCTGTGGACACATCTACTGCTTCCACTGCCTCCAAGGGCTGCTGTAGGAGCCAGACCACCTTAAAACATATATGATAGTCCACCTTAATAACACCCACACATACTCAGACCGCCTTGAAACATGCACACTGTCAGTGTCCACTTTAAAACCTTCATACGGACTCAGACCACCTTAAAACCATGGTTTCTTGAGCAGCAGTCTGCTCTGTGTTTCAGGGAGAGGGCGTCACCATCCAGCCCGGTCTGTCCAGTGGACGGATCAGTGATCACACCAGCCGAGGTCAGAACCACAACAGCTGCATGTTCACACGTTTTCATGTTTTCACACGTTCACAGCTTCACAGTCCTGAGATCAAACCCTGTGGTGAACCTGCTAGGAACAATTTCCATATTCAGACCAACCTGCTGGTCTATGTGGACCAGTATCTGAGTCCACCGGCTGAGTCTCAGCCCAGTGTTCCCTCAGTTTGAGCTCTGGGTTTGGTCTCCACCACCTCCTGAGGGAAATCTCTGGCTCTTTATCTGCTAAATGCTCCACTATGTTCACCAGCTGCTGTTTGCTGCTGAGCAGGTAGAGGACTGTGGCTTTTTACAGCTGCTGAAACACTGAGGCCCAGAACCAGGGGACCAGAACCCTGAACCCTGAGCTGAGACTCAGTTTCTGTGGATGGTGATAATACAGTCGGCTGCTCACTTTCATCAAACAACAGGAGGAAACAGTGAGTCTGTTGGGACTATTTTCATGACACCCAACGCAATGCATCCTGGGTGTTGAAGGATTTTTTTTACTTTTGGGAGTTTGACACCCTTCACTGTTTTCTCTAGTTACAGATCATTAAGAACATTTATTTATTCTTGCTGTTTGACCCACAAAGGGCTGATCTGTGGAGCGGTGAATTGTTCCTTTAAGTACTTGAATGAATGTACCTGTTCTCTAGGGCACACAGACGCAGCAGGACTACAGGTAGGCTCATTCACAAAGTGTTTCCTCTCTGCAGGTTTTCCAGGACAACTGCTGCAAAAGAGAAATCTCCGGGTTAGAGGTTTTCTGCACCAATTCCCCAGCATGCACCTCGGTCGTCACACTGCACCATCTGCAGGTGGAGTTTGTGAAGCAGCACTGACACCGTTATTCCTGATGTGACTCATGTATTTACCTGGTTCGAGAACCGGCCTGTGTGTCCAGGAACATCCATCTGAAAAGAAACGTATAAAATTGTTGAGGATCAAGAGACAAATTCCTCGTTTCACCTCCTGCAGGAGCACCTGAGGTCGTGTCAGTACGAGCAGCTGCAGTGCACCAACCCAGGCTGCCAGGTGGTGCTACAGAGGAGACACTGGCAGGAACACCTGACCCACACCTGTCCTCGGCGTATGGAGCCCTGCCCACAGTGCCAGCAGCCGCTCCCTCTTGGCGTCATCCAGGTACAGTCCGGTCTGAACAGGGTCAGAGGGGGCTCCTTCTCTTCCATGTTGGTTCCTCTGAAACATCTATAGATTTCAACCTCTGACTTGCTGAGGGTCTTAGTGATGCCTTTCCTGGGACTATGTTCTACAGGACCACGTCCAGAGCTTGTGTCCAGATGTGGAGGTGGACTGCCCCAACAGCTGCCCCCAGAAGGTTCCCAGACACCAGGTGAGCTGGTCCTCCTCTGCCTCACACCCTGAAACTACAGGTCACACACAGTGACCATCAGACCGACACGTGAATTCAAAGTCCAGACCTGGAGCGTCCTGTCGTTATGGAGGTTTATTGGTGAGGGACATTTGGAGGTAATGGTCCTCACAGACTGAAGTGAGTCTACATCTGTACAGACAATGAGTCAGATGTTTGTCCTACATAGGTTCAGCTTGATGGACACCATAAGACGCATATGACACATTTTAAAACTCTACTTCTACCAGTCAGTTAAAGAAAAGGAGGTTTTTGGTGCATCGATGCAGTTTTTGATCCACTGGCTTCTGAATGTATGGATGTTTGAAACAAACAGGGGTCTGGGTCGCACCACTAGAAGTCCAAAACCGCACAGGCAACATGCAGGAAGTGCAGCTCATGTCGTGTGTGTTTGTGTTGCAGCTGGCCGAGCACAGACGGTCGTGTCCCGAGCTTCAAATCAACTGCTCTTACAAGAAGTTCGGCTGCTCCGTGCAGGTGTGTTCACCCAGTGATGCTAGAAAACACCTGAGTGTTACATGATTCACGGATTTCCTGACGACCAGTGTTGTGTCCTGCAGGACAAAAGGGGGAAAATGAAGCTGCATGAAGACGCTGCTGTCGGTCACCACATGCTGCTGGTCCTGAGGAGCAACACCAACCTGGAACAACAGGTCGGTAAAATCAGTCACACAGACGATGGCAGTTGCGTTAGTGTTACCCACATGTACCTAATAAACTGGAAAGTGGAAACGACAATAAACTGAGGCTGCTGTGTCCTCGCTCAGGTGGAGGTGCTCCAGGAGGAGGTGCTGCAGAGGCAGCAGGAGGTGCAGACGGACGGTTTGCTGCTGGCTGGGGTGCAGAGGAAAATCCAGCCGCTGCTGCAGCAGAGCAGCGAGCACGAATACGCCATCTCTGCAGCTCAGGTTCAACACCCGCAGGACTCTGATCCTCCTGTTTCCCCCCAGTTCTCCAAACCCACCAGTCGACTCTCATAGCTGCTAATTAATTAACAAATCTCATGGTCCTCAACACTTTCTGCCCTGAGGTTCCTGGTCTCCCACTGAAGACCTAAACCTTTACAAACTCCTCATAAACAAACAGTCTCAGTAAAACATCCTGACACAGCTGCTCACTTTTCATCAGGTCATCAGGTTTTAAACGCAGGACATTTTCTTCTGTAGTTTTATGGGGACACACCCAGTCAGAGTTAAAGTGGCTTTGAAGTTTTACATCTTTTCACATCTCAGATCCTAAACTTCATAAACTCACCTGTCCTGACTGAAACATGTGTGTGTGTGTGTGTGACCAGAGGACTCTGAGCAGGCAGGAGGACGTCCTCTCCACCGTCCAGCTGGACGTCCAGCAGCTGTCTCGGAGGCTCGGTCCTGGTCTGTCTGAGCTGGAGCACCTCAGAAAGTCTCTGGATGCTGTGATGCAGGAGGTGTCGGCAGCCGAGGCCCTGAGAGAACACCTGGGTAAGAAAACCTGCTCCGACTGCATCTCAGGACATTTACAGACGGTTTATGTCTGTGCTGAAAATGATTTGACGAGTTGATTAAAACTGATGTTCAGCTGGACTTTATGGAAATAAAGACACAGTTTAGTCATAAACTGAGTCACTTCTGTTTCTCCACAGACCAAAATTAGTTCAGCTCAGATGCTTTGATGCAAAACTTACAAAATAAAAAATCTCTCACTTAAACCAACAAAGATTCTCCCAGTGTGGAACTGGGAACCCAGACCTCTGAGGTCTGGACTTTTCAACATTTTCTGGCTTCATCACGGTTTTGTCACCCAGACACAGACGTCTCTGTTCAGCTCACAGTTGAAATGAAAAGTAATCGGCTCTTATTTACTGTGCAGAAGCAACCGTCACCTGACCACAACACAGGAAACAAAATGAGGCTGCAGTTCTCAGAAAGTCATGACGAGACTTAGTTTACTGCAAACTGACGAACGTCGCACGACAGGAAACGCCTGTCGTGCGATGTGTGGACCTGAAATTAGTTTGTCTTTCAGAGACGACAAGTGAAAACTGAAAACGGTCCCCACGTTAAACTGTGACCATGAAAGTTCAACATTAAATGAAAGTTGGTGTTAAACGGACTACAATGGAGGAGACATTTGGATGCACCAGGCGTAATGCATCCTGGGTGTTGTAGGATTAGGACATGAACCCTAAAACACTAACGTAACATTTAGTAACACCATCACTAACATCAGGTATATTCTACCCAATACACCTGATAAAAAATACTCATCAAAATATATTAAAGTACAACAGTACATGTCAAATTGAAGTACTGTTGTCTTGTTCCCCCCATAGAACAAAAAAACTTGTTCTACAGTCCAACTATCCAGACATTAGTGTTCTAGGGTTAAGAACGTTTTACTGTTTGGCAGATGAAGGGTTGAGATGGACTCAGTGATCATCTGTGGAGCAGTTAAGTTTTAACTCTGGACTTTAAGTTCAGTTGAGATTTTACTGTAACGTTTAAAAACAGCAGCAGCTGATCAAAGTCCTTAACAGGGACAATCAAATTAAAAGAGACAAAAGCCGACACCCATCTCTCTAAATTAATAAAACCATTTGTGTCTTCATGAAGATTCAAAGGCTAAAGAAAAGGGATTTAAAGGACCAATGGAAAGTGGCCAATGACCTTTTGATTTTCATGGGGAGGAATCGAGAGCAGTGATTGGTCAGCAGGTCTTAAGGTGGACCAGGTGGTCCGCAGGTTGTGTTTTGCCTGGGCTGGTGAGACTGTGTTTAGATGCTCCTGCAGAGGACTGGCACGTTTCAGTAAAGGCTCTTTGTCTTCCAGGGACTTTGGAGGAGAATCTGAAGCGTCACTCGGGTCTCCTGGATCTCCACGCCGTTCAGCTCAGTCAGAACAAGCAGCACCTGCAGGAGCTCGAGGCGACGTCCTATGACGGCAAACTGATCTGGAAGATCCAGGAATTCAGGAAGAAGAGGGAAGCTGAGGTCAAAGGTCAGCCACCGTGCCTGAGCAGCGTGCCCTTTCACACCGGACGCTGTGGCTACAAAATGGCCATCAAAGCCTATCTGAACGGGGATGGGGAGGGAAGAGGGACTCACCTGTCCCTGTATGTGGTCCTGATGCCGGGAGACTTTGACCCTCTGCTGCCATGGCCTTTCAAACAGACTGTGTCTCTGTCTGTTCTGGATCAAAGTGGTGCTGGTAACCACCGCAGCCTCAGCTTCAAACCTGATCCTACATCCAAAAGCTTCCAACAACCGTCCACAGAGTCCGTGAGCAACATCGCTGTTGGGTTTTCATGCTTCCTTCCCCTCAACAAGCTAGAAACTCCACATAACGCAGTCTACGTCAGAGACGACACGCTGTTTGTCAAGGCCAAGGTGGACACGGCCGGGTTAGACCAGCTGTAGGTGCTTGTCCTCCAAAGCTGCTGGGTTCCCATATGTTCCTTCCAGTTTGGTTCCATCAGAAGCTTCTCCATAAGTGTCCAACCAATGTGAAGCATCCTGGTCTCTCCACTGCCCCCCCTCCTCCATGTTTCCCACACTGAATGATGACGACAGGCGACAGCAGCTGGGATGTGGATGGAGCCTGGTACCATCGGTAGAATTTTCTTTACGTTGGCGCCATCTGGTGTTTGTTGTAGGAATGAAACTGTGATAGATGACTGCAGCACAGACGACCAGGTTTTCACAAAATGCTGCAGAAATTAATGTTAAAGGATGAATATTAGGAACATACTGGGAAGATACTGGTTTTCTTGCTGGGAGAGTTTAATTTCAGGCGACTGGCATCAGTGCTGGGCTGGTTTTGGCCTCCAGGAGGTCACTACAAGAGACGGGCAGACACATTAACCGTGAAACGCTGAATGTTTTCATATTTACAGGTCACACATCAGTGTTTGCTTTAAGCTTCAGTCTGACCACTGACTACAAACCCAACAGAGAATGTAATTAATTCTAACTTATTATTATACAAAGGTCATGACCTCACATAATCTGAGAATAACGATGCTCAGATGAAGTTTGTCGTCCTGACATCAGGATTTAACGATCGGGTTATTGGCAGATGTTTGACTGTATCTCAGGCTCAGTGAAACATAATCAAGAGATTCTCTTTGGAGAAATTTACACTGAACAAATCCAATAATTGAAAACAACCACGAGCTGCTGCTGTTTGTCCAGTGGATCAAGGTTTGATGGTTCTCTGGAGATTATTTCCGTGTTAACGTGTCAGATGTTACTGTTCGTGGAGTCTTCACGCTCAGTCTCGTTTAGAAAACCCACAGCTGTCAGTCAGTGAGGAGAAGGGATGAGGGGTTCCAGAAAGTCCTGGTTTCTCACTGGCTCCACGTCGTGGCGGCTGCATCGACACATTACAGACATTTCCACAAAGTCCACACTGACAGATCTGTTACCTTTGGAACATAAAGTTGCAGTGGGAGCAAAAAAGGCTGCTAATCCTGAAAATGTCTGATTTCAGTTTCAGGTGTTTCTGTCTGGGCCTGCAGTCACGTCCAGGGTCACAGTGTGATCCTGAGGCAGAACATGCTGGTACTTCAGCTCCACTGTATTTTTGCTGCTTTCCCATAAATAATATACTCAATGTTTCTGTGAGAAACAGCTCAGGGTTTTATCAGGTACTGACCTCAGCAGGAACAAATAAAATCAGTTTGATTAACGTCTCACTGACACTGTTTTCTTGTCTTTTATCTTATTGGGTCTTAAATCTGGTTATATTTCATAAAAATAATACACAACTGGGCTCATCCCAGTTGTTATGACCCTAGGGGTCATTGTGTGTGTGGTTGTGTGTTGTTGGCTCTTCCCTCCCCATTTCGAGTGTGTGTATGTGTGTGTATCGGATGCTGGAGTGGGCGTGGACTCGAGGACGTAGATTGGACTTCCGGGATTGGTCCAACACTTCCGGAAGGACTATAAGAAGCCCACGGACTGCTGTTCAGGAGAGCTATTCTCCCACCTTTGCCATTCCCAGCTATTTGTTAGAGATTTCGACTTCGAGTGAATTAGTTAGTTAGAGATTAGGTTTTTGTTTCGTTTAAGAAAAAAAAGAGGAAAAAAAAAAACAAAAAAATATATATATATTTACGATATGTAAATGAAATCATTATAGCTTAGTTGGGGGTCGCCACTGTAGCTCAGTGGGGGATTTCTGCCGGGTTCAGAAACACACCCGAGCTATTCCAGTAGACCTTCAGCACACATAGCATGACTGTATAAACAGTTTATCTAGCACACATGGTAATTATTTATTCAGCACATAATTAGTGGTACGCATGTCTGACTAAATGTGTCTTGAGATCCTGTAGATTAGGAAGAATCTTCATAAGGCTGTTGAAACACAGCTGTGTCCTCAGTGACCACCTTTCTTTCTCTCTCAGCCATAGAAATGAGCCTCTGGGTGGTCTGTGGTTGTCAGGTCAGTGCCTCTTGGCACGCTGAGCACTCTGGGTACACGAGGCACAACAGGCAGTCTTGTAGTAGGAGTAGACACACAGCCTGGCTTGCACCACCATCACACAGTTATGACGTCTATCCTGGCAGTTTTCATCTGAGACTTTTAGAAGATTCTTCCTAATCTACAGGATCTCAAGACACATTTAGTCAGACATGCGTACCACTAATTATGTGCTGAATAAATAATTACCATGTGTGCTAGATAAACTGTTTATACAGTCATGCTATGTGTGCTGAAGGTCTACTGGAATAGCTCGGGTGTGTTTCTGAACCCGGCAGAAATCCCCCACTGAGCTACAGTGGCGACCCCCAACTAAGCTATAATGATTTCATTTACATATCGTAAATTTTTTTTTTTTTTTTTTTCTTAAACGAAACAAAAACCTAATCTCTAACTAACTAATTCACTCGAAGTCGAAATCTCTAACAAATAGCTGGGAATGGCAAAGGTGGGAGAATAGCTCTCCTGAACAGCAGTCCGTGGGCTTCTTATAGTCCTTCCGGAAGTGTTGGACCAATCCCGGAAGTCCAATCTACGTCCTCGAGTCCACGCCCACTCCAGCATCCGATACACACACATACACACACTCGAAATGGGGAGGGAAGAGCCAACAACACACAACCACACACACAATGACCCCTAGGGTCATAACACAGTCCATCCAGAATGAATTAGAACTGATCAGGATTCAGACTCTCACTCCCTGTTTTTCTTCGTAAGAAAGAGGAAACAGATGTGAACAGTAGAACATCTGTACTGTCACTGAGTTGTGGCAAAACCCGTTGGATGATCAATAAAGAGAGAGCAGACTGGTTGTCTTTTTCTGAATATATTTCTTACAAGAAAGGAGCAAACCAGAACAGAACAGTCAATCAGAGTCTCCCCCAGTTGTTCCCCAGTTGTTCCCTGTGTTCCCATATAGATATCTCATATCTCATACATATTCTATATGTACTCTCTATTCTCATTGGACAGTTGATCCTCCATCCTGGACCTGCTCTGTTATACTGGTTCCTTCCTCACACCTGGTGTCCTAAGGACCCTCGGTGTCAGACTGTACTGGGTCAGGAAGAACATAAACATCAGATATGATTATGAAAAACACACGAGTCTTAGAGAATCAACCTGAAACACCAAGAAAACAGTGAGAAACAATAAAAATCCTAATCAAGTCATGTTTACTTTCCATTCCCCTCCTCTGGATCATATACTGATCCACAGACTGACCTCAACATCAGAAGAACAAATACTGAAACGTTTCAGTCATAGAAGTTTAGCAGTGCTGTTTTTGTGGAACACAGACATCCCTGAGTCTGGAGCTAAGCAAAGTCAGAGGGAACAAGACTCATATACCTGTAAAATAACAACAATGAGATCACTGTTAAGTGTTTACATGTCAGACACACTGCAGACTCACACGGCAGAAACAACCTCACACTGATGTGTGTGTGATCGATGCCAACGTACTGAGCTGAAAAGTTAGAAAACACCCACAACAGGGATCACAGAGCACGTGAGAAGGAATGACCCCTTGATGAAAGGACCCACAGCTGCTCCTCTAGATCTTAACTTACCAAACCAGTTTAATGAAGTGACCCAAGACCAAAGATCCCAACCCTCAGAATTATACCTAACATCTCTGGACTGCTGTGTGTGAAGAAGACTATTCCTGGGGGTCCTGCCCCCTGGAACATAATACTGAGGTTAATATGTGTGATGGTGGGTCAGGTTTTGTACAGGGCCGATACCTGACAGCAGTTTAACCATATGACAGGTACCACACCAGGCAGGAGGAAGAACCTGGTAGAGTTTATTCCCACATTGCCAGGCATGTTGTGTTAAACTGGGATAACCATCTTCTGAAGGGAACAGACTGAGGTGATGAACAAGGAGGTACCCATGAGTTCATTGGTGCGTCTGAGGAGCAAACAGAACGATTAGATCTATGAAATCCTGGTTCACTAAGCAAAACCCATATTAGGGGACTCAATAAAAATCCTAATCAGTAACAATAATCAATCATTGAAACTCATTTTTCCATTACAACTGCAGGTGTGTGTGGGTGGGGGCCATCTGCTGGTTCCTTTCAGAGTCCCAGGTTTGTGTTGACCCTGTTGATCCGAAGGGAGCCACTAATCCCATCGATCGTCTTCCTGCTCAGGTCTGGTTTCTCAGAAAGGCAGACTGACGTAAATAAAAATCAGTGACTGTGTTTTATTGTAAACTCCTCTCTGCTCCGTTACTGTCCTAACAAACATCTGAAGTAGTTTTGTGGTTTTCTGACTGTTCCAGACACAGTACCCTCAATCGGAGCAGGACAGGTCCCACAAAATTATCAATGAATTACCTCAGAGCACCAAGTCGTTTTCTGGGACTAGCCATGACCTTATAGTTTCAAACAACAGAGACCAGAAGAGAACGACTGAGGTTTCTGCCATTTATTAAAGCTGAACATGAGTGATAGGTGCTTCATGTATCATTGCAAAGCAAAGTGAGGACAATTTAGAAGATTACTGGGGGGGCAGGGAGACACCAGCTGATTCAGAGAACAGAGAGACAGGTGCAGCCTCCTTTGATGCAGTTTCATCCAGGCTGGCTGGCGGTACCCCACGATGTTTATAATTCAGACAGCCTGATACGATTACAATATATTGAAATACTTTGATTAATACAGACAATTAATATATCTAACTGGTGTCCATAGGGGTAGACTCTCCACTACTTCTTCTTGTAGGTGTATGCCATGTTAAAGCCAATTTCTGTTGGGGGAAAAAAAAGGCAGTAATGAATTATGATCAAATGTCTGTTTTAGTTCTGAGGTCTGTTAGGGGGTCACAGGTCAGGGACCCATCTCCTGTCCTGGAGTGTTGAGCTCCACTTCCTGGAAAGTTTGAGGAGCAAATCAAACTTGTTTTCTTTTGCTACACTATCAACGCTCCACAGAGACGGCTCATGGTTAGACATCAACAATCATAACACTAAACATTGACCTGAGCTCACTACAATAACGAAATGGTTTCATGCTGGTCAACTACCAAGACTAACAGGATTTATTCAAAAAGCTAAACATCATGTACAGTGTAACATGGAGCCATGTTTGAAACAAGAAACCTAAAGTATTTAAACTGAGTGTTAAGCAGTACAGGTTGATGTGGTCTGTCGTGCCCCCCTTTGGAAGCCATAAAAATGGACATGACAAGACATGTCTGGGGAACATCTGATGTAGGTTTCACTGTTCACAACTCACTCTAGTTACATTCTGCTGACAGTAAAGTGCAGTAAAAACAGTAAATTAATAGTTTTCTGTTACTTGGTTTAGAAAAAGCTCAGTACCTTTGGTTTCAGGAGCAACAGCATCAGCCTCATGTGTCCTGGCAGGAACCTGACCTGAAACAGGAACAGAAACATCTCTTGAGAAACTCAGACTGATTAATGCAGTCACTCAATAAACCAGAAGGAGCTTCATAGATTCAGGTCAATATTTACCAGGTGTGTTGTTTACACTGATGTTTACACCACCGCTCACATTAGTACTTTTAATCTGAGGTGCCATGCTGACACTTCCTTCCTGCGCAGTGACTGTGGTGTTTGATGCAGCTGAAAAAATAAAGCTTGGTAAAATGTGACACAAGACACTTTTTTAAAATTGAACCAGGGACCACACTCTAAGCCTCGTTGCACATAGGCAACTGATGCCTTTACATAGCACAAGGCTAATTTGCTCATTTGCAGCCCCCGTCCCTGATTTGGCTTTTACATCAAAACAAAACAAACAGAAATGAACATACATAGTATCTATACCAAATATATCTTTGGCTTTTGAAGTGTTCAGTTGATTAATAATTCTATGGATCTTTGCCCTGATCAACCTGTGCAGTGTAAAAAGATTGAAATTAGCTGCGAGTTTCTCAACTGACTTAAAGAAAGTGTTAAATCAGTAGCGGCTTCCAAAGCATCAGTGCTGACCAGTACTAACCCTAACCCTTAAATCATTTTTGTTCATATGGATCTTTTCATTAGTTGAAGAATATCACTGTTTATCAAAGGCAAAGAAGCTTTTCTCCTATTAGTTTTACAGAGACATGTGAACTTCTGGATTGTATTTACAAAAACTCCTTTATCAGTATGTGGTTGTGGCAGTGGGTTATATATGTGCAACGGCTACTTCCTAGGCTTTGTTTGAATGTGCATATTCATATAAATGTAATATGTATGCATGTAGGGAGCGTTATATATTAACACATATATTCTCTACCAGGAACCACAGGGTGGGACTGACTCAAATAAATAGCATCAGATCAGTTTCCAGTTTGTTCTTCTCGTCAGAACAAGTTTTCTTTCTTCCTCAGATAGAGCTGAGTCTGAAAACACATCAGTGATAGTAATAAAGAAATTAAACCAGCATCTCACCGTCCCGGGATGTATCAGGAACCACAGTCGGACCAGTTGGACTTTCCATTTCCCCAACCAGCTCTCCTCACTTCAGACCTTGAGAACAAACATCACAGAGAATAATACAAGGAGCTGAAATAACAAAAGTGTTTTATACCAGAGATCCTGCATTTCCACACTTACGTTCAGTTTCCTGTAAGTCCTGTTAATGTCAGTAAAAAGAAAGAGCACACACTGTTAATCAGATGGTCTTAGAAATAACACTTTGTCGCCTCGCCCCTAAAAGGAAGGAAGTCTAAATAAGGAACGCCTAAACTATGAGGAAATGCAGTTACACTACTCCACACACCACAGTCCCAGATCCACAAACAGATACAGAGCACTTTATTTTCTAGTGTTAACTTTGTACACATCATGTTTACAACACAAACTATATTCATATTCAGCATAGAGCCCTGCAGACTGAAAGTGATGATCACTATTAGTCTGTGCAGTTTTCTAGTCATAAACTATCCCACCCATAATGTATGTAACAGAGACAGAGCAGGAGGACGTCCAGCAGATGTCTCATGGGCTTGGTGCTGGTCTGGAGGAGCTGAAGCAGAATGTCTGGTCAACAGTCCAAAACCCAAGATATTTGATTCACTATGACACAAGACTGAGACAAAATGAATGTAGAAAGACTCATCAGATTTACTAAGACATAAAAACTACTCTTTCTGATCCCTCTGTATGTCAGTGCTATATTAACCTTTCCTTTCCACTCCACCTCCCAGTAACAGCGACCAGTCAGACCATCTCTGCACAGCAGCTGCTTCCAGTGATCAAACCTGTCGGGATAATCAGGATACGGCTGCTTGTTGTTCACTGCCGTCACCTTCCTGTTGCTATCGGACAGTTTGAGGTTTGTGTGTGCTGTGTCTGGGTCCAGTCTGACTTTACAGACCCCTGAGAAACACACAAATGAGTTCTCTCTCAGTTAAGCATGACTTCAGGTTTCAATTTGCTTTTGACAAATGACAGCATCAACTTTCAGCAGAAAGATGGCAAAGTCCAGGGAATGTAAAGAAGGTATTTTCGTTTTGTATTTTTTAATATTAAAGCCAACAGTAAGGCAAGATTTACTTAATGGTATGTTTAATATGAGGAATAAAACTGAGCTCACAATCAAAAATAACACCCAGGCTTTTTACTTGATTTACTGGTTTTAATAAAAGGGCTTGTAATTTGGCAAAGTGATTTTCTCTCTCTTCAGGAGCGATGACTAAAATCCCAGTTTGGTCCTGATTCAGCTGCAAGAAGTTTTCTGCCATCCATGATTTAATATCTAAAATACAGCTAAAAAGGGCATTAAATGGTTGTGTGTCTTCAGGAGACATGGCAATATAGAGTTGTGTGTCATCAGCTGTGAAAGTTCCTGATGACATTTCCAAGGGGAAGCATATACAAGATAAAAAAGAATGGGGCCTAAAATTGATCCCTGCGGCACACCACAATTTATTCTATGGATTGTTGAGGAAAATGTATCTCTACCCCCCATCTGTGGGGTTTTACAGGTATTTACACTGGTACAGAGGTGCTGGAGGTTTATAGTCTACAACCCAAAAATGTAATGTAAATGTTTTGTCACCCAGACACAGACGTCTCTGTTCAGCTCACAGTTGAAATGAAAGTAATCGGCTCTTATTTACTGTGCAGAAGCAACCGTCACCTGACCACAACACAGGAAACAAAATGAGGCTGCAGTTCTCAGAAAGTCATGACGAGACTTAGTTTACTGCAAACTGACGAACGTCGCACGACAGGAAACGCCTGTCGTGCGATGTGTGGACCTGAAATTAGTTTGTCTTTCAGAGACGACAAGTGAAAACTGAAAACGGTCCCCACGTTAAACTGTGACCATGAAAGTTCAACATTAAATGAAAGTGGTGTTAAACGGACTACAATGGAGGAGACATTTGGATGCACCAGGCGTAATGCATCCTGGGTGTTGTAGGATTAGGACATGAACCCTAAAACACTAACGTAACATTTAGTAACACCATCACTAACATCAGGTATATTCTACCCAATACACCTGATAAAAAATACTCATCAAAATATATTAAAGTACAACAGTACATGTCAAATTGAAGTACTGTTGTCTTGTTCCCCCCATAGAACAAAAAAACTTGTTCTACAGTCCAACTATCCAGACATTAGTGTTCTAGGGTTAAGAACGTTTTACTGTTTGGCAGATGAAGGGTTGAGATGGACTCAGTGATCATCTGTGGAGCAGTTAAGTTTTAACTCTGGACTTTAAGTTCAGTTGAGATTTTACTGTAACGTTTAAAAACAGCAGCAGCTGATCAAAGTCCTTAACAGGGACAATCAAATTAAAAGAGACAAAAGCCGACACCCATCTCTCTAAATTAATAAAACCATTTGTGTCTTCATGAAGATTCAAAGGCTAAAGAAAAGGGATTTAAAGGACCAATGGAAAGTGGCCAATGACCTTTTGATTTTCATGGGGAGGAATCGAGAGCAGTGATTGGTCAGCAGGTCTTAAGGTGGACCAGGTGGTCCGCAGGTTGTGTTTTGCCTGGGCTGGTGAGACTGTGTTTAGATGCTCCTGCAGAGGACTGGCACGTTTCAGTAAAGGCTCTTTGTCTTCCAGGGACTTTGGAGGAGAATCTGAAGCGTCACTCGGGTCTCCTGGATCTCCACGCCGTTCAGCTCAGTCAGAACAAGCAGCACCTGCAGGAGCTCGAGGCGACGTCCTATGACGGCAAACTGATCTGGAAGATCCAGGAATTCAGGAAGAAGAGGGAAGCTGAGGTCAAAGGTCAGCCACCGTGCCTGAGCAGCGTGCCCTTTCACACCGGACGCTGTGGCTACAAAATGGCCATCAAAGCCTATCTGAACGGGGATGGGGAGGGAAGAGGGACTCACCTGTCCCTGTATGTGGTCCTGATGCCGGGAGACTTTGACCCTCTGCTGCCATGGCCTTTCAAACAGACTGTGTCTCTGTCTGTTCTGGATCAAAGTGGTGCTGGTAACCACCGCAGCCTCAGCTTCAAACCTGATCCTACATCCAAAAGCTTCCAACAACCGTCCACAGAGTCCGTGAGCAACATCGCTGTTGGGTTTTCATGCTTCCTTCCCCTCAACAAGCTAGAAACTCCACATAACGCAGTCTACGTCAGAGACGACACGCTGTTTGTCAAGGCCAAGGTGGACACGGCCGGGTTAGACCAGCTGTAGGTGCTTGTCCTCCAAAGCTGCTGGGTTCCCATATGTTCCTTCCAGTTTGGTTCCATCAGAAGCTTCTCCATAAGTGTCCAACCAATGTGAAGCATCCTGGTCTCTCCACTGCCCCCCCTCCTCCATGTTTCCCACACTGAATGATGACGACAGGCGACAGCAGCTGGGATGTGGATGGAGCCTGGTACCATCGGTAGAATTTTCTTTACGTTGGCGCCATCTGGTGTTTGTTGTAGGAATGAAACTGTGATAGATGACTGCAGCACAGACGACCAGGTTTTCACAAAATGCTGCAGAAATTAATGTTAAAGGATGAATATTAGGAACATACTGGGAAGATACTGGTTTTCTTGCTGGGAGAGTTTAATTTCAGGCGACTGGCATCAGTGCTGGGCTGGTTTTGGCCTCCAGGAGGTCACTACAAGAGACGGGCAGACACATTAACCGTGAAACGCTGAATGTTTTCATATTTACAGGTCACACATCAGTGTTTGCTTTAAGCTTCAGTCTGACCACTGACTACAAACCCAACAGAGAATGTAATTAATTCTAACTTATTATTATACAAAGGTCATGACCTCACATAATCTGAGAATAACGATGCTCAGATGAAGTTTGTCGTCCTGACATCAGGATTTAACGATCGGGTTATTGGCAGATGTTTGACTGTATCTCAGGCTCAGTGAAACATAATCAAGAGATTCTCTTTGGAGAAATTTACACTGAACAAATCCAATAATTGAAAACAACCACGAGCTGCTGCTGTTTGTCCAGTGGATCAAGGTTTGATGGTTCTCTGGAGATTATTCCGTGTTAACGTGTCAGATGTTACTGTTCGTGGAGTCTTCACGCTCAGTCTCGTTTAGAAAACCCACAGCTGTCAGTCAGTGAGGAGAAGGGATGAGGGGTTCCAGAAAGTCCTGGTTTCTCACTGGCTCCACGTCGTGGCGGCTGCATCGACACATTACAGACATTTCCACAAAGTCCACACTGACAGATCTGTTACCTTGGAACATAAAGTTGCAGTGGGAGCAAAAAAGGCTGCTAATCCTGAAAATGTCTGATTTCAGTTTCAGGTGTTTCTGTCTGGGCCTGCAGTCACGTCCAGGGTCACAGTGTGATCCTGAGGCAGAACATGCTGGTACTTCAGCTCCACTGTATTTTTGCTGCTTTCCCATAAATAATATACTCAATGTTTCTGTGAGAAACAGCTCAGGGTTTTATCAGGTACTGACCTCAGCAGGAACAAATAAAATCAGTTTGATTAACGTCTCACTGACACTGTTTTCTTGTCTTTTATCTTATTGGGTCTTAAATCTGGTTATATTTCATAAAATAATACACAACTGGGCTCATCCCAGTTGTTATGACCCTAGGGGTCATTGTGTGTGTGGTTGTGTGTTGTTGGCTCTTCCCTCCCCATTTCGAGTGTGTGTATGTGTGTGTATCGGATGCTGGAGTGGGCGTGGACTCGAGGACGTAGATTGGACTTCCGGGATTGGTCCAACACTTCCGGAAGGACTATAAGAAGCCCACGGACTGCTGTTCAGGAGAGCTATTCTCCCACCTTTGCCATTCCCAGCTATTTGTTAGAGATTTCGACTTCGAGTGAATTAGTTAGTTAGAGATTAGGTTTTTGTTTCGTTAAGAAAAAAAAGAGGAAAAAAAAACAAAAAAATATATATATATTTACGATATGTAAATGAATCATTATAGCTTAGTTGGGGGTCGCCACTGTAGCTCAGTGGGGGATTTCTGCCGGGTTCAGAAACACACCCGAGCTATTCCAGTAGACCTTCAGCACACATAGCATGACTGTATAAACAGTTTATCTAGCACACATGGTAATTATTTATTCAGCACATAATTAGTGGTACGCATGTCTGACTAAATGTGTCTTGAGATCCTGTAGATTAGGAAGAATCTTCATAAGGCTGTTGAAACACAGCTGTGTCCTCAGTGACCACCTTTCTTTCTCTCTCAGCCATAGAAATGAGCCTCTGGGTGGTCTGTGGTTGTCAGGTCAGTGCCTCTTGGCACGCTGAGCACTCTGGGTACACGAGGCACAACAGGCAGTCTTGTAGTAGGAGTAGACACACAGCCTGGCTTGCACCACCATCACACAGTTATGACGTCTATCCTGGCAGTTTTCATCTGAGACTTTTAGAAGATTCTTCCTAATCTACAGGATCTCAAGACACATTTAGTCAGACATGCGTACCACTAATTATGTGCTGAATAAATAATTACCATGTGTGCTAGATAAACTGTTTATACAGTCATGCTATGTGTGCTGAAGGTCTACTGGAATAGCTCGGGTGTGTTTCTGAACCCGGCAGAAATCCCCCACTGAGCTACAGTGGCGACCCCCAACTAAGCTATAATGATTTCATTTACATATCGTAAATTTTTTTTTTTTTTTTTTTCTTAAACGAAACAAAAACCTAATCTCTAACTAACTAATTCACTCGAAGTCGAAATCTCTAACAAATAGCTGGGAATGGCAAAGGTGGGAGAATAGCTCTCCTGAACAGCAGTCCGTGGCTTCTTATAGTCCTTCCGGAAGTGTTGGACCAATCCCGGAAGTCCAATCTACGTCCTCGAGTCCACGCCCACTCCAGCATCCGATACACACACATACACACACTCGAATGGGGAGGGAAGAGCCAACAACACACAACCACACACACAATGACCCCTAGGGTCATAACACAGTCCATCCAGAATGAATTAGAACTGATCAGGATTCAGACTCTCACTCCCTGTTTTTCTTCGTAAGAAAGAGGAAACAGATGTGAACAGTAGAACATCTGTACTGTCACTGAGTTGTGCAAAAACCCGTTGGATGATCAATAAAGAGAGAGCAGACTGGTTGTCTTTTTCTGAATATATTTCTTACAAGAAAGGAGCAACCAGAACAGAACAGTCAATCAGAGTCTCCCCCAGTTGTTCCCCAGTTGTTCCCTGTGTTCCCATATAGATATCTCATATCTCATACATATTCTATATGTACTCTCTATTCTCATTGGACAGTTGATCCTCCATCCTGGACCTGCTCTGTTATACTGGTTCCTTCCTCACAACCTGGTGTCCTAAGGACCCTCGGTGTCAGACCTGTACTGGGTCAGGAGAACATAAACATCAGATATGATTATGAAAAAACACACGAGTCTTAGAGAATCAACCTGAAACACCAAGAAAACAGTGAGAAACAATAAAAATCCTAATCCAAGTCATGTTTACTTTCCATTCCCCTCCTCTGGATCATATACTGATCCACAGACTGACCTCAACATCAGAAGAACAAATACTGAAACGTTTCAGTCATAGAAGTTTAGCAGTGCTGTTTTTGTGGAACACAGACATCCCTGAGTCTGGAGCTAAGCAAAGTCAGAGGGAACAAGACTCATATATACCTGTAAAATAAACAACAATGAGATCACTGTAAGTGTTTACATGTCAGACACACTGCAGACCTCACACGGCAGAAACAACCTCACACTGATGTGTGTGTGATCGATGCCAACGTACTGAGCTGAAAAGTTAGAAAACACCCACAACAGGGATCACAGAGCACGTGAGAAGGAATGACCCCTTGATGAAAGGACCCACAGCTGCTCCTCTAGATCTTAACTTACCAAACCAGTTTAATGAAGTGACCCAAGACCAAAGATCCCAACCCTCAGAAATTATACTAACATCTCTGGACTGCTGTGTGTGAAGAAGACTATTCCTGGGGGTCTGCCCCCTGGAATAATACTGAGGTTAATATGTGTGATGGTGGGTCAGGTTTTGTACAGGGGCCGATACCTGACAGCAGTTTAACCATATGACAAGGTACCACACCAGGCAGAGGAGGAAGAACCTGGTAGAGTTTATTCCCACATTGCCAGGCATGTTGTGTTAAACTGGGATACCATCTTCTGAAGGGAACAGACGGAGTGTGATGAACAAGGAGGTACCCATGAGTTCATTGTGCGCTGTTGAGGAGCAAACAGAACGATTAGATCTATGAATCCTGTTCACTAAGCAAAACCCATATTAGGGGACTCAATAAAAATCCTAATCAGTAACAATAATCAATCATTGAAACTCATTTTTCCATTACAACTGCAGGTGTGTTGGGTGGGGGCCATCTGCTGGTTCCTTTCAGCGTCCCAGGTTTTGGTTGACCCTGTTGATCCGAAGGGAGCCACTAATCCCATCGATCGTCTTCCTGCTCAGGTCTGGTTTCTCAGAAAAGGCAGACTGACGTAATAAAAATCAGTGACTGGTTTTATTGTAAAACTCTTCTGCTCCGTTACTGTCCTAACAAACATCTGAAGTAGTTTTGTGTTTTCTGACTGTTCCAGACACAGTACCCTCAATCGGAGCAGGACAGGGTCCCACAAAATTATCAATGAATTACCTCAGAGCACCAAGTCGTTTTCTGGGACTAGCCATGACCTTATAGTTTCAAACAACAGAGACCAGAAGAGAACGACTGAGGTTTCTGCCATTTATTAAAGCTGAACATGAGTGATAGGTGCTTCATGTATCATTGCAAAGCAAAGTGAGGACAATTTAGAAGATTACTGGGGGGCAGGGAGACACCAGCTGATTCAGAGAACAGAGAGACAGGTGCAGCCTCCTTTGATGCAGTTTCATCCAGGCTGGCTGGCGGTACCCCACGAGGTTTATAATTCAGACAGCCTGATACGATTACAATATTGAAATACTTTGATTAATACATACAATTAATATCTAACTGGTGTCCATAGGGGTAGACTCTCCACTACTTCTTCTTGTAGGTGTATGCCATGTTAAAGCCAATTTCTGTTGGGGGAAAAAAAGGCAGTAGTAATGAATTATGATCAAATGTCTGTTTTAGTTCTGAGGTCTGTAGGGGGTCCCAGGTCAGGGACCCATCTCCTGTCCTGGTGGTTGAGCTCCACTTCCTGGAAAGTTTGAGGAGCAAATCAAACTTGTTTTCTTTTGCTACACTATCACGCTCCACAGAGACGGCTCATGGTAGACATAAACAATCATAACACTAAACATTGACCTGAGCTCACTACAATAACGAAATGGTTTCATGCTGGTCAACTACCAAGACTAACAGGATTTTATTCAAAAAGCTAAACATCATGTACAGTGTAACATGGAGCATGTTTGAAACAAGAAACCTAAAGTATTTAAACTGAGTGTTAAGCAGTACAGGTTGATGTGGTCTGGTCGTGCCCCCCCTTTGGAAGCCATAAAAATGGACATGACAAGACATGTCTGGGGAACATCTGATGTAGGTTTCACTGTTCACAACTCACTCTAGTTACATTCTGCTGACAGTAAAGTGCAGTAAAAAACAGTAAATTAATAGTTTTCTGTTACTTGGTTTAGAAAAAGCTCAGTACCTTTGGTTTCAGGAGCAACAGCATCAGCCTCATTGGTCCTGGCAGGAACCTGACCTGAAACAGGAACAGAAACATCTCTTGAGAAACTCAGACTGATTAATGCAGTCACTCAATAAACCAGAAGGAGCTTCATAGATTCAGGTCAATATTTACCAGGTGTGTGTTTACACTGATGTTACACCACCGCTCACATTAGTACTTTTAATCTGAGGTGCCATGCTGACACCTTCCTTCCTGCGCAGTGACTGTGGTGTTTGATGCAGCTGAAAAAATAAGCTTGGTAAAATGTGACACAAGACACTTTTTTAAAATTGAACCAGGGACCACACTCTAAGCCTCGTTGCACATAGGCAACTGATGCCTTTACATAGCACAAGGCTAATTGCTCATTTGCAGCCCCCGTCCCTGATTTGCTTTTACATCAAACAAAACAAACAGAAATGAACATACATAGTATCTATACCAAATATATCTTTGGCTTTTGAAGTGTTCAGTTGATTAATAATTCTATGGATCTTTGCCCTGATCAACCTGTGCAGTGTAAAAAGATTGAAATTAGCTGCGAGTTTCTCAACTGACTTAAAGAAAGTGTTAAATCAGTAGCGGCTTCCAAAGCATCAGTGCTGACCAGTACTAACCCTAACCCTTAAATCATTTTTGTTCATATGGATCTTTTCATTAGTTGAAGAATATCACTGTTTATCAAAGGCAAAGAAGCTTTTCTCCTATTAGTTTTACAGAGACATGTGAACTTCTGGATTGTATTTACAAAAACTCCTTTATCAGTATGTGGTTGTGGCAGTGGGTTATATATGTGCAACGGCTACTTCCTAGGCTTTGTTTGAATGTGCATATTCATATAAATGTAATATGTATGCATGTAGGGAGCGTTATATATTAACACATATATCTCTACCAGGAACCACAGGGTGGGACTGACTCAAATAAATAGCATCAGATCAGTTTCCAGTTTGTTCTTCTCGTCAGAACAAGTTTTCTTTCTTCCTCAGATAGAGCTGAGTCTGAAAACACATCAGTGATAGTAATAAAGAAATTAAACCAGCATCTCACCGTCCCGGGATGTATCAGGAACCACAGTCGGACCAGTTGGACTTTCCATTTCCCCAACCAGCTCTCCTCACTTCAGACCTTGAGAACAAACATCACAGAGAATAATACAAGGAGCTGAAATAACAAAAGTGTTTTATACCAGAGATCCTGCATTTCCACACTTACGTTCAGTTTCCTGTAAGTCCTGTTAATGTCAGTAAAAAGAAAGAGCACACACTGTTAATCAGATGGTCTTAGAAATAACACTTTGTCGCCTCGCCCCTAAAAGGAAGGAAGTCTAAATAAGGAACGCCTAAACTATGAGGAAATGCAGTTACACTACTCCACACACCACAGTCCCAGATCCACAACAGATACAGAGCACTTTATTTCTAGTGTTAACTTTGTACACATCATGTTTACAACACAAACTATATTCATATTCAGCATAGAGCCCTGCAGACTGAAAGTGATGATCACTATTAGTCTGTGCAGTTTTCTAGTCATAAACTATCCCACCCATAATGTATGTAACAGAGACAGAGCAGGAGGACGTCCAGCAGATGTCTCATGGGCTTGGTGCTGGTCTGGAGGAGCTGAAGCAGAATGTCTGGTCAACAGTCCAAAACCCAAGATATTTGATTCACTATGACACAAGACTGAGACAAAATGAATGTAGAAAGACTCATCAGATTTACTAAGACATAAAAACTACTCTTTCTGATCCCTCTGTATGTCAGTGCTATATTAACCTTTCCTTTCCACTCCACCTCCCAGTAACAGCGACCAGTCAGACCATCTCTGCACAGCAGCTGCTTCCAGTGATCAAACCTGTCGGGATAATCAGGATACGGCTGCTTGTTGTTCACTGCCGTCACCTTCCTGTTGCTATCGGACAGTTTGAGGTTTGTGTGTGCTGTGTCTGGGTCCAGTCTGACTTTACAGACCCCTGAGAAACACACAAATGAGTTCTCTCTCAGTTAAGCATGACTTCAGGTTTCAATTTGCTTTTGACAAATGACAGCATCAACTTTCAGCAGAAAGATGGCAAAGTCCAGGGAATGTAAAGAAGGTATTTTCGTTTTGTATTTTTTAATATTAAAGCCAACAGTAAGGCAAGATTTACTTAATGGTATGTTTAATATGAGGAATAAAACTGAGCTCACAATCAAAAATAACACCCAGGCTTTTTACTTGATTTACTGGTTTTAATAAAAGGGCTTGTAATTTGGCAAAGTGATTTCTCTCTCTTCAGGAGCGATGACTAAAATCCCAGTTTGGTCCTGATTCAGCTGCAAGAAGTTTTCTGCCATCCATGATTTAATATCTAAAATACAGCTAAAAAGGGCATTAAATGGTTGTGTGTCTTCAGGAGACATGGCAATATAGAGTTGTGTGTCATCAGCTGTGAAAGTTCCTGATGACATTTCCAAGGGGAAGCATATACAAGATAAAAAAGAATGGGGCCTAAAATTGATCCCTGCGGCACACCACAATTTATTCTATGGATTGTTGAGGAAAATGTATCTCTACCCCCCATCTGTGGGGTTTTACAGGTATTTACACTGGTACAGAGGTGCTGGAGGTTTATAGTCTACAACCCAAAAATGTAATGTAAATGTTTTGTCACCCAGACACAGACGTCTCTGTTCAGCTCACAGTTGAAATGAAAAGTAATCGGCTCTTATTTACTGTGCAGAAGCAACCGTCACCTGACCACAACACAGGAAACAAAATGAGGCTGCAGTTCTCAGAAAGTCATGACGAGACTTAGTTTACTGCAAACTGACGAACGTCGCACGACAGGAAACGCCTGTCGTGCGATGTGTGGACCTGAAATTAGTTTGTCTTTCAGAGACGACAAGTGAAAACTGAAAACGGTCCCCACGTTAAACTGTGACCATGAAAGTTCAACATTAAATGAAAGTTGGTGTTAAACGGACTACAATGGAGGAGACATTTGGATGCACCAGGCGTAATGCATCCTGGGTGTTGTAGGATTAGGACATGAACCCTAAAACACTAACGTAACATTTAGTAACACCATCACTAACATCAGGTATATTCTACCCAATACACCTGATAAAAAATACTCATCAAAATATATTAAAGTACAACAGTACATGTCAAATTGAAGTACTGTTGTCTTGTTCCCCCCATAGAACAAAAAAACTTGTTCTACAGTCCAACTATCCAGACATTAGTGTTCTAGGGTTAAGAACGTTTTACTGTTTGGCAGATGAAGGGTTGAGATGGACTCAGTGATCATCTGTGGAGCAGTTAAGTTTTAACTCTGGACTTTAAGTTCAGTTGAGATTTTACTGTAACGTTTAAAAACAGCAGCAGCTGATCAAAGTCCTTAACAGGGACAATCAAATTAAAAGAGACAAAAGCCGACACCCATCTCTCTAAATTAATAAAACCATTTGTGTCTTCATGAAGATTCAAAGGCTAAAGAAAAGGGATTTAAAGGACCAATGGAAAGTGGCCAATGACCTTTTGATTTTCATGGGGAGGAATCGAGAGCAGTGATTGGTCAGCAGGTCTTAAGGTGGACCAGGTGGTCCGCAGGTTGTGTTTTGCCTGGGCTGGTGAGACTGTGTTTAGATGCTCCTGCAGAGGACTGGCACGTTTCAGTAAAGGCTCTTTGTCTTCCAGGGACTTTGGAGGAGAATCTGAAGCGTCACTCGGGTCTCCTGGATCTCCACGCCGTTCAGCTCAGTCAGAACAAGCAGCACCTGCAGGAGCTCGAGGCGACGTCCTATGACGGCAAACTGATCTGGAAGATCCAGGAATTCAGGAAGAAGAGGGAAGCTGAGGTCAAAGGTCAGCCACCGTGCCTGAGCAGCGTGCCCTTTCACACCGGACGCTGTGGCTACAAAATGGCCATCAAAGCCTATCTGAACGGGGATGGGGAGGGAAGAGGGACTCACCTGTCCCTGTATGTGGTCCTGATGCCGGGAGACTTTGACCCTCTGCTGCCATGGCCTTTCAAACAGACTGTGTCTCTGTCTGTTCTGGATCAAAGTGGTGCTGGTAACCACCGCAGCCTCAGCTTCAAACCTGATCCTACATCCAAAAGCTTCCAACAACCGTCCACAGAGTCCGTGAGCAACATCGCTGTTGGGTTTTCATGCTTCCTTCCCCTCAACAAGCTAGAAACTCCACATAACGCAGTCTACGTCAGAGACGACACGCTGTTTGTCAAGGCCAAGGTGGACACGGCCGGGTTAGACCAGCTGTAGGTGCTTGTCCTCCAAAGCTGCTGGGTTCCCATATGTTCCTTCCAGTTTGGTTCCATCAGAAGCTTCTCCATAAGTGTCCAACCAATGTGAAGCATCCTGGTCTCTCCACTGCCCCCCCTCCTCCATGTTTCCCACACTGAATGATGACGACAGGCGACAGCAGCTGGGATGTGGATGGAGCCTGGTACCATCGGTAGAATTTTCTTTACGTTGGCGCCATCTGGTGTTTGTTGTAGGAATGAAACTGTGATAGATGACTGCAGCACAGACGACCAGGTTTTCACAAAATGCTGCAGAAATTAATGTTAAAGGATGAATATTAGGAACATACTGGGAAGATACTGGTTTTCTTGCTGGGAGAGTTTAATTTCAGGCGACTGGCATCAGTGCTGGGCTGGTTTTGGCCTCCAGGAGGTCACTACAAGAGACGGGCAGACACATTAACCGTGAAACGCTGAATGTTTTCATATTTACAGGTCACACATCAGTGTTTGCTTTAAGCTTCAGTCTGACCACTGACTACAAACCCAACAGAGAATGTAATTAATTCTAACTTATTATTATACAAAGGTCATGACCTCACATAATCTGAGAATAACGATGCTCAGATGAAGTTTGTCGTCCTGACATCAGGATTTAACGATCGGGTTATTGGCAGATGTTTGACTGTATCTCAGGCTCAGTGAAACATAATCAAGAGATTCTCTTTGGAGAAATTTACACTGAACAAATCCAATAATTGAAAACAACCACGAGCTGCTGCTGTTTGTCCAGTGGATCAAGGTTTGATGGTTCTCTGGAGATTATTTCCGTGTTAACGTGTCAGATGTTACTGTTCGTGGAGTCTTCACGCTCAGTCTCGTTTAGAAAACCCACAGCTGTCAGTCAGTGAGGAGAAGGGATGAGGGGTTCCAGAAAGTCCTGGTTTCTCACTGGCTCCACGTCGTGGCGGCTGCATCGACACATTACAGACATTTCCACAAAGTCCACACTGACAGATCTGTTACCTTTGGAACATAAAGTTGCAGTGGGAGCAAAAAAGGCTGCTAATCCTGAAAATGTCTGATTTCAGTTTCAGGTGTTTCTGTCTGGGCCTGCAGTCACGTCCAGGGTCACAGTGTGATCCTGAGGCAGAACATGCTGGTACTTCAGCTCCACTGTATTTTTGCTGCTTTCCCATAAATAATATACTCAATGTTTCTGTGAGAAACAGCTCAGGGTTTTATCAGGTACTGACCTCAGCAGGAACAAATAAAATCAGTTTGATTAACGTCTCACTGACACTGTTTTCTTGTCTTTTATCTTATTGGGTCTTAAATCTGGTTATATTTCATAAAAATAATACACAACTGGGCTCATCCCAGTTGTTATGACCCTAGGGGTCATTGTGTGTGTGGTTGTGTGTTGTTGGCTCTTCCCTCCCCATTTCGAGTGTGTGTATGTGTGTGTATCGGATGCTGGAGTGGGCGTGGACTCGAGGACGTAGATTGGACTTCCGGGATTGGTCCAACACTTCCGGAAGGACTATAAGAAGCCCACGGACTGCTGTTCAGGAGAGCTATTCTCCCACCTTTGCCATTCCCAGCTATTTGTTAGAGATTTCGACTTCGAGTGAATTAGTTAGTTAGAGATTAGGTTTTTGTTTCGTTTAAGAAAAAAAGAGGAAAAAAAAAACAAAAAAATATATATATATTTACGATATGTAAATGAAATCATTATAGCTTAGTTGGGGGTCGCCACTGTAGCTCAGTGGGGGATTTCTGCCGGGTTCAGAAACACACCCGAGCTATTCCAGTAGACCTTCAGCACACATAGCATGACTGTATAAACAGTTTATCTAGCACACATGGTAATTATTTATTCAGCACATAATTAGTGGTACGCATGTCTGACTAAATGTGTCTTGAGATCCTGTAGATTAGGAAGAATCTTCATAAGGCTGTTGAAACACAGCTGTGTCCTCAGTGACCACCTTTCTTTCTCTCTCAGCCATAGAAATGAGCCTCTGGGTGGTCTGTGGTTGTCAGGTCAGTGCCTCTTGGCACGCTGAGCACTCTGGGTACACGAGGCACAACAGGCAGTCTTGTAGTAGGAGTAGACACACAGCCTGGCTTGCACCACCATCACACAGTTATGACGTCTATCCTGGCAGTTTTCATCTGAGACTTTTAGAAGATTCTTCCTAATCTACAGGATCTCAAGACACATTTAGTCAGACATGCGTACCACTAATTATGTGCTGAATAAATAATTACCATGTGTGCTAGATAAACTGTTTATACAGTCATGCTATGTGTGCTGAAGGTCTACTGGAATAGCTCGGGTGTGTTTCTGAACCCGGCAGAAATCCCCCACTGAGCTACAGTGGCGACCCCCAACTAAGCTATAATGATTTCATTTACATATCGTAAATTTTTTTTTTTTTTTTTTTCTTAAACGAAACAAAAACCTAATCTCTAACTAACTAATTCACTCGAAGTCGAAATCTCTAACAAATAGCTGGGAATGGCAAAGGTGGGAGAATAGCTCTCCTGAACAGCAGTCCGTGGGCTTCTTATAGTCCTTCCGGAAGTGTTGGACCAATCCCGGAAGTCCAATCTACGTCCTCGAGTCCACGCCCACTCCAGCATCCGATACACACACATACACACACTCGAAATGGGGAGGGAAGAGCCAACAACACACAACCACACACACAATGACCCCTAGGGTCATAACACAGTCCATCCAGAATGAATTAGAACTGATCAGGATTCAGACTCTCACTCCCTGTTTTTCTTCGTAAGAAAGAGGAAACAGATGTGAACAGTAGAACATCTGTACTGTCACTGAGTTGTGGCAAAACCCGTTGGATGATCAATAAAGAGAGAGCAGACTGGTTGTCTTTTTCTGAATATATTTCTTACAAGAAAGGAGCAAACCAGAACAGAACAGTCAATCAGAGTCTCCCCCAGTTGTTCCCCAGTTGTTCCCTGTGTTCCCATATAGATATCTCATATCTCATACATATTCTATATGTACTCTCTATTCTCATTGGACAGTTGATCCTCCATCCTGGACCTGCTCTGTTATACTGGTTCCTTCCTCACACCTGGTGTCCTAAGGACCCTCGGTGTCAGACTGTACTGGGTCAGGAAGAACATAAACATCAGATATGATTATGAAAAACACACGAGTCTTAGAGAATCAACCTGAAACACCAAGAAAACAGTGAGAAACAATAAAAATCCTAATCAAGTCATGTTTACTTTCCATTCCCCTCCTCTGGATCATATACTGATCCACAGACTGACCTCAACATCAGAAGAACAAATACTGAAACGTTTCAGTCATAGAAGTTTAGCAGTGCTGTTTTTGTGGAACACAGACATCCCTGAGTCTGGAGCTAAGCAAAGTCAGAGGGAACAAGACTCATATACCTGTAAAATAACAACAATGAGATCACTGTTAAGTGTTTACATGTCAGACACACTGCAGACTCACACGGCAGAAACAACCTCACACTGATGTGTGTGTGATCGATGCCAACGTACTGAGCTGAAAAGTTAGAAAACACCCACAACAGGGATCACAGAGCACGTGAGAAGGAATGACCCCTTGATGAAAGGACCCACAGCTGCTCCTCTAGATCTTAACTTACCAAACCAGTTTAATGAAGTGACCCAAGACCAAAGATCCCAACCCTCAGAATTATACCTAACATCTCTGGACTGCTGTGTGTGAAGAAGACTATTCCTGGGGGTCCTGCCCCCTGGAACATAATACTGAGGTTAATATGTGTGATGGTGGGTCAGGTTTTGTACAGGGCCGATACCTGACAGCAGTTTAACCATATGACAGGTACCACACCAGGCAGGAGGAAGAACCTGGTAGAGTTTATTCCCACATTGCCAGGCATGTTGTGTTAAACTGGGATAACCATCTTCTGAAGGGAACAGACTGAGGTGATGAACAAGGAGGTACCCATGAGTTCATTGGTGCGTCTGAGGAGCAAACAGAACGATTAGATCTATGAAATCCTGGTTCACTAAGCAAAACCCATATTAGGGGACTCAATAAAAATCCTAATCAGTAACAATAATCAATCATTGAAACTCATTTTTCCATTACAACTGCAGGTGTGTGTGGGTGGGGGCCATCTGCTGGTTCCTTTCAGAGTCCCAGGTTTGTGTTGACCCTGTTGATCCGAAGGGAGCCACTAATCCCATCGATCGTCTTCCTGCTCAGGTCTGGTTTCTCAGAAAAGGCAGACTGACGTAAATAAAAATCAGTGACTGTGTTTTATTGTAAACTCCTCTCTGCTCCGTTACTGTCCTAACAAACATCTGAAGTAGTTTTGTGGTTTTCTGACTGTTCCAGACACAGTACCCTCAATCGGAGCAGGACAGGTCCCACAAAATTATCAATGAATTACCTCAGAGCACCAAGTCGTTTTCTGGGACTAGCCATGACCTTATAGTTTCAAACAACAGAGACCAGAAGAGAACGACTGAGGTTTCTGCCATTTATTAAAGCTGAACATGAGTGATAGGTGCTTCATGTATCATTGCAAAGCAAAGTGAGGACAATTTAGAAGATTACTGGGGGGGCAGGGAGACACCAGCTGATTCAGAGAACAGAGAGACAGGTGCAGCCTCCTTTGATGCAGTTTCATCCAGGCTGGCTGGCGGTACCCCACGATGTTTATAATTCAGACAGCCTGATACGATTACAATATATTGAAATACTTTGATTAATACAGACAATTAATATATCTAACTGGTGTCCATAGGGGTAGACTCTCCACTACTTCTTCTTGTAGGTGTATGCCATGTTAAAGCCAATTTCTGTTGGGGGAAAAAAAAGGCAGTAATGAATTATGATCAAATGTCTGTTTTAGTTCTGAGGTCTGTTAGGGGGTCACAGGTCAGGGACCCAATCTCCTGTCCTGGAGTGTTGAGCTCCACTTCCTGGAAAGTTTGAGGAGCAAATCAAACTTGTTTTCTTTTGCTACACTATCAACGCTCCACAGAGACGGCTCATGGTTAGACATCAACAATCATAACACTAAACATTGACCTGAGCTCACTACAATAACGAAATGGTTTCATGCTGGTCAACTACCAAGACTAACAGGATTTATTCAAAAAGCTAAACATCATGTACAGTGTAACATGGAGCCATGTTTGAAACAAGAAACCTAAAGTATTTAAACTGAGTGTTAAGCAGTACAGGTTGATGTGGTCTGTCGTGCCCCCCTTTGGAAGCCATAAAAATGGACATGACAAGACATGTCTGGGGAACATCTGATGTAGGTTTCACTGTTCACAACTCACTCTAGTTACATTCTGCTGACAGTAAAGTGCAGTAAAAACAGTAAATTAATAGTTTTCTGTTACTTGGTTTAGAAAAAGCTCAGTACCTTTGGTTTCAGGAGCAACAGCATCAGCCTCATGTGTCCTGGCAGGAACCTGACCTGAAACAGGAACAGAAACATCTCTTGAGAAACTCAGACTGATTAATGCAGTCACTCAATAAACCAGAAGGAGCTTCATAGATTCAGGTCAATATTTACCAGGTGTGTTGTTTACACTGATGTTTACACCACCGCTCACATTAGTACTTTTAATCTGAGGTGCCATGCTGACACTTCCTTCCTGCGCAGTGACTGTGGTGTTTGATGCAGCTGAAAAAATAAAGCTTGGTAAAATGTGACACAAGACACTTTTTTAAAATTGAACCAGGGACCACACTCTAAGCCTCGTTGCACATAGGCAACTGATGCCTTTACATAGCACAAGGCTAATTTGCTCATTTGCAGCCCCCGTCCCTGATTTGGCTTTTACATCAAAACAAAACAAACAGAAATGAACATACATAGTATCTATACCAAATATATCTTTGGCTTTTGAAGTGTTCAGTTGATTAATAATTCTATGGATCTTTGCCCTGATCAACCTGTGCAGTGTAAAAAGATTGAAATTAGCTGCGAGTTTCTCAACTGACTTAAAGAAAGTGTTAAATCAGTAGCGGCTTCCAAAGCATCAGTGCTGACCAGTACTAACCCTAACCCTTAAATCATTTTTGTTCATATGGATCTTTTCATTAGTTGAAGAATATCACTGTTTATCAAAGGCAAAGAAGCTTTTCTCCTATTAGTTTTACAGAGACATGTGAACTTCTGGATTGTATTTACAAAAACTCCTTTATCAGTATGTGGTTGTGGCAGTGGGTTATATATGTGCAACGGCTACTTCCTAGGCTTTGTTTGAATGTGCATATTCATATAAATGTAATATGTATGCATGTAGGGAGCGTTATATATTAACACATATATTCTCTACCAGGAACCACAGGGTGGGACTGACTCAAATAAATAGCATCAGATCAGTTTCCAGTTTGTTCTTCTCGTCAGAACAAGTTTTCTTTCTTCCTCAGATAGAGCTGAGTCTGAAAACACATCAGTGATAGTAATAAAGAAATTAAACCAGCATCTCACCGTCCCGGGATGTATCAGGAACCACAGTCGGACCAGTTGGACTTTCCATTTCCCCAACCAGCTCTCCTCACTTCAGACCTTGAGAACAAACATCACAGAGAATAATACAAGGAGCTGAAATAACAAAAGTGTTTTATACCAGAGATCCTGCATTTCCACACTTACGTTCAGTTTCCTGTAAGTCCTGTTAATGTCAGTAAAAAGAAAGAGCACACACTGTTAATCAGATGGTCTTAGAAATAACACTTTGTCGCCTCGCCCCTAAAAGGAAGGAAGTCTAAATAAGGAACGCCTAAACTATGAGGAAATGCAGTTACACTACTCCACACACCACAGTCCCAGATCCACAAACAGATACAGAGCACTTTATTTTCTAGTGTTAACTTTGTACACATCATGTTTACAACACAAACTATATTCATATTCAGCATAGAGCCCTGCAGACTGAAAGTGATGATCACTATTAGTCTGTGCAGTTTTCTAGTCATAAACTATCCCACCCATAATGTATGTAACAGAGACAGAGCAGGAGGACGTCCAGCAGATGTCTCATGGGCTTGGTGCTGGTCTGGAGGAGCTGAAGCAGAATGTCTGGTCAACAGTCCAAAACCCAAGATATTTGATTCACTATGACACAAGACTGAGACAAAATGAATGTAGAAAGACTCATCAGATTTACTAAGACATAAAAACTACTCTTTCTGATCCCTCTGTATGTCAGTGCTATATTAACCTTTCCTTTCCACTCCACCTCCCAGTAACAGCGACCAGTCAGACCATCTCTGCACAGCAGCTGCTTCCAGTGATCAAACCTGTCGGGATAATCAGGATACGGCTGCTTGTTGTTCACTGCCGTCACCTTCCTGTTGCTATCGGACAGTTTGAGGTTTGTGTGTGCTGTGTCTGGGTCCAGTCTGACTTTACAGACCCCTGAGAAACACACAAATGAGTTCTCTCTCAGTTAAGCATGACTTCAGGTTTCAATTTGCTTTTGACAAATGACAGCATCAACTTTCAGCAGAAAGATGGCAAAGTCCAGGGAATGTAAAGAAGGTATTTTCGTTTTGTATTTTTTAATATTAAAGCCAACAGTAAGGCAAGATTTACTTAATGGTATGTTTAATATGAGGAATAAAACTGAGCTCACAATCAAAAATAACACCCAGGCTTTTTACTTGATTTACTGGTTTTAATAAAAGGGCTTGTAATTTGGCAAAGTGATTTTCTCTCTCTTCAGGAGCGATGACTAAAATCCCAGTTTGGTCCTGATTCAGCTGCAAGAAGTTTTCTGCCATCCATGATTTAATATCTAAAATACAGCTAAAAAGGGCATTAAATGGTTGTGTGTCTTCAGGAGACATGGCAATATAGAGTTGTGTGTCATCAGCTGTGAAAGTTCCTGATGACATTTCCAAGGGGAAGCATATACAAGATAAAAAAGAATGGGGCCTAAAATTGATCCCTGCGGCACACCACAATTTATTCTATGGATTGTTGAGGAAAATGTATCTCTACCCCCCATCTGTGGGGTTTTACAGGTATTTACACTGGTACAGAGGTGCTGGAGGTTTATAGTCTACAACCCAAAAATGTAAAGAGTCAACAGAATGATTTCATTTATTTTACATCTGACCCACATCAACACAGTTACAGTCTAGTGTCTAAATATAACAGGCTATATTCACAATGCATCAACAAACAGACAAGCTTCACGTTAATAAAATGGTATTATAGTAAAGTATTTTCATGGCTGTGAGTCACCACCTCAATCAATCAATCAGTCAATAATCAATCAATCAATCAATCAATCAGTCAGTCAGTGAATAATCAATCAATCAGTCAGTCAGTCAGTCAGCCAATCAATCAATAAAACACACAGCCTTTAATTAATCAATACTTTGGTGTTATGCCCCGGCCTAGGGGAAACCTGGACATAACAAGGGTGCTTTCTCCACGCTTCCCCACTCTCAAGAAGAAACCAGCAGCACAACGAGTTTAAGGGAGAGGTAGCAATTTATTGCCTTAGAGTCGAACAAATGCCCAAAACAACAAACCAAAATTCTAGTACAAACCCTAACCTTACCTGACCAAACAAAACTAAAGAAAAGAGAAAGAAGTTCTCTAACCTGAACTCCTAAATCCAGAAACAGGAGAAAACCAAATACAAAATAAAAGGACGGTTCACTCCTATGCTACCTTGTGTTCAATGTGTACAGTGTAATATTTACTGTAATCACAACTTCCTTTCTCTAATGGTAAGATTCACATTGTCCTATGACGGCAAACTGATCTGGAAGATCCAGGACTTCAGGAAAAAGAGGGAAGCTGAGGTCAAAGGTCAGCCACCGTGCCTGAGCAGCGTGCCCTTTCACACCGGACGCTGTGGCTACAAAATGGCCATCAAAGCCTATCTGAACGGGGACGGGGAGGGAAGAGGGACTCACCTGTCCCTGTATGTGGTCCTGATGTCGGGAGACTTTGACCCTCTGCTGCCATGGCCTTTCAAACAGACTGTGTCTCTGTCTGTTCTGGATCAAAGTGGTGCTGGTAACCACCACAGAGCCTCAGCTTCAAACCTGATCCTACATCCAAAAGCTTCCAACAACTGTCCATAGAGTCCGTGAGCAACATCGCTGTTGGGTTTTCATGCTTCCTTCCCCTCAACAAGCTAGAAACTCCACATAACGCAGTCTACGTCAGAGACGACACGCTGTTTGTCAAGGCCAAGGTGGACACGGCCGGGTTAGACCAGCTGTAGGTGCTTGTCCTCCAAAGCTGCTGGGTTCCCATGTGTTCCTTCCAGTTTGGCTCCATCAGAAGCTTCTCCATAAATGTCCAACCAATGTGAAGCGTCCTGGTCTCTCCACTGCCCCCCCTCCTCCATGTTGATGTTTCCCACACTGAATGATGACGACAGGCGACATGTGCAGAGGAGGGAGACGTTAAAACGACCACATGGATTCTGATCTGACCGTTCTGATGAAGCTCGCACACTCACACATCGGACAGAAATCGGATCCAGAACCACATATGCAGGTGGCCCAGATCTGGTCTGGGAACTGATCTGGTTTGGTCTGTTCACACTTGAGGGAACATCAGGACTGAGTCAGTGGAGGGAAAACAGCAGCTGGGATGTGGATGGAGCCTGGTACCATCGGTAGAATTTTCTTTACGTTGGCGCCATCTGGTGTTTGTTGTAGGAATGAAACTGTGATAGATGACTGCAGCACAGACGATCAGGTTTTCACAAAATGCTGCAGAAATTAATGTTAAAGGATGAATATTAGGAACATACTGGGAAGATACTGGTTTTCTTGCTGGGAGAGTTTAATTTCAGGCGACTGGCATCAGTGCTGGGCTGGTTTTGGCCTCCAGGAGGTCACTACAAGAGACGGGCAGACACATTAACCGTGAAACGCTGAATGTTTTCATATTTACAGGTCACACATCAGTGTTTGCTTTAAGCTTCAGTCTGACCACTGACTACAAACCCAACAGAGAATGTAATTAATTCTAACTTATTATTATACAAAGGTCATGACCTCACATAATCTGAGAATAACGATGCTCAGATGAAGTTTGTCGTCCTGACATCAGGATTTAACGATCGGGTTATTGGCAGATGTTTGACTGTATCTCAGGCTCAGTGAAACATAATCAAGAGATTCTCTTTGGAGAAATTTACACTGAACAAATCCAATAATTGAAAACAACCACGAGCTGCTGCTGTTTGTCCAGTGGATCAAGGTTTGATGGTTCTCTGGAGATTATTTCCGTGTTAACGTGTCAGATGTTACTGTTCGTGGAGTCTTCACGCTCAGTCTCGTTTAGAAAACCCACAGCTGTCAGTCAGTGAGGAGAAGGGATGAGGGGTTCCAGAAAGTCCTGGTTTCTCACTGGCTCCACGTCGTGGCGGCTGCATCGACACATTACAGACATTTCCACAAAGTCCACACTGACAGATCTGTTACCTTTGGAACATAAAGTTGCAGTGGGAGCAAAAAAGGCTGCTAATCCTGAAAATGTCTGATTTCAGTTTCAGGTGTTTCTGTCTGGGCCTGCAGTCACGTCCAGGGTCACAGTGTGATCCTGAGGCAGAACATGCTGGTACTTCAGCTCCACTGTATTTTTGCTGCTTTCCCATAAATAATATACTCAATGTTTCTGTGAGAAACAGCTCAGGGTTTTATCAGGTACTGACCTCAGCAGGAACAAATAAAATCAGTTTGATTAACGTCTCACTGACACTGTTTTCTTGTCTTTTATCTTATTGGGTCTTAAATCTGGTTATATTTCATAAAAATAATACAATAATATTAAAATATTTACCAGTCACACAACTGGGCTCATCCCAGTCCATCCAGAATGAATTAGAACTGATCAGGATTCAGACTCTCACTCCCTGTTTTTCTTCGTAAGAAAGAGGAAACAGATGTGAACAGTAGAACATCTGTACTGTCACTGAGTTGTGGCAAAACCCGTTGGATGATCAATAAAGAGAGAGCAGACTGGTTGTCTTTTTCTGAATATATTTCTTACAAGAAAGGAGCAAACCAGAACAGAACAGTCGATCAGAGTCTCCCCCAGTTGTTCCCCAGTTGTTCCCTGTGTTCCCATATAGATATCTCATATCTCATACATATTCTATATGTACTCTCTATTCTCATTGGACAGTTGATCCTCCATCCTGGACCTGCTCTGTTATACTGGTCCCTTCCTCACACCTGGTGTCCTAAGGACCCTCGGTGTCAGACTGTACTGGGTCAGGAAGAACATAAACATCAGATATGATTATGAAAAACACATGAGTCTTAGAGAATCAACCTGAAACACCAAGAAAACAGTGAGAAACAATAAAAATCCTAATCAGTAACAATAATCCATCATTGAAACTCATGTTTCCTTTCCATTTCCCTCCTCTGGATCATATACTGATCCACAGACTGACCTCAACATCAAGAACAAATACTGAAACGTTTCAGTCATAGAAGTTTAGCAGTGCTGTTTTTGTGGAACACAGACATCCCTGAGTCTGGAGCTAAGCAAAGTCAGAGGGAACAAGACTCATATACCTGTAAAATAACAACAATGAGATCACTGTTAAGTGTTTACATGTCAGACACACTGCAGACTCACACGGTAGAAACAACCTCACACTGATGTGTGTGTGATCGAAGTGACCCAAGACCAAAGATCTCAACCCTCAGAATTATACCTAACATCTCTGGACTGCTGTGTGTGAAGAAGACTATTCAGATGAGAGACCACATCAGTCATGTCATCAAAATCAGATGGGACTAGTCTACAACACTCTTGGCCAATTACATGACATAACCCCCCCCTGAGCAGCCAACAGGTGGTCTAAGCCCATCCTGTCCTGTAGTTCAGTATTAGCCACCATACGCATCAGGTGGGTCAATTGAAGCATGCCATCTGTGACCAGACTAGTTAGATTTTCCAAGTCCTGACCCAAGGCATCAATGTTATGTGCATTAGCTACTGAACCATATGAAGGTAATAATCCCATAACAAATCTCTGTGGGGGGGGGGAGCAAAGAGTCTCCCCCTCTTGGTCCTGCCCCCTGGAACATAATACTGAGGTTAATATGTGTGATGGTGGGTCAGGTTTTGTACAGGGCCGATACCTGACAGCAGTTTAACCATATGACAGGTACCACACCAGGCAGGAGGAAGAACCTGGTAGAGTTTATTCCCACATTGCCAGGCATGTTGTGTTAAACTGAGATAACCATCTTCTGAAGGGAACAGACTGAGGTGATGAACAAGGAGGTACCCATGAGTTCTTTGGTGCGTCTGAGGAGCAAACAGAACGATTAGATCTATGAAATCCTGGTTCACTAAGCAAAACCCATATTAGGGGACTCAATAAAAATCCTAATCAGTAACAATAATCAATCATTGAAACTCATTTTTCCATTACAACTGCAGGTGTGTGTGGGTGGGGGCCATCTGCTGGTTCCTTTCAGAGTCCCAGGTTTGTGTTGACCCTGTTGATCCGGAGGGAGCCACTAATCCCATCGATCGTTTTCCTGCTCAGGTCTGGTTTCTCAGGAAAGGCAGACTGACGTAAATAAAAATCAGTGACTGTGTTTTATTGTAAACTCCTCTCTGCTCCGTTACTGTCCTAACAAACATCTGAAGTACAACAGAAACCTAATCTCCCTCTGTCAGGGAGCACAGACGCACTGAGGAGTCATGTCCAACCTTGAACCGAGGAAAAAGAGGCTCAGTGAATGAGGTGTAGAAGGTGTAGAGGTGGGTCAGTGTGCCAGAGCAGACGCTGTAGAAGGTCAGAGTCCCAACAGGACAGTCCAGGTACACCGCTACTCTGTGGGAGGTCGAGGGAACATGGAGGAGTGTGGTTTTCTCATTGTGGTAAACAGAGTACCCTTCATCAGAGCAGGACAGGTACCAGAAATCGCCAATATATGACAACAAACCACTGGAACTTAACATGTAGCTTTCACAGCAAGTCACTACTACCCAAACTCCTCCTTTCCACTCGACCTCCCAGTAACAGCGACCAGTCAGATCACCTCTACACACCACGTCCATCTTAGGATACAGCGATTTTCCTCTCACTGCTGTCACCTTCCTGTTGTCGTCGGACACCTGGAGGAGGCTGTCTGATAAGTCTGGGTCCAAGGTGAGTTCACAGGCATCTGACGGAGCAACAGACACGACAACACATCTGATTCTGTATCAACAGACTGTCTGATAAAACTCACAGACGCATCTTTTTGGGTCTTCATTCAAACTGAGAATTAGATGCAGATGCACATTTTCTTGTTTCAGCAGCATCAACATGTTCTGCCTTGTGATGGATCAGAGTGACAACACTTACATTTCCTCAGACCAGGTACCAGTCTCTGTTCTCCACCATGTTCCAGCCTGGAGGAAGAGCCAAAGACTGTTAAAAACACTTGACTTCAGTTATTGTTGGCTACAGCCAACAAAAATCAAAAGGCTAAAACTGGACTAACAGACTAAGGTGCTAAAATGAAGACTGAACCTGAGCAGTCTGGTCTCATGCAACAGAGAAACTGTCCCACTGTCCATACCTGAGAGTTTCCAGATTACAGTGTGGATCGGCCCGTGCAGCAAACAGAAGTTTCTCTCCTGAGTCTCCTGGATGGTTGTAGCTCAGGTCCAGCTCTCTCAGATGAGAGTGTTTGGATCTCAGGGCTGAGGCCAGAGCAGCACAGCCTTCCCCTGTGACCTGACAGCCTGAGAGTCTGGAGACAAACACACAAGAGAGCTTTCTCCCAGTTAAACATGACTTTGTTTCTGGTGTCAGGGAAAGACATGTTGCTGCTTTCAACACTGATGCCGTCAAACCCAAAACAATCATATCTAGTGTTCAATGACTTCACCAATCAGTGTCTGATCAATAACAGCAGGAGCCTCATCAGAAACAGACAGTGGCACTAATGACTTACAGAATGAAAGACCCTTAGGACATTTTCCTCAGATACAACATTCTCTGGGACTAAAGATGGTCGTCACTATTTCTGTCAAACTACATTCAAACGGTCGTCTACTGAACAAACAGAGGTGATCTGACCTGAGAGCCTCCAGTCTACAATGTGGACTCTCTAGTCCCTCAGACAGAAACTTCACTCCTGAGTCCAGGAGGTCGTTGTTGCTCAGGTCCAGGTCTCTCAGATGGGAGTGTTTGGATCTTAGAGCTGAGGCCAGATCTTCACAGCTTCTCTCTGACAGTTCACAGCCAATGAGTCTTAAAACACAATGCAGAAGTACATACATGACATAACATCAGTCTCTGTATTTAACCAGTGAAGGGCACATAGTGGTGGCACTACTGGTCTGAAAAAGCAGTGATACAATGATTCAGGTCTGAAAACACAACACTGACAAAATATCTACAGAATGACTCTGTGCACAAACAGTCCACACAGCAGACAAAAGAGCTGCTGCTACAGACTGAACCTACAGTCCTCAGTCTGTCAGTGACAAAGGCTGCGTCCACATCACAGCTGCCGTTTCTTTGCACTGACTCAAACTTGATGTTTCCACAGTGTGAACAGACCAAACCAGATGTTTCAGTCTCTGCATGGTGGCAGTTTAGGAGCTCAGTGGAGTTCTGGATACCTGTCCCTGACAGACTTGGATCAAACAGCAGATCTGATGGAAACACCAGGGTCTTTAGAAAGTTTGTGTATTCTTGGTGTCTGTCCATACCTGAGAGTTCCCAGATGACAGTGTGGACCCCCCAGTGCAGTAGACAGAGGTTTCAGTCCTGACTCTACTCTGTGGTTGTAGCTCAGGTCCAGCACTTTCAGACTGGAGCAGCTGGATCCCAGAGCTGAGGCCAGAGCAGCACAGCCTTCCCCTGTGATCTTACAGCCCGAGAGTCTGGAGACAAACAGCAGGGATGGGAATTTGAGAATGAGGCCTGATGCTGCAGTTTGATTAGAAATTCAATTAATTCTCATGTCAGGAAACATAACAGCTGTTTAGTTCATTGATCTTTATAACGGTCTCTATCTGACCCTATCTGAGAAATAGCAAACTGTGACTGTGTTCATATACACTCCTGAACAACATCTTAAGACCAGGTTGTAAGTAGTAAGTAAGTAGTAGTGTTTCAAAATGCCAAAAGAAGAAACAGGAGCAAGAAACAAAAAATCGAGAGTAGGCAATTTATTGAAAACTGCTTTTAAACTCAAACAGGCTGTTCATGGTGGCTGTTCCACCAGTGTGAGCAAATAATGGGTAAATAGTGTAAAACCACTTTGAGTGTGGAAAAGTGCTACACAAGTAAACACCAGTTACCACTGAGGTAGACCAGAAATAACTACTACTTCTCCTTTGGGCTGCTCCCTTCAGGGGTCTCCACAGCCAATCATCTGCCTCCATTTAACCCTATCCTCTGTATCCTCCTCACCCACACCAACTATCCTCATGTCCTCCTTCACTACATCCAAGAACCTCCTCTTTGGTCTTCCTCTAGGCCTCCTTCCTGGCAGCTCTAACCTCAGCATCCTTTTACCAATGTATTCACTGTCCCTCCTCTGAACATGTCCAAACCATCTCAATCTGGCTTCCCTGGCTTTTTCTCCAAAACATCTAACATGAGCCGTCCCTCTGATGTCCTCAGTCCTGATCCTATCCATCCTCGTCACTCCCAGAGAGAACCTCAACATCTTCAGCTCTGCTACCTCCAGCTCTGCCTCCTGTCTTTGTCTCAGTGCCACTGTCTCTAAACCAGTCAACATTGCTGGTCTCACCACTGTCTTGTCCACCTTTCCTTTCATTCCTGCTGACACTCTTTTGTCACACATCACACCTGACACTTTCCTCCACCCGTTCCAACCTGCTTGCACACGTCTCTTCACTTCTTTTCCACACTCTCCGTTGCTCTAGACTTGACCCCAGGTACTTAAAATCCTCCACCTTCTTCACCTCTACTCCCTGTAACCTCACCGTTCTACTTGAGTCCCTCTCATTTACACACATGTACTCTGTTTTACTGCGGCCCAGCTTCACTCCTCTCCTTTCCAGAGCAAACCTCCACCTCTCTAGATTTTCCTCCACCTGCTCCCTGCTCTCACTACAGATGACAATGTCGTCTGCAAACATCATGGTCCACGGAGATTCCTGTCTAACCTCATCTGTCAGCCTGTCCATCACCACAGCAAACAAGAAGGGGCTCAAAGCTGATCCTTGGTGCAGTCCCACCTCCACCTTGAACTCCTCTGTCACCCCTACACCTCACCACTGTCTTACAGCTCTCATACATGTCCTGCGCCACTCGGACATACTTCTCTGCCACTCCAGACTTCAGACCAGAAGTAACTAAGAAGCTGAATTCTCTTATGACCTGACATCTCCATTAAACATCAGGGGCGATTTGGACCCTCAAATCCTTTCCCTGGGATTATTTTTCTGTTTACTGGCTTTGAAAAACAATCCAAGAGTCGATTTTCCTTTAGTAAAGTCAGGCCCTGGAAATAAAAATTCTAATCCAGAAAGATGGCACCTCGCTTGTCAGAATATTCAGACAAAAAGTCGAACAGATTTTAGTTGCTTTTTCAAAATGAATCTTTATATTAATTCTTATATTAATGATCCTGAACAAACGGGTGTCTCCTGACCTGAGAGTCTCCAGTCTACAATGTGGACTCTTCAGCCCCTTAAACAGCATCTTCACTCCTGAATCCTTCAGGTCGTTGCTGCTCAGGTCCAGGTCTTTCAGGCTGGAGGACTGGGGGCTGAGAGCTGAGGCCAGATCTTCACAGCTTCTCTCTGACAGTTGACAGTATCTGAGCCTTAAAAAGGTACATAAGACAACATTAGTCTGTACGTTATTTAAAATACGGTCTAGCTTCACTCTGGGAGGCACTCCCTGAGCTCCAGTGCCAACATCTGCTAAAACCACAGTGCGTTTGTTTGTAATTGAATTAGAGTGGAGGAGGGATGCCCAGTCACTACAACACATCAGAGACAGACGTGTGATACAGTAACTAAACTAACATGCCTCAGTTACAAAGATCTTATCACCTGAGTGTCTGGAGTTTGCAGTTGGGACTTCTCAGGCCATCACACAGCGGTTTGATGGAGTCCTGGAGCTCATTTCTGCTCAGGTCCAACTCCTCTAGACCAGAAGACTTTGAGCTGAGAACTGATGAAACACACTCACAACATCTGTCAGTGAGGTGACAGTCATTTAACCTAAAGAGAAAAAACTGCTTTAACCACTCTGTCCTCTGCCTCTGTATTTTAGTACAACCTGTGAACGCCAGAGCAGTTGGGTTCCTTCAGACCAAATACTTACAGGGCTGTCTTTGCTGCTTTCAGCACCGGCACCAGCCTCTCCAGAACTGCATCTGATCTGTCGTAGTCCTTCAGGTCAAAAACATCCAGGTTTTCATCAGAAACAAGCAGCACAAAGGCCACAGCTGACCAGTCACCAGGTGAACCTATGGTATATCCCGGAATCTGGTTTTGGATTTGCCCTATCAGTGACCGGTCACCCAGCTCAATTAAACAGTGGAACAGATTGATGCGCTGGTCAGCAAACGACAGTTCCTCAATCTTTGCACGAATGTAGCTGATTATCTCCTTGTTGCTCTGCAGGGATCTTCTCTGAAATCCCACTTTCTGAAGAAGCACCTGATTCTTGTCCTGTGACAAACCAAACAGGAAGCGCAGGAACAAGTCCCATTTTCCATCTTTGGTGGCCAAGGCCAAATCCACTGCATCTTTGTGGAGGTCAACAATAGAAATTTCTTCCTCCCTCCCTCTCTTGCCATTCTCTGACTGTTTCATCTCCGTCTGCAGCAGATTATCTCTGCTCTCAGTGAAGGTCTCCAACACATACAGAGCTGCCAGAAACTCCTGAACAGTTAAATGGATGAAGGAGTAACAGTCCTGTCTGTAAAGACCATGTTCTTTTCTTATGACCTGTGTACAAACTCCTGAGTAAACTGCAGCTTGTTCCAGATCAATCTTACAGTCTTGCAGATCTTCCTTACTGAAGATTAAGTTTCCCTTCTGCAGCTGCTCAAATGCCAGTTTTCCCAATTTCATGATCAGGTCTTTGTCTGTTTCCTCTTTCTCATAATGCTTCTCACGTTTGCGCTGAGTCTGAATGATCAGGAAGTGCATGTACATTTCAGTCACAGTTCTGGGCAACTTGTTTTCCTGAGTATTGGCGAGGAGACTCTCAAGAACTGTGGCAAAAATCCAGCAGAACATTGGAATGTGGCACATGATGTACAGGCTTCTCAACAGTTTGGACTGAAGATGACTGATGATCTTCTGGGCAACATCTTTGTCCCCAAATTTCTTCTGAAAGTACTCCTCCTTCTGCTCGTCATTAAAGCCTCGTATCTCGGTCACTCTGTTGAAGTGTTTGGCAGGAATCTTGCTGGCTGCGGCCGGTCTAGTTGTGATCCAGATCGAGGCTTTGTGCAGCAGGTTCCCTTGGATTAAGTTGGTTAGCAGGGCGTCTACTGTTGCAGTCTGGGTAATGTTGCGGCACCCCTTATTATTCTCAAAGTCCAGAGGGAATTTGCTTTCGTCCAGACCGTCAAAGATGAACAACACACTTGAACTACTGTAGTCTGATCTTTCCAAGTCATTCACTTCTTCAAAATTGTCAGTTATTAAGTCCTTAAGACTACGGGGTTCATCTTTTATTGAATTCAAGTCTCGGAAAGTGAAGGGAAATATGAACTGAATATTCTGGTTGGCTGCTCCTGTGGCCCAGTCATGAGTGAATTTCTGCACAGCTACAGTTTTTCCAATGCCAGCAATTCCCTTGGTCAGGACTCTCTGGGGACGAGACTCTTCCTCTGCTAAAGGTTTAACAATGTCATTGAGGTCGATTTTCCTCTCCTGACTCGTTCTTCTTTGACATTCCAGCTCAACCACTTCATGTTCTCCATTAACGTCCCCACTGCCTCCTTGTGTGATGTAAAGTTCTGTGTAGATCTTGTTTAGAGAAGTCGATGATTCATCATTTGTTTCTGAAATCAGTGCTTTTGTTTTATTTTGAAGGTAAGATTTTAGTTCAGTTTGGCACCTTTGGATATTTTCTGAAAGATGAATGAAAGAACAGTTACAGCAATGACCACCTTTTGTTCATATCCTATGTTTGCTTGGTTTTAGGACAAACATAAAACACAAAACCTTAACAACAAACGAGACTTGAACCACAATGTCATGTTCATAAACACTTAGAACACTCAGAGAGCGCCTAACTTTACTTATAGACTCTCACTATTTTCTTAATTACCTGTAAAATATAAAACTATTTTAAGCAGAAAATGTGGCGCCTGTGTTACAACAACAGTTGTGACTACTTGACAAAATGTCTGGCAAATAATCACTTTGGGTTCACTGTTAGTTATTTTTAATTTTGCTGACCTGATGAGAGTAGAAATCAGAACACGTCATGTTAACAGCCAACTATGCAGTTTCTTTACTACTTCCTCTTTGAACTGACGCTGTTGGACGGGAACATCCAGCTGTGTTTGCATCGACTCCACAACAACTCACTCTAGTTACATTCTGCTGACAGTAAAGTGCAGTAAAAACAGAAAATTAATAGTTTTTTGTTACTTGGTTTAGAAAAAGCTCAGTACCTTTGGTTTTAGGAGCAACAGCATCAGCCTCATGTGTCCTGGAGGGAACCTGACCTGAAACAGGAACAGAAACATCTCTTGAGAAACTCAGACTGATTAATGCAGTCACTCAATTAATCAGAAGGAGCTTAATAAATTCAGGTCAATATTTACCATAAGTGTTGTTTACAGTGATGTTTACATCACGGGTCACATGAGTACTGGTAAACTGAGGTGCGATGATGACACTTTCATTCTGGGCAGTGACTGTGATGTTTGGAGCTTCTCTCTGAGCTGCAGCTATAAAATGATCAGGAGCCAGAATCCAGAAATGAATGACCTTTCATCTAAGACTGGCATGTGTATGAGGGATTCCTAGATTCTGTTTTGTAATTTAATTTAATCTAATTTAGCAAAGATCTGAAAACACAGATTACATTGAAACTGACCAACACAACCTTCTTATTTACCCTATGTAACTAAGAATGTGAAAATATTAAATATGTGTAAGTAATAAGTGTTTAAATCCAAATGTTAATAATTAGCTGGTTACTTCTTAATTTCCAGTAGACAAATGGCACACACACACACAAACATATATAGATATAAAATTCAACTTATATATGAATATATACACTAAATATGTGCTGTTAGTATGGTCGTACAACTACCAGAAAGGGAAATTCACAGGGTGGGACTGACTCAAAATAAATAGCATCAGATCAGTTTCCAGTTTTTTCTTCTCGTCAGAACAAGTTTTCTTTCTTCCTCAGATAGAGCTGAGTCTGAAAACACATCAGTGATAGTAATAAAGAAATTAAACCAGCATCTCACCGTCCTGGGATGTATCAGGAACCACAGTCGGACCACTTGGACTTTCCATTTCCCCAACCAGCTCTCCTCACTTCAGACCTTCAGAACAAACATCACAGAGAATAATACAAGGAGCTGAAATAACAAAAGTGCTTTATATCACAAATCCTGCATTTCCACACTTACATTCAGTTTCCTGTAAGTCCTGTTAATGTCAGTAAAAAGAAAGAGCATGTCCTGTTAGTCAGTGTTAGAGCTGTTGCTTACTTGTCTTTGAGTGTTGCCTCCTGTTGCGTGTTATCAGCTGTGAAAGTTGACCCCATGTCTCCTGATGACATTTCCAAGGGGAAGCATATACAAGATAAAAAGCATGGGGCCAAAAATGAATCCCTGCGGGACACCTCAATTTATTCCATGGATTGTTGAGGAAAATGTATCCAGACTTACCATCTGTGGGGTTTTACAGGTACTTAAACTGGTACAGAGGTGCTGGAGATTTATAGTCTACAACACAAAAATGTAAAGACTCAACAGAATGATTTCATTTATTTTACATCTGACCCACATCAACACCGTTACAGTCTAGTGTCTAAATATAACAGGCTATATCCACAATGCATCAACAAACAGACAAGTTTCACGTTAATAACATTTAATCATGGCAGTGTAATGACAGTCTACTCACATCGCCAGAGTTTGATTCATAACCACCTCAGTCCAGATTCTCCTGTCCACGCTAAACCACCGTAGTTTTCCCGAAAATGCGTGTTTCCCAAAGACGAACCTTCGTAAAACCTCATGGACACACGCAGGGTCTATTTTCTAACTTGGCTAACTTGGTTTGATTCCGACACAATCCAGAGAAAAGTCGCGTTTAACAGGACATCAGTTTCTGGCAAAGTCACTTTCCGGTGCAACAGCAGCTGTAGATAAAACTCAACTTACCTGACGCAAAAAACGGCAAAGCGTTTCTCTAACATCCTACAGTGTCAGTGAGGAGACCAGAGCAATCGATCTCAGGCTCGAGGATCAAGGAAATCAGTCGATCACAGATGCTGTGGACAGATTGCTCAGATTAAACAGGAGCGTTTATATTTAGTGTTTTATCATATTCACACTTTAAACATTTACTGTTGCTGCAAGTTATTACAGGTTTTAAACGCAAAGGTCTAGTTTTGACAACCATTATAAACTGTCTTCATCACTGCATGATGTTTTAGACTGACACTGTTTTTAACTTAATGAAGACCATGAATTAAATCATTTTCAAGACTCACCATTTCCTTTTTAACCTGTCACATACGGACATGAATAGAAACATAGATGGTTGGAAACGCAGTAACTGAGCTGGTTTTATTTTTATTGCACGAAGGGTACTTATATAGCCTTAAACATATATATACAAGACTGGAAGACCAGACATACCAACCTTTGCACCGTCTGGTGAGCCTATGACTCACTGCCTCACAAATGGATCCCGGAATGCTTGGAGCTATACAAGACCAACAGGACCCTAAGAACCTTCATAAGGAACTCAATGGGACTGTGGAAAACAACCCTAGTAGCCGACTGCACAAGTTTCCATCAAGTGCGGCATCTACCAAGGAGAGGCTCTGTCCATGCTGCTGTTCTGCATAAGGCTGGACCCTCTCAGCCAGATCATCACTAAGACTGGCTACAGATCTGGACCCTCTCAGCCAGATCATCACTAAGACTGGCTACAGATACTGACTACGAAATGGAGCAACCATCAGCCATCTCCTGTACATTTATAACAACAAGCTGTATGCCAGGACTGAGCGAGACAGAGGACTCACTGATCCACACCATCAGGATATACAGCAATGACATTGTAATGTCATTTGGATTGGATAAGTGTGGATGACAACAAACAGAAGGAAGGTTGTCAGGACTGAAGGAGCTGAAATGCCAGAAGGCAGCATAGCGAATGCTAAGGGAAGCTACAAGTACTTTGGAATCCCACAGGCAAGAAGAAGCCACAAGGAAAGCTGCCACAGCCAAATACCTACAGAGAGTAAGACAAGTCCTAAGAAGTCAGCTAAATGGGAAGAACAAGGTCCAAGATATCAACACCTTCCTTAAGGAGGCCGAGGACTGGTGAGCGTCACAGCCACCATCTCAGATGACACAGCAAAGACCCATGACTACCATCAGGAACATGGCCCCAAGTGATGGGATACTTGGAGATTATCTCAGACAACAGAAGCCTGAGGAAGAGAGAGGAGCAAGAACCATCATGGCTGGACAGACCCCTGCACGGTGTGTACCACCGACAGGTAAAAGTAGGCTGATATCGAAAGGTCCTACCAGTGGCCGGACTGAAAGACAGCACAGAGGCACTCATCATAACAGTGGTTCCCGTGGTAATCAGGACACTTGGGCTGTGACCCCCCCCAGACTGGGAGAGTCGTTCTAAAAGATCCCAGGAACAACATCGGAGCGCTCAGTTCAGAAGAGCGCGGTGCTAGGAACAGCTAAGATACTGTGAAGAACCCTCAAACTTCATGGTCCCCAGAGGACTGAATGTGTTACACTCCCTTTATGAAGTCCCCTTTCGACTTTAATTAGTCCTTTGCCTTTAACAGGACTCTGAACCAACTTTACAACTTAGTTCCAATGCCAACTATGAGTGCAAAAATAACACATTAATAAAGAGCATTTGTTGACAACCTCCAGGATTCAGTGGATCAGCTGAAAGCACTTTCAGAAGGTGACTGACCATCAGACGTTCTTTATGATCCATCATGTCTACAACAAGAATTTTATTTTTGCTGATATCCAGCTCTCTGAGGCAAGAGTGTGAAGCCAGACCACTGGATAATGACAAGTGCCCTTTCGCTGTAATGCTGCATTCTTCCAAACTGCACAAAGAAGAAAAAACATGATTTATAACCTATTTGCCACATTCACAAATCAAACAAAACCTTTGCATCAGGACTGAAGCTGGTGAGTTCTTGTTTGAATCTGGAAAAAAACATTTTATTATTAAACACTCAAAAAACTAAACTTCAGGAAAAAAAACAGTAGAGAACATTGATGGTTTTCGTGCTAGGACAGATCTTCTTCACTTCATACATGCTTCCCTTAGGCAATGTCATTAGGAAGCACTCTATGAATTACCATGGCTATGCAGATGACACTCAGCTGTATCTATCTAACAATATAGCTACTTTAGATGGTTGATGATGATTAGCTCTTATTAAGATGTGTCCTTTAATTCACACATAAAACAAATCTCTATTACTATCTTCTGTCACTTACACAACATTGTCAAAATTAGGAGCATCCTGTCTCAAAATGATGCAGAAAAACTAGTCCATGCATTTACTTCAAGGCTAGATTACTGTAACTCTGTACTGTCCAGTCCTGTCCTCTCTAGAACCTGAATCAGATCAGAAAAGATCCACCAAAGACACTAACAGAAACATTAAGAAAATTTACATAACAGAGGAAACAGCTGCGAACAGTAGAACATCTGTACTTTCACTGCAGGTGTGTGTGGGTGGGGACCATCTGCTGGTTCCTTTCAGAGCTCCAGGTTTGTGTTGACCCTGTTGATCCGGAGGGAGCCACTAATCCCATCGATCATTTTCCTGCTCAGGTCTGGTTTCTCAGGAAAGGCAGACTGACGTAAATAAAAATCAGTGACTGTGTTTTATTGTAAACTCCTCTCTGCTCCGTTACTGTCCTAACAAACATCTGAAGTACAACAGAAACCTAATCTCCCTCTGTCAGGGAGCACAGACGCACTGAGGAGTCATGTCCAACCTTGAACCGAGGAAAAAGAGGCTCAGTGAATGAGGTGTAGAAGGTGTAGAGGTGGGTCAGTGTGCCAGAGCAGACGCTGTAGAAGGTCAGAGTCCCAACAGGACAGTCCAGGTACACTGCTACTCTGTGGGAGGTCGAGGGAACATGGAGGAGTGTGGTTTTCTTATTGTGGTAGACAGAGTACCCTTCATCAGAGCAGGACAGGTACCAAAAATCGCCAAGATATCCAAAAACACCATCAGGAGTGGAACCTAACATGTAGCTTTCACAGCACGTCACCATTACCTCAACCCTTCCTTCCCACTCGACCTCCCAGTAACAGCGATCAGTCAGATCACCTCCACACAGCACCTCCTGAGGATATGGCCATTTTCCTCTCACTGCTGTCACCTTCCTGCTGTCGTCGGACACCTGGAGGAGGCTGTCTGATAAGTCTGGGTCCAAGGTGAGTTCACAGGCATCTGACGGAGCAACAGACACGACAACACATCTGATTCTGTATCAACAGACTGTCTGATAAAACTCACAGACGCATCTTTTTGGGTCTTCATTCAAACTGAGAATTAGATGCAGATGCACATTTTCTTGTTTCAGCAGCATCAACATGTTCTGCCTTGTGATGGATCAGAGTGACAACACTTACATTTCCTCAGACCAGGTACCAGTCTCTGTTCTCCACCATGTTCCAGCCTGGAGGAAGAGCCAAAGACTGTTAAAAACACTTGACTTCAGTTATTGTTGGCTACAGCCAACAAAAATCAAAAGGCTAAAACTGGACTAACAGACTAAGGTGCTAAAATGAAGACTGAACCTGAGCAGTCTGGTCTCATGCAACAGAGAAACTGTCCCACTGTCCATACCTGAGAGTTTCCAGATTACAGTGTGGATCGGCCTGTGCAGCAAACAGAAGTTTCTCTCCTGAGTCTCCTGGATGGTTGTAGCTCAGGTCCAGCTCTCTCAGATGAGAGTGTTTGGATCTCAGGGCTGAGGCCAGAGCAGCACAGCCTTCCCCTGTGACCTGACAGCCTGAGAGTCTGGAGACAAACACACAAGAGAGCTTTCTCCCAGTTAAACATGACTTTGTTTCTGGTGTCAGGGAAAGACATGTTGCTGCTTTCAACACTGATGCCGTCAAACCCAAAACAATCATATCTAGTGTTCAATGACTTCACCAATCAGTGTCTGATCAATAACAGCAGGAGCCTCATCAGAAACAGACAGTGGCACTAATGACTTACAGAATGAAAGACCCTTAGGACATTTTCCTCAGATACAACATTCTCTGGGACTAAAGATGGTCGTCACTATTTCTGTCAAACTACATTCAAACGTTCGTCTACTGAACAAACAGAGGTGATCTGACCTGAGAGCCTCCAGTCTACAATGTGGACTCTCTAGTCCCTCAGAAAGAAACTTCACTCCTGAGTCCAGGAGGTCGTTGTTGCTCAGGTCCAGGTCTCTCAGATGGGAGTGTTTGGATCTTAGAGCTGAGGCCAGATCTTCACAGCTTCTCTCTGACAGTTCACAGCCAATGAGTCTTAAAACACAATGCAGAAGTACATACATGACATAACATCAGTCTCTGTATTTAACCAGTGAAGGGCACATAATGGTGGCACTACTGGTCTGAAAAAGCAGTGATACAATGATTCAGGTCTGAAAACACAACACTGACAAAATATCTACAGAATGACTCTGTGCACAAACAGTCCACACAGCAGACAAAACTTCAAAGTGTATCAGGATTCAAAGTCTTCATCTTTAAGCTGATATCTAATGAGAGCACTTTGGGGGATATTACAGTCTGGACCCTTTGAGGAAAACAAAGAGCTGCTGCTACAGACCGAACCTACAGTCCACAGTCAGTGACAAAGGCTGCGTCCACATCACAACTAGAGTACCCCCCCCCCCGTACCTAAAACAAATTCCTTGTGTGTGTGTCCGTGCGTGCGCACACTCACTTGGCAATAAAGCTCATTCTGATTCTGATTCTTATTCCCTGACAGACTTGGATCAAACAGCAGATCTGTTGGAAACACCAGGGTCTTTAGAAAGTTTGTGTATTCTTGGTGTCTGTCCTTACCTGAGAGTTCCCAGATGACAGTGTGGACCCCCCAGTGCAGCAGACAGAGGTTTCAGTCCTGACTCTACTCTGTGGTTGTAGCTCAGGTCCAACACTTTCAGACTGGAGCAGCTGGATCCCAGAGCTGAGGCCAGAGCAGCACAGCCTTCCCCTGTGATCTTACAGCCTGAGAGTCTGGAGACATAAGATCCAAACACACTGTCGTGGTGAAAAATGTTTTAGAATGAAACAATTTAATTCTGATTCCTGGTGTCACAGTTCTTGGCTCATTATAACACAACTGGCAGTTAGGGGTCAACTGGTCTTGAAGTTTTCTGTCTGACCCAACAGAAAGAAGCAGAGTGTGTGAGTGTACATACAGGTGCTGTGTGTCCAGCCAGAACACAAAAGACCACCCTTCACTGAATTCTCTTATGAGCTGACATCTCCATCAAACATCGGGTGGTATTTGGACACTCAAATCCTTTCTCCTGGGATTATTTTTCATTGTTTATTGGCGGAGTAGGAAGCGGGACAGACTTGACAGAGCTAAACATGTTCAAGCTGAAGGAGTCCTACAGTCTGGCTGGCTTGTGGGACTCCTGAAGTACCTGTCAGCTACTGTGCCACAACCCAGATGGTGGTGGAGGCAAAAACTCGGGTATGGGAGGAGTTCGGTGAAGCCATGGAGAAGAACTCGGTCGGCCTCGAAGAAATTCTGGCAAACCGTCCCGTGCCTCAAGAGGAGGAAGCAGTGCTCTGCCAACACTGTTTACAGTGGAAGCGGAGCTGACCTCGACTGGGGATATTGTCAGATGGTGGAAGGAATACTTCAAGGATCTCCTCAACCCCACCGGGGCACGTGCCTTCCATAGAGGAAGCAGAGGCTGGGAAGTTGGAGGCAGATCCGCCCATCGCCCAAGCTGAAGTCACTGGGGTAGTTCGGCAGCTCCTTAGTGGCAAGGTACCGGGATCTGCCCTGAGTATCTCAAATCTCTGAATGCTGTTGGGCTGTCATGGTTGACATGCCTCTGCAACATTACGTGGTGTCTGAGGACCGTACCTCTGCACTGGTAAAGCAGGGTGGTGGTCCCTCTTTTTAAGAAGGGGGACCGGAGGGTGTGTTCCCACTATAGTGGGAACACTATACACTACTCAGCCTCCCTGGGAAGGTCTATGCCAGGGTGCTGGAGACAAGGATCCGATGGTAGAACTTAGGATCCAGGAGGAACAATGTGGTTTTTGTCCTGGTCATGCAACACTAGACCAGTTCAATACCCTCTTCAGGGTGCTCGAGGGTTCGTGGGAGTTTGCCCAACCAGTTCACATGTGCTTTGTGGACTTGGTGAAGACATTCGACCACGTCCCTTGCAACATTCTGTGGGAGGTGCTCTGGGAGTATGGGGTCCGGGGCTCTTTGTCAAGGGCTCTGCTTTTTGCAGACGATGATGTCCCGTTGGCTCCATCAAGCCAGAACCTTCAGCGTTGTTACGCCCCAGCCTAGGGGTTGCCGGAGCGTAACACGATTGTGGAGTTTTTCTCCAAACCTCTCCCACTCTCAACAAACACGAACGAACGAACTACAATTAACAAGAATATTTATTCTGTCAAAACACAGAATGCAATACAGAATGTTCAACAAAACACAAACGCTAAGTTAGCCTTACTCAAACAAAAACGCTCTGTGAGCCCTACTTAAACAAAAAAGCTACACTTAGCCCTACGATATCAATCGAACAAATGGCAAATAACAAACACGCTAAATAGCCCTATAATAGCTAATACAAAGAAACAACACAAAATCACAGGTCGTCAGCCTGGAAACTCCTAAAACAAAACAGGAGAAAACAAAACACAAAACGTAGCCTAAATGTCTAAATATGTCTAATCGAAAATAAAGAAAACTACTTTTAATACTAAACCTACAAAACGAAACAAAAATCTAATCTCTAACTAACGCGAAATCGAAATCTTTATCAAATAGCTGGGAATGGCAAAGGTGGGAAAATAGCTCTCCTGAGCAGCAGTCCGTGGGCTTCTTATCGTTCTTCCAGGAAGTGTTGGACCAATCCCGGAAGTCCAATCCACGGCTTCCCACGTCCACGCCCACTTCATCCTCCGTCACACCCACACACATACATACACACACACATAATGACCCCTAGGGTCATAACAGCGTGCACTGGGATAGTTTGCAACCAAATGTGAAGCGGCTGGGATGGGAATCAGCACCTCCAAGTCCGAAGCCATGGTTCTCAACTGGAAAAAGGTGGCCTTTCCATCTCCAGGTCAGGAGAGAGATCCTGCCTGAGGTGGGGGAGTTTAAGTATCTTGGGATCTTGTTCATGAGTGAGGGACAGGGCGTGAGATTGACAGACAGATCGGTGCATTGGCAGCAGCAATGCAGTTGATGTACTGGTTCGTTGTGGTGAAGACAGAGCTCAGCTGAAAGGCGAAGCTGGGAGGAGTATGTCCCACTGGGACGAGACCCCGGGGAAGACCCAGGACACGCTGGAGAGACTGTCACTCGGCTGGCCTGGGAACGCCTCAGTGTCCCCCCATATGACCTGGAAAAAGTGTCCAGGGAAAAGGTAGTCTGGGCATCCCTGCTTAGGCTACTGCCCCCACGACCCAGATACGTGGAAAAAGATGCAAAGATAGATGGATGTTTATTGGCTTTGAAATGATTTATAATAAAACTGTCAAATTCCAGCAGAAAGAGGGACTGTCATCAGTTAAAATTATATGGAGCATTCAGCGACAAAAACCAGAACATGAACTGGAAAAACAAGCTAGATCCTCAGAATGCCTGACTTTAAATTGCCTTGTGTTGTGTAGCTGTGTGTTGGTCCTGAGATGGACTAACTAACCCCAGTCTGATGTTTGCTAAACATCACTAATTAACTGTTAACTTTCTCTCCTAGTTAAATAAAACAAACAATCTAAGAGTCGATTTTCCTTTAGTAAAGTCAGGTCCTGGAAATAAAAACTCTAATCCAGAAAGATGGCACCTCGCTTGTCAGAATATTCAGACAAAAAGTCCAACAGATTTTAGTTGCTTTTTCAAAATGAATCTTTATATTAATTCTTATTTTAATGATCCTGAACAAACGGGTGTCTCCTGACCTGAGAGTCTCCAGTCTACAATGTGGACTCCTGAGTCCAGAAAACAACAGCTTCACTCCTGAATCCTGCAGGTCATTGTTGCTCAGATCCAAGTTTTTCAGGCTGGAGGACTGGGAGCTGAGAGCTGAGGCCAGATCTTCACAGCTTCTCTCTGACAGTTGACAGTCTCTGAGCCTTAAAAAGGTACATAAGACAACATTAGTCAGTACGTTATTTAAAATAAGGTCTAGCTTCACTCTGGGAGGCACTCCCTGAGCTCCAGTGCCAACATCTGCTAAAACCACAGTCCGTTTGTTTGTAATTGACTTAGAGTGGAGGAGGGATGCCCAGTCACTACAATACATCAGAGACAGACGTGTGATACAGTAACTAAACTAACATGCCTCAGTTACAAAGATCTTATCACCTGAGTGTCTGGAGTTTGCAGTTGGGACTTCTCAGGCCATCACACAGCGGTTTGATGGAGTCCTGGAGCTCATTTCTGCTCAGGTCTAACTCCTCTAGACCAGAAGACTTTGAGCTGAGAACTGATGAAACACACTCACAACATCTGTCAGTGAGGTGACATTCATTTAACCTAAAGAGAAAAAACTGCTTTAACCACTCTGTCCTCTGCCTCTGTATTTTAGTACAACCTGTGAACGCCAGAGAAGTTGGGTTCCTTCAGACCAAATACTTACAGGGCTGTCTTTGCTGCTTTCAGCACCGGCACCAGCCTCTCCAGAACTGCATCTGATCTGTTGTAGTTCTTCAGGTCAAAAACATCCAGGTTTTCATCAGAAACAAGCAGCAGAAAGGCCAGAGCTGACCAGTCACCAGGTGAACCTATGGTATATCCCAAACTCCGGCTTCGGATTCGCCTTACCAGTGTCTGGTCACCCAGCTCAATTAAACAGTGGAACAGATTGATGCGCTGGTCAGCAAACGACAGTTCCTCAATCTTTGCACGAATGTAGCTGATTATCTCCTCGTTGCTCTGCAGGGATCTTCTCTGAAATCCCACTTTCTGAAGAAGCACCTGATTCTTGTCCTGTGACAAACCAAACAGGAAGCGCAGGAACAAGTCCCATTTTCCATCTTTGGTGGCCAAGGCCAAATCCACTGCATCTTTGTGGAGGTCAACAATAGAAATTTCTTCCTCCCTCCCTCTCTTGCCATTCTCTGACTGTTTCATCTCCGTCTGCAGCAGATTATCTCTGCTCTCAGTGAAGGTCTCCAACACATACAGAGCTGCCAGAAACTCCTGAACAGTTAAATGGATGAAGGAGTAACAGTCCTGTCTGTAAAGACCATGTTCTTTTCTTATGACCTGTGTACAAACTCCTGAGTAAACTGCAGCTTGTTCCAGATCAATCTTACAGTCTTGCAGATCTTCCTTACTGAAGATTAAGTTTCCCTTCTGCAGCTGCTCAAATGCCAGTTTTCCCAATTTCATGATCAGGTCTTTGTCTGTTTCCTCTGTCTCATAATGCTTCTCACGTTTGCGCTGAGTCTGAATGATCAGGAAGTGCATGTACATTTCAGTCACAGTTCTGGGCAACTTGTTTTCCTGAGTGTTGGCGAGGAGACTCTCAAGAACTGTGGCAAAAATCCAGCAGAACATTGGGATGTGGCACATGATGTACAGGCTTCTCAACAGTTTGCACTGAAGATGACTGATGATCTTCTGGGCCTTGTCCCCAAATTTCTTCTGAAAGTACTCCTCCTTCTGCTCGTCATTAAAGCCTCGTACCTCGGTCACTCTGTTGAAGTGCTTGGCAGGAATCTTGCTGGCTGCGGCCGGTCTAGTTGTGATCCAGATTGAGGCTTTGTGCAGCAGGTTCCCTTGGATTAAGTTGGTTAGCAGGGCGTCTACTGTTGCAGTCTGGGTAATGCTGCGGCACCGCTTATTATTCTCAAAGTCCAGAGGGAATTTGCTTTCGTCCAGACCGTCAAAGATGAACAACACACTTGAACTATTGTAGTCTGATCTTTCCAAGTCATTCACTTCTTCAAAATTGTCAGTTATTAAGTCCTTAAGACTACGGGGTTCATCTTTTATTGAATTCAAGTCTCGGAAAGTGAAGGGAAATATGAACTGAATATTCTGGTTGGCTGCTCCTGTGGCCCAGTCATGAGTGAATTTCTGCACAGCTACAGTTTTTCCAATTCCAGCAATTCCCTTGGTCAGGACTCTCTGGGGACGAGACTCTTCCTCTGCTAAAGGTTTAACAATGTCATTGAGGTCGATTTTCCTCTCCTGACTCGTTCTTCTTTGACATTCCAGCTCAACCACTTCATGTTCTCCATTAACGTCCCCACTGCCTCCTTGTGTGATGTAAAGTTCTGTGTAGAACTTGTTTAGAGAAGCCGATGATTCATCATTTGTTTCTGAAATCAGTGCTTCTGTTTTATTTTGAAGGTAAGATTTTAGTTCAGTTTGGCACCTTTGGATATTTTCTGAAAGATGAATGAAAGAACAGTTACAGCAATGACCACCTTTTGTTCATATCCTATTTTGTAGGTTTGGTTTTGGGACAAACGTGAAACACCGAAAAAATTAAAGAGACATGAACCACAGTAGGTCCACACCTGAGTGTAACCTGGCTTTGGCTTAATTTCCTACACTGGACTTCTGGTCCATACAAAGATCATTTTAATTGACTAATAACACTCCACAAATACGGCTCATGGTTAAACAATCAACAATCATAACACTAAACATTGACCTGAGCTCACTACAATAATGAAATGGTTTCATGCTGGTCAACTACCAAGACTAACAGGATTTATTCAAAAAGCTAAACATCATGTACAGTGTAACATGGAGCCATGTTTGAAACAAGAAACCTAAAGTATTTAAACTGAGTGTTAAGCAGTACAGGTTGATGTGGTCTGTCGTGCCCCCGTTTGGAAGACATAAAAATGGACATGACAAGACATGTCTGGGGAACATCTGATGTAGGTTTCACTGTTCACAACTCACTCTAGTTACATTCTGCTGACAGTAAAGTGCAGTAAAAACAGAAAATTAATAGTTTTCTGTTACTTGGTTTAGAAAAAGCTCAGTACCTTTGGTTTTAGGAGCAACAGCATCAGCCTCATGTGTCCTGGAGGGAACCTGACCTGAAACAGGAACAGAAACATCTCTTGAGAAACTCAGACTGATTAATGCAGTCACTCAATAAACCAGAAGGAGCTTCATAGATTCAGGTCAATATTTACCAGGTGTGTTGTTTACAATGATGTTTACATCACCGCCCACATGAGCACCGATAAGCTGAGGTGCCATGCTGACACTTTTATCCTGGGCAGTGACTGTGATGTTCGGAGCTTCCCTCTGAGCTGCAGCTGAAAAAAAATAAAGCTTTTATCTGTTTTGTGCTTTTTGGTGTTTCTTTTCCTCCTGTTTTATTTTATGTTTTTATCTTGTACAGCATTCTGACAAACTTCAGTTTTTAAAAGTGCTAAACAAATTAATTCTTTTGGTGTAGATGTGCAATAGCTACTTCCCAGGCTTTGACTCAAATAAATAGCATCAGATCAGTTTCCTGTCTTTTCTTCTCGTCAGAACAAGCTTTCTTTCTTCCTCAGACAGAGCTGAGTCTGAAAACACATCAGTGATAAGTAATAAAGAAATTAAACCAGCATCTCACCGTCCTGAAATGTATCAGGAACCGCAGTCGGCCGAGTTGCTGCCATTTCCCCAACCAACTCTCGTCACTTCAGACCTTCAGAGCAAACATCACAGAGAATAATACAAGGAGCTGAAATAAAAACGTTTTATATCAGAAATCCTGCATTTCCACACTTACGTTCAGTTTCCTGTAAGTCCTGAAGAAGAAAGAGCACGCCCCATTAGTCGCAGTCTTAGAGGTGTTATTTACTTGTCTGAGTGTTGCCTCCTGCCTAGACTTGTTTTTCACTATGAGGAAGAGCTTCTGCTTTGTTACCACATGCATTGCTCAAACTCACTTCCCTGCATCTCTTTATCATCAGTTACACCACTCCACACACTCCATCCACCTACAGAGCACTTTATTTTCTAGTGTTAACTTTGTACACATCATGTTTACAACACAAACTATATTCATATTCAGCATAGAGCCCTGCAGACTGAAAGTGATGATCACTATTAGTCTGTGCAGTTTTCTAGTCATAAACTATCCCACCCATATTGTATGTAACAGAGACAGAGCAGGAGGACGTCCAGCGGATGTCTCATGGGCTTGGTGCTGGTCTGGAGGAGCTGAAGCAGAATGTCTGGTCAACAGTCCAAAACCCAAGATATTTGATTCACTATGACACAAGACTGAGACAAAATGAATGTAGAAAGACTCATCAGATTTACTAAGACATAAAAACAACTCTTATAACAATTATGTCTGGAACTGTAAATTTATTGTCATGTCATATTATTATTTCCAAAATGCCTGTACCACAGGGAACTGGGCAATCGAATGCAAAAGGTTGTAACAAGCCTGCACATTTGTCACTGGACCCTGAGCTGTTAATACTGGCTAGAGCACTTAAACACAAGTGAACACAGAAATACTGAAGAACTGGATGACAACAACCAGAACCCAGGATACACAGGCTCAGTGAATGTGGTGTTGAAGGTGTGGAGGTGGGTCAGTGTGTCCAAGGAGACTCTGTAGAAGGTCACAGTTCCAGCAGGATAGTCCAGGTACACTGCTACTCTGCGAGAGGCCGAGGGTGTAGAGAGGCCTGTTGTTTTCTTATTGTGACAGACAGAGTACCCATCATCAGAGCAGGACAGAGTCCAGGACTCCTCAGTTTGTCCAAACCTGCTGTTAAAACTGCGTCCTCCCTTTATGATCCCTCTGTATGTCAGTGCTATATTAACCTTTCCTTTCCACTCCACCTCCCAGTAACAGCGACCAGTCAGACCATCTCTGCACAGCAGCTGCTTCCAGTGATCAAACCTGTCGGGATGATCAGGATACGGCTGCTTTTGTTTCACTTCGGTCACCTTCCTGTTGTTATCGGACAGTTTGAGGTTTGTGTGTGCTGTGTCTGGGTCCAGTTTGACTTTACAGACCCCTGATGGAGAAACGAAAAGCAGCAGCAGTTTTATCATGTCACCACTGATTGGTTCCTTTACTGCTTCATTAACAATGACACATTTATTTGGATCTTCTCTCAAACTGAGAATTAAATGCAGACACACGATCTTTAGAGTTAAACAACATTAACGTGCTGCCTTTTTCTAACACTTACACTTCCTCTGACCAGGCTTCAGTCTCTGCTCTCCACCATGGTCCAGCCTGGAGGAACAAACAGACACAATGAGTCTTCAGAAGACTAACTATTAATAATCTGCATAAAACTGGAAAGACGCTGAATGAATTGTCAGGGACTACACTGACTCAGTCTCTTAAACAATTACATCCCTACACGGCAAAATCGCCAGCGTTAAACTCAGGAGTGTTAATTTAACGTTAAAAGTAGTCCCACTGTCCATACCTGAGAGTTTCCAGATTACAGTGTGGATCAGCCTGTGCAGCAAACAGAAGTTCCTCTCCTGAGTCTCCTGGATGGTTGTAGCTCAAGTCCAGCTCTCTCAGATGGGAGGGGTTGGATCTCAGGGCTGAGGCAAGAGCAGCACAGCCTTCTCCTGTGACCTGACAGCCTGAGAGTCTGGAGACAAACACACAAGTGAGTTTTCTCTCAGTTAAGCATGACTTCAGGTTTCAAGTTGGCAGAAATGATGAAGAAAAAGTGGCAGTTTGAACTATCTTTCCCAAAACTGCGCCAAGTAACAAGATGTAGGCAGAGGGGAAGTTGAACTTGCAGGTGCTGTTCCCTCAGTGTCGGCTGAAGCAGTAGCTGGTACCACTGGCACCAATAGCAGGAGATTCTCAATTGGGAAACACTTCCTGTTCTTGATAAGAACTGTTTTCTTGTATTAACACTCGGGTCTGAGGGGGTTTTGAGGCCCTGGACAAAAAGTCTGATAACACTGCAAACAGCACAAACTGGGCTACAATAATATGTGAGCAGCAAGTTGTTTAGTGTTTAGGCATGGTTTGTGAAAAACTAAGTTTTTTAAGTCACTGAAATAAGATCATAAAATACAAACTGAACATTGGTTCACAAGACTTTGGAGAAATGCATTTTGTAGTGTAAAGTGTTTACTTCACAATAATGTGAAAGTCATCGTGTTCACTAATTCACAGAAACCAATACACTGATTTAAATTTTCTAAGACACTTTTGTTTAGAAAGACATATGCAGGAAGGTGTGTCTGAGCATGAATAGTCACATGATTTACCTGAGAAGACAAAAGACGCACTCAAAGACCAGACAAAGACACGCATAATGAGCCTTTCAGTCAATGTGGCTGAGAGGGGATTAGTGCAGCACAATACAACACAATGTGGATCCAAACGTTCGTCATCTCAGTCATGCTTTTACTTTGAGGACAAATTAAACTATTCGTCTCTGTCTGGAACATATGAAGCACTTCTTCCCCTGCGTAACGCGCCATCATCCAAACGCACAGAAAGTGAGTAAATTCTATGATGAAGTTTGACGTTTTATGTCATTTCTCAGGGTCGTGCACATAATTACCTGGTTCACATCCGATTATTTCCATATGAACAGTGCGCTCAGTGCGAGGCAGGAAAAAAATTAGCTGTAATGAGGTGAGACAGGAGAAAACGTACTTCTACTTACGTTCATACGGATTAAATAAAAAGTGATGATTTGTTTTTGAATTGAATTGTTTCATTTAAAAGAAAACATTTCAAGCTTTCTAGCCATATATTTCTTATTTTTATGAAGCAAGTATTCGCTGGGATTCTGGTTGTTTTATTTATGTGTCCGTGAAGAGAGATGACAGAGAAGACAGAGCGCACCCTGTCTGCTTTCTTTATTTAACAAAAGCCCAGCATTTTGTTGTTATTTTGAGGGTATACAACTAAAACTAGACCCTTTACAGATTCAAATGACATATTTCTTTTATCTGTACGATCAGAATTGACAAAGCAATTTAAGTTCGTTTCTGCGTTATCAGGAGAAGCTGCCACAAAACGTGCCGGTGCGTTTGTTGACCCCTGAGGGTTAACTGTATAACTTTATAATGAGTCAGTGCAATCATCAGAATAACTTAGTATTATGTCCTACTAGCATATTAGTTATTAGATTGTTTTGGCTGGCTGTAAAAGTTGAGACCCAACATTTTACTCTGTTATGAAAAAGGTGCTAAGCAACTATTTACCCTATGTTGGTATTTTTTTGATGTGGAAGTGAAATTTTACAGAAAAACGTCTTCTACCACCAATCCAGGGAATTTTTATCAAAATCATGCATACGATTTTCCTATGCCCTGATGAATTGGTACTTCAAACTGTCATATGTTCTTTAACAAATGACAGCATCAAATTCCAGCAGAAAGACGGCAAAGTCCAGGTAATTTAAAGAAGGTATTTTCTTCTCTCACTGATGTGGTTATCTGACCTGAGAGCCTCCAGTCTACAATGTGGACTCATCAGCCCCTCAGACAGAAACTTCACTCCTGAGTCCAGGAGGTCGTTGTTGCTCAGGTCCAGGTCTTTCAGGCTGGAGGACTGGGAGCTGAGAGCTGAGGCCAGATCTTTACAGCTTCTCTCTGACAGTTCACAGCCAATGAGTCTTAAAACACAATGCAGAAGTACATACATGACATAACATCAGTCTCTGTATTTAACCAGTGAACGGCACATAGTGGTGGCACTACTGGTCTGAAAAAGCAGTGATACAATGATTCAGGTCTGAAAACACAACACTGACAAAATCTCCAAAAAAATGGATCAAACAACAGATCTGATGGAAACACCAGGGTCTGGGATGTGAATTTAGCTTTAGAAAGTTTGTGTAGTCTTGGTGTCTGTCCATACCTGAGAGTTCCCAGATTACAGTGTGGACCCACCAGTGCAGCAGACAGAGGTTTCAGTCCTGACTCTACTCTGTGGTTGTAGCTCAGGTCCAGCAATTTCAGACTGGAGCAGATGGATCCCAGAGCTGAGGTCAGAGCAGCACAGCCTTCCCCTGTGATCTTACAGCCTGAGAGTCTGGAGACATAAGATCCAAACACACTGTCGTGGTGAAAAATAGAATGGAACAATTTATTTCTGATTCCTGGTGTCACAGTTTAATAATAAATTCTAGGCTCATTATGAAACAACTGGCAGTTAAGGGTCAACTGGTCTTGAAGTTTTCTGTCTGACCCAACCGAAAGAAGCAGAGTGTGTGAGTGTACATACAGGTGCTACATGTCCAGCTAGAACACAAAAGAACACCCTTCACTGAATTCCCCCCCATCCCAACATGATCTATCACATATTTATATTAATGATCCTGAACAAACGGGTGTCTCCTGACCTGAGAGTCTCCAGTCTACAATGTGGACTCCTGAGTCCAGAAAATAGCAGCTTCACTCCTGAATCCTGCAGGTCATTGTTGCTCAGGTCCAGGTCTTTCAGGCTGGAGGACTGGGAGCTGAGAGCTGAGGCCAGATCTTCACAGCTTCTCTCTGACAGTTGACAGTCTCTGAGCCTTAAAAAGGTACATAAGACAACATTAGTCTGTACGTTATTTAAAATAAGGTCTAGCTTCACTCTGGGAGGCACTCCCTGAGCTCCAGTGCCAACATCTGCTAAAACCACAGTCCGTTTGTTTGTAATTGAATTAGAGTGGAGGAGGGATGCCCAGTCACTACAACACATTAGAGACAGACGTGTGATACAGTAACTAAACTAACATGCCTCAGTTACAAAGATCTTATCACCTGAGTGTCTGGAGTTTGCAGTTGGGACTTCTCAGGCCATCACACAGCGGTTTGATGGAGTCCTGGAGCTCATTTCTGCTCAGGTCTAACTCCTCTAGACCAGAAGACTTTGAGCTGAGAACTGATGAAACATACTCACAACATCTGTCAGTGAGGTGACATCCATTTAACCTAAAGAGAAAAAACTGCTTTAACCACTCTGTCCTCTGCCTCTGTATTTTAGTACAACCTGTGAACTCCAGAGCAGTTGGGTTCCTTCAGACCAAATACTTACAGGGCTGTCTTTGCTGCTTTCAGCACAGGCACCAGCCTCTCCAGAACTGCATCTGATCTGTCGTAGTCCTTCAGGTCAAAAACATCCAGGTTTTCATCAGAAACAAGCAGCACAAAGGCCAGAGCCGACCAGTGTGAAGGTGAAATTTTACTAACATCTCCTGAGCTTTGGTACTTTTGAACTTGCTCTACCAGCGACTGGTCACCCAGCTCATTTAAACAGTAGAACAGATTGATGCTCTTGTCAGTGTACAACAGTTTCTTGATCTTCTTATGAATGTAGCTGATTGTCTCCATGTTGCTCTGTGATTGGCTTGGTGTAAATCCTATTTTCTGAAGAAGCTCCTGATTCTTGTCCTGTGACAAACCAAACAGGAAGCGCAGGAACAAGTCCCATCGTCCTTGATAGCTATTTAAGGTCAAATCCACTGCACTCTCGTGAAGAGAAACAACAGACCGTTTTGCTTTGGTCTGTACTCTCACTCCTCTGCTACTGGCAAGCAGATTATCTCTGCTCTCAGTGAAGGTCTCCAACACATACAGAGCTGCCAGAAACTCCTGAACAGTTAAATGGATGAAGGAGTAACAGTCCTGTCTGTAAAGACCATGTTCTTTTCTTATGACCTGTGTACAAACTCCTGAGTAAACTGCAGCTTGTTCCAGATCAATCTTACAGTCTTGCAGATCTTCCTTACTGAAGATTAAGTTTCCCTTCTGCAGCTGCTCAAATGCCAGTTTTCCCAATTTCATGATCAGGTCTTTGTCTGTTTCCTCTTTCTGATAACGCTTCTCACGTTTGCGCTGAGTCTGAATGATCAGGAAGTGCATGTACATTTCAGTCACAGTTCTGGGCAACTTGTTTTCCTGAGTGTTGGCCAGGAGACTCTCAAGAACTGTGGCAACAATCCAGCAGAACATTGGGATGTGGCACATGATGTACAGACTTCTGAACAGTTTGGACTGAAGATGACTGATGATCTTCTGGGCCTTGTCCCCAAATTTCTTCTGAGAGTACTCCTCCTTCTGCTCGTCATTAAAGCCTCGTACCTCGGTCACTCTGTTGAATTCGACAGGAATCTTGCTGGCTGCGGCCGGTCTAGTTGTGATCCAGATCGAGGCTTTGTGCAGCAGGTTCCCTTGGATTAAGTTGGTTAGCAGGGCGTCTACTGTTGCAGTCTGGGTAATGTTGCGGCACCCCTTATTATTCTCAAAGTCCAGAGGGAATTTGCTTTCGTCCAGACCGTCAAAGATGAACAACACACTTGAACTATTGTAGTCTGATCTTTCCAAGTCATTCACTTCTTCAAAATTGTCAGTTATTAAGTCCTTAAGACTACGGGGTTCATCTTTTATTGAATTCAAGTCTCGGAAAGTGAAGGGAAATATGAACTGAATATTCTGGTTGGCTGCTCCTGTGGCCCAGTCATGAGTGAATTTCTGCACAGCTACAGTTTTTCCAATTCCAGCAATTCCCTTGGTCAGGACTCTCTGGGGACGAGACTCTTCCTCTGCTAAAGGTTTAACAATGTCATTGAGGTCGATTTTCCTCTCCTGACTCGTTCTTCTTTGACATTCCAGCTCAACCACTTCATGTTCTCCATTAACGTCCCCACTGCCTCCTTGTGTGATGTAAAGTTCTGTGTAGATCTTGTTTAGAGAAATCGATGATCCAGCCTCCTTTGTTCCTTGAAACAGATTTTGTGTTTTGATTTGAAGGTAAGATTTTAGTTTAGTTTGGCACCTTTGGATGTTTTCTGAAAGATAAATAAAAGAACAGTTACAGCAATGACCTTCTTTTCTTTGTATGCTGTTGTGCTTCACAAACCTGAAAAAAAACTGAAAAGGAAGACTGAACCACAACGTTGTATTCACCAACAGAACACTCTCAGAGAGCTCCTAACTTTGCTTAAACACTTGTACCGATTAAGAAACATTTTCTTACTACTTTCTCAATTACCTGTCAAGTATAAAAATCACCTTAAGCAGAAGATTTGGTGCCTGTGTTACAACACAAGAGGCAGAAATGCCTGACTCATTATAAAAGTTAATACCTTTATGTTTTAAACCTAAATATTGTGTAAAATGAATCAATATGTTTGAGTTAAAACAGTTAAGAACCACAAATTATTTGATGAAAAATGTTTTAAAATAATGTTTTTTAAATGTATAGACTTTTATTGTGAACAGGGAGCTTGTGTAGAGCCTGTGATTTCTTATTTTTTTCTCTGATCCTAAACTAGGGAGAAATACAGACAGTACATTTTTTTATTTTTGTTTTTCCTCCCTGTCCCTGCCTTGGAGACCTTTTGTACTTTGCTTGGGACTTGGTAGAAAATGTATTTTATTTCAACTCTTTGTTAACTCTCATGGCTATTCTGTAAAAGGTAGCTAAGAAAAGGTAGCGAAGTTATGTTATGTTCTAATGTATTTACTGATGTTAAATACAGCCTCAATGTGATGTCAGTTTCCATTAAACATTGTTTTGTAATTTTGTTCTGAACCAAACGTAGATTAGTAAAGATTTTCAACTTAAGTCATTTCATCTGGAGTCAGTGTGTGAGTTTAAATCTTCCCTAATTTATTTTTATTTTTTAGGCACCTTGGCTCTTAGATTATCCTATACTATCATGATTAACACAAATGATTCAAAAAGCAAAATATCACATTTGAAATATTTAAGACAGAGCGTGTTAAGATTATCTTATCGAAATGTGTCTTCAGTATCTAAACATTCTTTTGCTGCACTGACTTATTTAGATCAAATCTAACTCCTGTATCTCACTTTTCCAGTAATGATTCAGGATGGTAGAAATTCCTGACATGTCACGTCTCTACTGGAATCAAAAAGTGAAATCAGCTTTCAACAAGACAAAATATGCTGTTTGGGAATCACTTTGGGTTCACTGTTAGTTATTTTTAATTTTGCTGACCTGATGAGAGTAGAAATCAGAACACGTCATGTTAACAGCCAACTATGCAGTTTCTTTACTACTTCCTCTTTGAACTGATGCTGTTGGACGGGAACATCCAGCTGTGTTTGCATCGACTCCACAACAACTCACTCTAGTTACATTCTGCTGACAGTAAAGTGCAGTAGAAACAGTAAATTAATAGTTTTGTGTTACTTGGTTTAGAAAAAGCTCAGTACCTTTGGTTTTAGGAGCAACAGCATCAGCCTCATGTGTCCTGGAGGGAACCTGACCTGAAACAGGAACAGAAACATCTCTTGAGAAACTCAGACTGATTAATGCAGTCACTCAATTAATCAGAAGGAGCTTAATAAATTCAGGTCAATATTTACCATAAGTGTTGTTTACAGTGATGTTTACATCACGGGTCACATGAGTACTGGTAAACTGAGGTGCGATGATGACACTTTCATTCTGGGCAGTGACTGTGATGTTTGGAGCTTCTCTCTGAGCTGCAGCTATAAAATGATCAGGAGCCAGAATCCAGAAATGAATGACCTTTCATCTAAGACTGGCATGTGTATGAGGGATTCCTAGATTCTGTTTTGTAATTTAATTTAATCTAATTTAGCAAAGACCTGAAAACACTGAGATTACATTCAAACTGACCAACACAACCTTCTTATTTACCCTATGTAACTAAGAATGTGAAAATATTAAATATGTGTAAGTAATAAGTGTTTAAATCCAAATGTTAATAATTAGCTGGTTACTTCTTAATTTCCAGTAGACAAATGACACACACACACACACAAACATATATAGATATAAAATTCAACTTATATATGAATATATACACTAAATATGTGCTGTTAGTATGGTCGTACAACTACCAGAAAGGGAAATTCACAGGGTGGGACTGACTCAAAATAAATAGCATCAGATCAGTTTCCAGTTTGTTCTTCTCGTCAGAACAAGTTTTCTTTCTTCCTCAGACAGAGCTGAGTCTGAAAACACATCCGTGATAAGTAATATAGAAATTAAACCAGCATCTCACCGTCCTGGGATGTATCAGGAACCACAGTCGGACCACTTGGACTTTCCATTTCCCCAACCAGCTCTCCTCACTTCAGACCTTCAGAACAAACATCACAGAGAATAATACAAGGAGCTGAAATAACAAAAGTGCTTTATATCACAAATCCTGCATTTCCACACTTACGTTCAGTTTCCTGTAAGTCCTGTTAATGTCAGTTAAAAAGAAATTATAAAACTGAAAGTCAAACTTTGTGTGTGGACACTCGACTGTGGCCAAAACCAAACACACTGAATGTGAGCCCAAACTGAGCCCGGTTCTGCTGGAGGATTCTTCTTCCGTTAAAGGGAGTTTTTCCTCTCCACTGTCGCCAAGTGCTGCTCATAAGGGATTTGTCGGGTTTCTGTAAAGTTCCTTGAGACCACTGTGTTGAAGCTGTAAGTTACAAAGAGAAAATAAAAACATCAGGGCGGTAGTAGCCTGATACTGACACTTTTACAGTTGATTGCCAACCAGTTTATAAAGAACGGATGGCGGGTTTCGACGTCATCCGCGACTTTTTGATTGGCACACCATGACATCACATGACCAGGATTATACCATTATGTGAAATATGGTAGGGGGGGCAGATGGAGACGCGGGGGAGCCGGATTTAAATGCAAGCGCGTCAGGAACAAAAACAGAAAAAAGTATAATCTTGCTGCATTTCCGTGACATTGAAGACTGGAGAAGAATTTCTAAGATGAAAACATCCGTCAAAGCAGTGTCAACAACAAACCTGCACAGAGATCCAGGAGCCGCTCACCTGTTAGCTGTTCATTTAAAGCTTTGATTAAAATGTTCAATAATAGTAACTGGGTTTTTTGCAAAGAAAAAAGGCATAAAAATAAAGCTTTTATGAAAACACAATACAAATTGCTTACCAACACACAGACCATTCATGATTGGTAAATTCGGCTAAAATAGAAGGCGCCGAGTGATACTCAATGAAAACCCATTTGGGAATCTTCAGAGCCAGCTCTTCTAAGGGAGCCCAGCCAAAAGAGCCGGACCTCCCATCACTGTTTCACTCCCTACGCGTCAGGACACGGAGCTCAAACGATGGCGCCGAGGCAGTCACAAACCTTTACCTCTTCCGGGATCAAACACCTGACGACAATAACGAACCGGGGTGTATCGCTATTCCATGAATTGTGTCCACCTCACGTCCTTTCCTTGCACATGACAGGACTAAGGAAAGGATGCAAAGAGGGGACTCGAGGAAACAAATGGCATGAGACGTATCGAGTATGATCCTTAACGTGCCGGACCGCAGGAACGAGCTTTTACCTGTGTATCTGGGTCACTGTCACATGTTATATAGCTGGTATGGCACCAAACCACTCAAATCTGTCAAAGCTGTCAAGCTGTCATTGCCTCAGAATGCATTGAAACACCATGAGCCAATGAAAAGCTTTGAAACATTTTGAAGCAATGAAGCGCGAAGCGAAACAGTAGGTTCGAGGCTTCGAACATCATCAGTCACGTGACACTGGTGTTTTGATACAAGCCTCGACACAGTGTTTCGATTCACATCACATCACAGGAAGAGTGACAAGCTCCGAAGCCTCGGTATCATTTGCCCATCACTACTATTCTCGTTATTTCCACAACACACCTGCCTCCAACGGGACAAGCAGCAAAAGCAAAACCTTCACCTTGGAAGATTCTTGGTTGACACAACTGCGATTTATGTCTGTTGAGATTCTCAGTCGTCCAGGTGAAGTAATCGACAGTAGATAACCTAGATAACCTGCAATTTACTGCTTTTATTTTTACTGCTTGAACTGAACAGCCATTAAACAGGCTACTTAAAGAACCTGTCATTTGTTCTCACAATAACATTAAAGGGTGGCAAAAACGTTGACATTATATATTATATCATGTATGTCAGGTTGATTGTTTGTCTCTATGTGGCCTTGTGATGGACTGGTGACCTGTCCAGGGTGTACCCCTGCCTTTCACCCAAAGAGAGCTGGGATAGGCTCCAGCAGATCAGCAGGCAGGGCAAACATGGAACGCCATAACCAAGTGGCCGGCATAGTGTACAGGAACATCTGTGCTGAGTATGGGCTGGAGGTCCCAAGGTCAAAATGGGACACACCTCCACAGATGGTGGAGAATGACCGAGCTAAGATCCTGTGGGACTTCCAGATACTGACCGACAAACTGGTGATGGCTAACCAAACAGACATAGTGGTGGTGGACAAACAGCAGAAGAAGGCCATAGTGGTAGATGTAGCAAACCCAAGTGATAGAAACATCAGGAAGAAGGAACATGAGAAATACCAAGGGCTGAAAGAAGAACTAGAAAAGATGTGGAAGGTGAAGACAACAATGGTCCCCTGTGGTAATCAGTACACTTGGGTTGTGACCCCCGAACTGGGACAGGGGCTCCAACAGATCCCAGGAACAACACCAGAGCTCTCTGTCTGGAAGGGTCCAGTCCTAGGAACAGCTAAGATACTGCAAAGAACCCTCAAACTCCCAGGCCACTGGTAGAGGACCCAAGATTGAGGAAGACACACACCACCCGTACGGGTGAGAAGGGAATTTTATATATATGTAAGTCCTCCTTGCTGTGAGGCAACAGTGCTAACCACTAAGTTACATAAATTCATTTTCTTAAACACTGTTTAGCTATTAGCATTCTTGTAATTTAATTCACATTTTCATTCTTGAAACTCGATTGACATGAAAGCTGTGTAATAGTAGTTGAGCAACAAGGAATAATCATCTGAATGTGCAAGACTCCTCAGGTGGACTCAAGCCACTGGTCCACATGGATCAGCAGGTTGGTCTGCAGCTGCTGGAGGTGGAGATAAGAACCTGCTCATCAACAAGTTTAATGTATCAGAGAAAGAAGTGATGACGTATCACTGTTGTCATCACTACTGTCCAAAGGCCTTAGGTAGACAGGATAATCAGTTATTGCAGCTGTAATAACCTTGTACCTTAGAGCTGTTTTTCAGCTGGAACCTGAACAAACAAAGTTCTGGTAGAGTTTTAGCCAGGATGCTGCTTCCTTTAAAAACTGATGGTCACTTTGAAATTGCTTAGTGAATTTCTGTGACGTCTCCATAGGAATATGTTAAATGTAAAACATTGCCCAATTTTTGTCAGTGTCACTTAGGTGGCAATCACTGTTCAGATGTTGTACCACTTCGTCAGTGTCGGTGTCTTCAGACGGCAGCTTCAGACCTGATTCTGCTGGAAATGAAAACTCTTGCTCAGCTCCAGGGTTTGACTTCAGGGCCGAGGCCAGAACCTCACAGTTGCTGTCTTTGCAGTCTGACAACCTGAAATGGAGATAAACTGATATAATTACTCTGTAGCCTGTAAGGCTATTTCCAGGTTGTCACGAGTCTGTTAAAGTCATACCTGTGGTCTTCTGCTGTTGAGGCCGAGGCCAGAACCTCACAGCCGTTGTCTTTGCAGTCTGACATCCTGAGACAGAAAGAAATTGCTATAATTACCTAAATTAAACCTAATTAGCCTAAAACCTTTGCTGTCTCTCTAAAATCACACCTGTGGTCTTCTGCTGCTGATTAACATGTATCTCATTATATATAATGTAAGGGTTTCTTATAGGTTAAATGGTCAGGGAGGCCGGAGCTGACAGCAAGGGTCTGATATGTTTTGGGCATTTTTTTTTTTTATCTTTGAAGGTTGCACAACAAAAGATAGGGAAATCTATTAAATAAATGTTCTTTTTTGAATCGGTTCTTTTAAATCAAATTTATTTTTGGATACGTTCTTCCCATATGAACTCAACAAGTGTAACACAGAGAATGCAGTCAGAAGGGCAAATAACGTAGTTTGTTGATTTAAAATGACAACAAAAGGTAAATAAAACCTCAACAAACAAGATATGAAATACTGAAACCGCCCACCACATCCCCTTGTCTTGACTGATCAATTATATACCTCTTCCTGCAAAATCCTCCTAGCTTGTAAATGTAGTTTGCATATTAAAGCATGTCAGCAGTTTGACTGACACTGAAATGATTTAAAATTAAAAATCAGATCCATTATATTTATTGAATTGCAGAAGTAGTAGCAAAGTAAGAAAGAATTACTGAGTAGTCTCACCTCAGTATTGTATGCTGGGATTTCCTCAGCCAATCAGAGAGCAGCTTTCTCCCCTGCTCCGTTATGCCGTTGTAGCGCAGGTCGAGCTCCTTCAGAGCAGAGCAGCGGCTGAGGGCACGTGTCAAAGACTCGCAACAGGCTGCTGTTAATGTGCAGCATGTCAGGCTGGAAGGAGACGTTATTAAGCACAGCTTTCACAGAGTTTGTTTCATGTCATAACGTCTTGTGGAAAGATTTACCTAAATGTACATATAACTACATATGAAACACACCAAAACTTTTAACATTTGTATTCTGCTTCAGTGGTGAGTTTTAGTGTGAAATGATCAGCCTGAAATACTAGGAAAGTAACAGTACCCACAGTACACAATACTTACTTTAGTGACTCCAGGTGGCAAAGAGGCTCTTCCAAAAATTCAGAAAGGTTTTTCACACCAGAGTCTTGGAGGTCATTTCTTGACAGATCCAGAACTTTCAGGTGGGCAGGGTTTGACTTCAAACTAGAAGCCAGGGCTGCACAGCCACTCCTGCTAAACCGACAGCCAGACAGTCTGTTGGAAAAAAACAGGTTGAACTTATAGGTGGGAAAATGCAGTTGCAGCTCAGATTTCTTTTCTTTTCAAATGGTCAACAGTGTTGAGCCAGTGACTCCACAGGCATAAGATGATTCATTTGTTTTTAAATTTAGGCTTTGTAAATGAACTGACAAACAGGCACACATGATGTTTCAAATATGTAGCGGGTTAATAAGTCCCCTTATCTAATCGGACAAATCGGCAGTCAATTTAGTGTCTTTTAGCTGCAGGTCTCGATACAGGCTTCAACAGCTGATTTTGGTGGACACATATAAAAAAACACCTTCACCGTGGAGATGAAGAGAGCGTCACGTGACCCGCACATTGAAAAGCACCGTCTGGTACGCTTGTGTTGTTGTTGTTGTTTTTTTTTTTTAACATTCATTGGACTGATTTTTGAAAAACCTGTATCAGAGTCTCACCTTAGGATATCCATTTTACAATTTGGATCTTTCAGAACAGCAGCGATCTCTGTCACTCCAGCATCACCCAGGTTGTTCCCACCTAGATCCAACTCCCTCAGGTGGAAAGGATTTGAAGCTAGAGCTGAGGCCAGGGCTGCAGCACTTTTCTTTTCCAGATCTGTATTAAAAAGCCTTCACCAAAAACAAAGAAATTGTTCTTTTACTCCCCAAAGAACTCCCACTTTTGTATGCAAGTTATCACAGAATGAAAGTGTAACTATGGCCCTTCACACTGCTAAATGCATTATTGGCTGAACAGGAACAGACAAAAACCTACTGCATTTATGACACATGGTGCTTGAAGATGCTTTTCTCATGTGTCACAGCCCTGACACTAACCCACTCAAATCTTATGCACCTGCATTCGGTAGCAGTCAGTAAAAGTGGTCGACCTTGAAGCAACAGGAACAAAAACAGCAGCTGTGTTTGGTGTAATGCAGGGCTGAAACTAAACTGATTATTAAAATCATTTGCTTTTTATTACATGTAGAGCAAACTCATTGTTTAAGGTTCATATGTTGACAATAAAATGGTTTATATTCTTTTGTAAAAGTTAAATTAATTGATTAATTGAAAACAAAATTGGCCGATTAATCAGTTATTAAAATAGTTGTTTGTTGCATGACTGAGCCGAGGTGCCAGTACCAGAAATCAAGCCTCAGTTCTCTGCTGCAGTGGGTAATAATTTTGCTGTAAGATTTTCAATGGCAGCTGCAAATAAACTAGCTAATTTTACTGTTTTCCAAGTAAATGTTAAGAACAGTGTGACTTGATATAGAAAGTAGAAAAAGTGAAACTTGATCTAAACAGTAAAATGCCATCCCCATGTCTACTACAGCCCAGGACCTAGTTTAGTACAAGACTATTTTGGTGAAATGACTGCTGAGAGTCTTACCATAATCTCTCCAGCTGGCACTCAGGATGCTTCAGAAAGCTACAGAGATGAGAAACCTCCCGGCCTCCAAAACTATTTCGGCTCAGATCTAGGTTTTTCAGAAGAGAGATGTTCAACCCGAGAGCTGAAGCCACAGTTTTCCATCCATCCCCTGTAATGCCACACTCACTTAACCTGCAAACAGGACACACATAAATGACCCCATAAATTTACTGTGGATATTCATGGTCCCCAGAGGACTGAATGTGTTACACTCCCTTTAGGCCAAAAAGTCCTTTAGACTTGAATTATCCCTTTGCCTCCAACAGGACTCTCTGGAGCAACTTTACAACTTTGTTCCAATGCCAACACTAAGAGTGCAAAAATAACACATTAACATTTTACCTCAGTGTTTCCAAAGAGCATTTGTTCACAACCTCAAGGACTGGAACCACTGAAGTCAGGGGATCAGCTGGAGGCGCTTTCAGAAGGTGACTGACCATCAGACGTTCTTTATGATCCATCATGTCTACAACAAGAATTTTATTTTTGCTGATATCCAGCTCTCTGAGGCAAGAGTGTGAAGCCAGACCACTGGATAATGACAAGTGCCCTTTTGCTGTAATGCTGCATTCTTCCAAACTGCACAAAGAAGAAAAAACATGATTTATAACCTATTTGCCACATTCACAAATCAAAAATCACAAAACAGTAGAGAACATTGATGGTTTCCGTGCTAGGACAGATCTTCACTTCATACATGCTTCCCTTAGGCAATGTCATTAGGAAGCACTCTATGAATTACCATGGCTATGCAGATGACACTCAGCTGTATCTATCTAACAATATAGCTACTTTAGATGGTTGATGATGATTAGCTCTTATTAAGATGTGTCCTTTAATTCACACATAAAACAAATGTCTGTTACTATCTTCTGTCACTTACACAACATTGTCAAAATTAGGAGCATCCTGTCTCAAAATGATGCAGAAAAACTAGTCCATGCATTTGTTACCTCAAGGCTAGATTACTGTAACTCTGTACTATCTGGATGTCCCAGTATCTCCATAAAAAGCCTCCAGTTAATCCAGAAAGCTGCAGCCAGAGTCCTGACAGGAAAATGCCACAGTAAATGTCCAGGGTCCTTAATATCAAGTTTTTTTTAATAACTGCACTTATGTTTGCAAGTTTCAGAATTACAGGTAGTTAATGCATTGTTGATTTTTAGTTTGTTTATGCTGCTGTGAAGGCAAGAACAGTTTCACATACTGTAGAAAACAAGGTTTTTTTCCAATGATAATTATTCATCCTCTTGAAAGTGACTGATATGGCCAAGTATGGTGACCCATACTCAGAATTTGTGCTCTGCATTTAACCCACCCAAGTGCACACAGCAGTGAACACACACTCACACCGTGCACACACCTCAGTCGTGGTATTGAGAGTGGACAGAGCAATGGCTATTCACTCTGTGCCACCGACAATTCCTGCCAGAGCTGAGACTCGAACCTGCAATTTTCAGGTTATAAAGTCTGACTCCCTAGCCATTAGGCCATGATTGCCAAAAAATGTGAAGTGTAAAAATAACGTATGGCAGATCCACCTCTAGATTAGATTTATAGTCTGAGCCCACCATTTTTTTTTTTGCTGACATTGTTTGCCTTTTTTATGTTAAGCCACACTGAATGAGAATGATATGGTTGATTATCAGCTACACAACCATCACAACTAGTTACTCAGTGTAAATATTCAAAAATGACTGACGCCCCATAAGACATAGCTTATGACTACTACTCAGAACTACACTATGATGTACCATAAAATGTCCATTTTATATTATCGATCATCATGCAAAAACCTTGCTTTTGTAAATTACTGCCCCTAAACTAAGAGACCTGGATGTGTTTACCTGAGTCTCTGGAGTTTGCAGTTGGGACTTTTTAGGCCATCAGAGAGCAGGTTGATTCCAGAGTCCAGCAGTTCATTTCTGCTCAGGTCTAATTCCTCTAGACCAGAAGACTTTGAGCTGAGAACTGATGAAATACACTTGCAGGATCTGTCAGTGAGGTGACAGTCATTTAACCTAAAGAGAAAAAACTGCTTTAACCACTCTGTCCTCTGCCTCTGTATTTTAGTACAACCTGTGAACTCCAGAGCAGTTGGGTTCCTTCAGACCAAATACTTACAGGGCTGTCTTTGCTGCTTTCAGCACCGGCACCAGTCTCTCCAGAACTGCATCTGATCTGTCGTAGTCCTTCAGGTCAAAAACATCCAGGTTTTCATCAGAAACAAGCAGCACAAAGGCCAGAGCCGACCAGTGTGAAGGTGAAATTTTACTAACATCTCCTGAGCTTTGGTACTTTTGAACTTGCTCTACCAGCGACTGGTCACCCAGCTCATTTAAACAGTAGAACAGATTGATGCTCTTGTCAGTGTACGACAGTTTCTTGATCTTCTCATGAATGTATATGATTGTCTCCTTGTTGCTCTGTGATTGGCTTGGTGTAAATCCTATTTTCTGAAGAAGCTTCCGATTTTTATCCTGTGAGAGGCCGAGCAGGAAGCGGAGGAACAAGTCCCATTGTCCATAATTACCATCCAAAGTCATATTCACTGCATCTTTGTGGAGGAGAATTATAGGAATGTTTCCTTTCTCTGAAGCCACTCTCACACTTGTCCTACTGGCAAGCAGATTATCTCTGCTCTCAGTGAAGGTCTCTAACACATACAGAGCTGCCAGAAACTCCTGAACAGTTAAATGGATGAAGGAGTAACAGTCCTGTCTGTAAAGACCATGTTCTTTTCTTATGACCTGTGTACAAACCCCTGAGTAAACTGCAGCTTGTTCCAGATCAATCTTACAGTCTTGCAGATCTTCCTTACTGAAGATTAAGTTTCCCTTCTGCAGCTGCTCAAATGCCAGTTTTCCCAATTTCATGATCAGGTCTTTGTCTGTTTCCTCTTTCTGATAACGCTTCTCACGTTTGCGCTGAGTCTGAATGATCAGGAAGTGCATGTACATTTCAGTCACAGTTCTGGGCAACTTGTTTTCCTGAGTGTTGGCCAGGAGACTCTCAAGAACTGTGGCTGAAATCCAGCAGAACATTGGGATGTGGCACATGATGTACAGGCTTCTCAACAGTTTGGACTGAAGATGACTGATGATCTTCTGGACAACATCTTTGTCCCCAAATTTCTTCTGAAAGTACTCCTCCTTCTGCTCGTCATTAAAGCCTCGTACCTCTGTCACTCTGTTGAAGTGCTTGGCAGGAATCTTGCTGGCTGCAGCCGGTCTAGTTGTGATCCAGATCGAGGCTTTGTGCAGAAGGTTCCCTTGGATTAAGTTGGTTAGCAGGGCGTCTACTGTTGCAGTCCGAGTAATGTTGCGGCACCGCTTATTATTCTCAAAGTCCAGAGGGAATTTGCTTTCGTCCAGACCGTCAAAGATGAACAACACACTTGAACTATTGTAGTCTGATCTTTCCAAGTCATTCACTTCTTCAAAATTGTCAGTTATTAAGTCCTTAAGACTACGGGGTTCATCTTTTATTGAATTCAAGTCTCGGAAAGTGAAGGGAAATATGAACTGAATATTCTGGTTGGCTGCTCCTGTGGCCCAGTCATGAGTGAATTTCTGCACAGCTACAGTTTTTCCAATGCCAGCAATTCCCTTGGTCAGGACTCTCTGGGGACGAGACTCTTCCTCTGCTAAAGGTTTAACAATGTCATTGAGGTCGATTTTCCTCTCCTGACTCGTTCTTCTTTGACACTCCAGCTCAACCACTTCATGTTCTCCATTAACGTCCCCACTGCCTCCTTGTGTGATGTAAAGTTCTGTGTAGATCTTGTTTAGAGAAGTCGATGATTCATCATTTGTTTCTGAAATCAGTGCTTCTGTTTTATTTTGAAGGTAAGACTTTAGTTCAGTTTGGCACCTTTGGATATTTTCTGAAAGATAAGTAAAATTATGATTTTATTAACATAATTTTTCTTTTCACATTCCAAATAAGCACATACTGTTTTCAAGTGTTCAGACAACCACAAAAGGACCAGACCCAAACCACACTGGGTCTACCTGTATCTTGGTCAGATATTGGAAAGCTAGTAAGTAAATTAGCATTTATTTAAAAAGCAAAACCTCCTGCCAAGTACAGGATGGAAAGATGACAGGAAAGAAAAACAGGTGATGGTCGCTGACTTCTCTGAATGTGGAAGTCACACTTTCAGGTTTAATTATCACATCATCATATTATTATTATTTCTGCCTCCCCTTTAATAGCAGTAAGGTAAATGTTTTTGTCATTTCGTTACAAAATATCTGTTGATGGGTCATATCTGTCTTTAGACAACACAGTACCTTTGGCATTAGCCTCATGTGTCCTGGCAAGAATCTGGCCTGAAACAGAAACAGGAACATCTCTTGAGAAAGGCAGAACAATTTATGCAATTACACAAATAAACAGAGAAGCTTCAGAAATTCATGTCAGTATTTACCACATGTGTTGTTTACAGTGATGTTTACATCACCGTTCACATGAGTACTGGTAAGCTGAGGTGCCATGCTGACACTTCCATTTTGGGAGGTGATGTTCTGAGGTACAGCTGAAAGACAACAGATAAAATGATCAGGAGCCAGGAACAAAAGAACATTATTTGAAAATGATTTGGCTCAGACTACAAATTATGGTAGGCTATCTGAAACCGCAATACCAACAAAGGTCAGTAGGTGGCAAGTTCATTTCAGTTACTTTTGATATCAAGTTGTACAAGATGACAAACTAAAACACAAAATGTTTTAAAATAAATATCATATCAATATCATGTTACAACGATATGTGAAACTCAATCCATCCATCCATCATCTAGACCCCCTTAGTCCTAACCAGGGTCCCAGGGATCTGCTGGAGCCTATCCCAGCTCTCTCTGGGTGAAAGGCAGGGGTCCACCCTGGACAGGTCCCCAGTCCATCACAGGGCCACATAGAGACAAACAACCTCACACACTCACACTCACTCCTATGGGCAATTTAGAGTCACCAATCAACCTGACATACATGTTTTTGGACTGTGGGAGGAAACCAGAGTACCTGGAGAAAACCCACACAAGCACAGGGAGAACATGCAAACTCCACACAGAAAGGCCCCTGATGGGTTTAGAACCAGGAACCTTCTTGCTGTGAGGCAACAGGGCTAACCACTAATCCACCATGCTGCCCTATGTGAAACTCAGGCTAATTCGTTGGTAGAATAACATCTGATTAGCAACCATTCAGTGAAGGATATAGGGGAAAGGACATGGGTCCACTTTTTTCTTTTAAAAACACAATGTGCAGTTTTAGAACTTTTCTCGTCTGTCCTCCTCATATTCACTGTCACACATACATACATACCGACCCTTGTGTAAGCAACATACACCAATATTGAGGTATGTTAAAAATTCATATAACAAAAATAAACACCAGTATTTGGTTTGAACCAGTTTACCGCCCAGAACTATTACAATTTCATTCCTGTCATTCCTGCCTACAACATGCAGATCCTGACAGAGCATCTCTGCCACATAATGCATGTCCCAGGTAAGTTGGCTGCAAAATACAGTGAGACCAAACCATATCATAACTACATATCATGTCTGCATCCATCCCTCATATATTAAAGACACTTAGAACTAAACTGGGCAAGTTACGTGTGTTGTTATGTGAGCAAATGTCAGGCTAATCTTAATGAGGAAACACTGAGTCCAGCCTAATAAAACACAGATAACAGTCTCAGATGCCTTACTTCTAGTTTCCATTCCCCTGACCAAACAGGTTGAGTTGGGTCTGAGTTGCAGTAACTTATTATATTATCTCAACTATTACCTTCTTTCTGCCTCTAGACTGGCTGTTCATGTCTTGGTTTCAGAAAGTAAAACAAAGGAAAACATTCCCCCATCACTGTTTCTCTTGCTTTTCTGATGCCAGACTGCATATTAAGAACTCAGTGACATTTACTAAGGAAAGTAAACAAGACTCTTACCATAGCGTGATCCATCAGGAGGCAAATCCTGGGCAGTCGCTTCCATTCTGCATTTGCCCACGCAGCTCTGCTGACTCTAAATCTACAGAATAAACCTCACACAGAGAATAAAACAAGTACTTTTAGAGAGCACAAGACTTTGCAGATGAAATCAAAGTCAAAACTCAAACATTGTGTCTTTCTGTTTGAAGCTCAACTGGTTTTGATTGTGTGAAAGCAGGAAATGGTTTTATTGTGGTACCACCCACATTACTCATCAGACTCACCAGGCTGCTTTCTACCTCTAAAAATAGAAGATTAAAAGATTTAACCGTGTCCCCAGGTGACTTAATGCTGAGCCGTTTTTCAATAACAATGTAAGCAGACAGGTCAGTTGCTTTAGGTTTCAGTTTCCTGTCTCTGATATGGTGTGGATGGGGGACTGAGGAAAATCAGACATAGCAGCAGTGCTGTGCACAGTTATAAAAAGGCTTGACATTGTTTGGACTGCAACTGTAACTGGACCCCCACATGCTGCACGACGAGCTGCACTGGACCAACACAACTAACTATTCTTAGATCTTTCGTTCTGCTGATCATTATTAGTCTGTGCAGTTTTCTAGTGATAAACTATCCCACCCATATTGTATGCAGTGTTCATTTCGTTGACGAAATATTTTTGTTATAATTTTCGTTGTTTTCACGAACGAAAACGAGACGATAACTAATTAAAAATTAAGTGATGATGAAAACTATAATTAAAATATACTGACATTTCGTTAACTAATAAAAACGACGTTTTTATTAAAGATCCAATCAGAATCTTCTTGGACGCACATTTGAAAAGTAACTGATCCACCTGGTGACGTGGGATGTGCGAGTCCACGACATCATCATCATCATAGCCTGCACTGGGTTTGTGTCTGACTTAAACTATAATGAAATGGAAACAGCTGGAGAAAACAAAGAGAAGATATATGGGTCAGTTTCATCTTTGATGCAATGTCATTACTGCTAAATACAGTTTTTCTCTTAAATGTTTTGGAGTTGACCTTTGGCTTTAAAGAATGAAGAATGTCATATACAGGTTATAAACAATGCATATCTAATTTTTGGTCTTTTATGGAAAGGCCATATTCCATATATGTTTAATGAGCACTGTTTTTATTTAATTTTAATTTAGAATATTTTGTATATTACAATAGTTTTACTAAATTACACTTAAATTAAACCCAATAGATTTTAAAACTAGACTAAAACTAAAACAAAGCAGATGACTAAAATATGACTAAAACTAAAATTGCATTTTAGTCAAAAGACTATGACTAAAACTAAATTAAAATCTGCTGTCAAAATTAACACTGATTGTATGTAACAGAGGCAGAGCAGGAGGACGTCCAGCAGATGTCTCATGGGCTTGGTGCTGGTCTGGAGGAGCTGAAGCAGAATGTCTGGTCAACAGTCCAAAACCCAAGATATTTGATTCACTATGACACAAGACTGAGACAAAATGAATGTAAAAAGACTCATCAGTTTTACTAAGACATAAAAACAACTCTTATAACAATTATGTCTGGAACTGTAAATTTATTGTCATGTCATATTATTATTTCCAAAATGCCTGTACCACAGGGAACTGGGCAATCGAATGCAAAAGGTTGTAACAAGCCTGCACATTTGTCACTGGACCCTGAGCTGTTAATACTGGCTAGAGCACTTAAACACAAGTGAACACAGAAATACTGAAGAACTGGATGACAACAACCAGAACCCAGGATACACAGGCTCAGTGAATGTGGTGTTGAAGGTGTGGAGGTGGGTCAGTGTGTCCGAGGAGACTCTGTAGAAGGTCACAGTTCCAGCAGGATAGTCCAGGTACACTGCTACTCTCCGAGAGGCCGAGGGAGTAGAGTAGAGGCCTGTTGTTTTCTTATTGTGACAGACAGAGTACCCATCATCAGAGCAGGACAGAGTCCAGGACTCCTCAGTTTGTCCAAACCTGCTGTTAAAACTGCGTCCTCCCTTTATGATCCCTCTGTATGTCAGTGCTATATTAACCTTTCCTTTCCACTCCACCTCCCAGTAACAGCGACCAGTCAGACCATCTCTGCACAGCAGCTGCTTCCAGTGATCAAACCTGTCGGGATGATCAGGATACGGCTGCTTGTTGTTCACTGCCGTCACCTTCCTGTTGTTATCGGACAGTTTGAGGTTTGTGTGTGCTGTGTCTGGGTCCAGTTTGACTTTACAGACCCCTGATGGAGAAACGAAAAGCAGCAGCAGTTTTATCATGTCACCACTGATTGGTTCCTTTACTGCTCCATTAACAATGACACATTTATTTGGATCTTCTCTCAAACTGAGAATTAAATGCAGACACACGAGCTTTAGAGTTAAACAACATTAACGTGCTGCCTTTTTCTAACACTTACACTTCCTCTGACCAGGCTTCAGTCTCTGCTCTCCACCATGGTCCAGCCTGGAGGAACAAACAGACAATGAGTCTTCAGAAGACTAACTATTAATAATCTGCATAAAACTGGAAAGACACTGAATGAATTCAGCCTGATTTTAACAATTAGTCACATCTAATTTGTGGCAACACCAAGGCAGATAAAATCATCCAGGCCATCATAAATAATTTATTGAAGAACTGGGAGACTGACAGTGTTGATGTTAAGTGCCTCTACCCTCAGCAGGAGGCTGAGGCTAACACTGTCCTGATGAAGGATTTTTGGCCAAAGGATCAGAACCCTCTGATCCTGGACACAGACTACACATGGTGGCGCTGTCTCCAAGAAGATTCCTCTCAAAAACTAGCTGCTGAATTACGATGCTGATAGAATTACATTGAAATTCCTTTCTCATCTTGGATGCGTTTCTACTAGTGCCACCTTCTGGTTACCAGATCAAAAACCACACCTGATTGGAAATGAATAAATTAAGGCATTAGGAAGACAAAATGTGCACAAAAGCAACTTATTAGAAATATTGCTATTAAGTACCATCCAGGATGTATTATTGACTAGTATACGATTCAAATCAAATTAGTTCTGCTTTGAGTAGAGCCCAGCTGTTCTATGACCATCTTGATGTCCAGAGTCAGTTCACTCACATTGATTCAGAATCAATACTATTGAAGTAATCTGCCATCATTAGCTGAAGCCGTGAGTGTGAAAAGTAAACAGGGCTACAGTGTGTTGCTCCGTCTCTCAACGCTTAGCTGGTCACAGATGTGCCTGCCTATAAACCGGCCTCATAGGCAGCGAAATGGGCCGATGCCGATTAATTAAAATGTGCAAAAAATGGCAGATTAATCGGCTCAGCCGATATATCGGTCGACCTCTATAAAAGTGTATTCAAACTTTGGACTGGTAGTGTACTTCTGGAGAAGTTATCAGTCAATCATTCAATGTACAGTCCATCACAAAAGTAACCAATAGCATTTACTGGCAGAAACATCCATGACCTCACCCTCAAAACCTCCCCTCATGTCATATCTTGCCCAGAAATGTCAATTGAGCACAGAGGGTGGCTGAGGGAAATTCACTTGGTGCGTGAGAACAACTATCAAATGGAGAGGGGAAAACATTTGAGGAGGGGGAAAAAAAAAAAAAAAACACAGTTTGAGCATATTACTATGGTAAACATACACGCAGCTCTTTCTTTGTATTTGATTTGATCTCAGATATTTGCACATGCAAACTGCTAAAACAAGCAGGTCCATATTTTCACCCTGTGTTTTTGTGCCATCTAGTTGTGACAGCGATGTAACCTCCTCAGCTTCACATGCAACAGAAACTGTCCCACTGTCCATACCTGAGAGTTTCCAGATTACAGTGTGGATCAGCCTGTGCAGCAAACAGAAGTTCCTCTCCTGAGTCTCCTGGATGGTTGTAGCTCAAGTCCAGCTCTCTCAGATGGGAGTGTTTGGATCTCAGGGCTGAGGCAAGAGCAGCACAGCCTTTCTCTGTAACTTGAGAGCCTGAGAGTCTGGAGACAAACATACAAAGTGAGTTTTCTCTCAGTTAAGCATGACTTCAGGTTTCAAGTTGGCAGAAATGATGAAGAAAAAGTGGCAGTTTGAACTATCTTTCCCAAAACTGCGCCAAGTAACAAGATGTAGGCAGAGGGGAAGTTGAACTTGCAGGTGCTGTTCCCTCAGTGTCGGCTGAAGCAGTAGCTGGTACCACTGGCACCAATAGCAGGAGATTCTCAATTGGGAAACACTTCCTGTTCTTGATAAGAACTGTTTTCTTGTATTAACACTCGGGTCTGAGGGGGTTTTGAGGCCCTGGACAAAAAGTCTGATAACACTGCAAACAGCACAAACTGGGCTACAATAATATGTGAGCAGCAAGTTGTTTAGTGTTTAGGCATGGTTTGTGAAAAACTAAGTTTTTTAAGTCACTGAAATAAGATCATAAAATACAAACTGAACATTGGTTCACAAGACTTTGGAGAAATGCATTTTGTAGTGTAAAGTGTTTACTTCACAATAATGTGAAAGTCATCGTGTTCACTAATTCACAGAAACCAATACACTGATTTAAATTTTCTAAGACACTTTTGTTTAGAAAGACATATGCAGGAAGGTGTGTCTGAGCATGAATAGTCACATGATTTACCTGAGAAGACAAAAGACGCACTCAAAGACCAGACAAAGACACGCATAATGAGCCTTTCAGTCAATGTGGCTGAGAGGGGATTAGTGCAGCACAATACAACACAATGTAGATCCAAACGTTCGTCATCTCAGTCATGTTTTTACTTTGAGGAGAAAGTAAACTATTCATCTTTGTCTGGAATACGAAGCACTTCTTCCCCTGCGTAACGCGCCATCATCCAAACGCACAGAAAAAGTGAGTAAATTCTATGATGAAGTTTGACGTTTTATGTCATTTCTCTGGGTCGTGCACATAATTACCTGGTTCACCTCCGATTATTTCCATATGAACAGTGCGCTCAGTGCGAGGCAGGAAAAAAATTAGCTGTAATGAGGTGAGACAGGAGAAAACGTACTTCTACTTACGTTCATACGGATTAAATAAAAAGTGACTTGAATTGTTTAATTGTTTCATTTAAAAGAAGATAACATTAATTTAAGTTTGTTTTGGCCACAAAACGCGCCAGCGCGTTTGTCGACCCCTGAGGGTTAACTGTATAACTTTATAATGAGTCAGTGCAATCATCAGAATAACTTAGTATTATGTCCTACTAGCATATTAGTTATTAGATTGTTTTGGCTGGCTGTAAAAGTTGAGACCCAACATTTTACTCTGTTATGAAAAAGGTGCTAAGCAAGTATTTACCCTATGTTGGTATTTTTTTGATGTGGAAGTGAAATTTTACAGAAAAACGTCTCCTACCACCAATCCAGGGAATTTTTATCAAAATATGAAATACTTCAAACTGTCATATGCTCTTTAACAAATGACAGCATCAAATTCCAGCAGAAAGATGGCAAAGTCCAGGTAATTTAAAGAAGGTATTTTCTTCTCTCACTGATGTTAAAGCCAACAGTAAAGCTGAACAAACAGAGGTGATCTGACCTGAGAGCCTCCAGTCTACAATGTGGACTCGTCAGCCCCTCAGACAGAAACTTCACTCCTGAGTCCAGGAGGTCGTTGTTGCTCAGGTCCAGGTCTTTCAGGCTGGAGGACTGGGAGCTGAGAGCTGAGGCCAGATCTTCACAGCTTCTCTCTGACAGTTCACAGCCAATGAGTCTTAAAACACAATACAGAAGTACATATAAGACAACATTAGTCTCTGTATTTAGCATAGTTGATTACTTGTAATGCAAAGTACAGTATGATGCTTTAAGTTCTTCAGTGGCTCAATAAATCTGAAACCAAAATCATCTATCATGCAGTTTTGGAAGAAACTGTGCGATTTGACCGTGGCACAAATGATATTGTTGTTCTTCTTGTAGCACACGGCTCACACTTCAGTTCAATCTGTGCATGATGGCAGTTTAGGAGCTCAACGAAATTCATACCGGAGCTGGATACCTGTCCCTGACAGACATGAATCAAACAACAGATCTGATGGAAACACCAGGGTCTGGGATGTGAATTTAGCTTTAGAAAGTTTGTGTAGTCTTGGTGCCTGTCCATACCTGAGAGTTCCCAGATGACAGTGTGGACCCCCCAGCGCAGCAGACAGAGGTTTCAGTCCTGACCCTACTCTGTGGTTGTAGCTCAGGTCCAACACTTTCAGACTGGAGCAGCTGGATCCCAGAGCTGAGGCCAGAACAGCACAGCCTTCCCCTGTGATCTTACAGCCTGATAGTCTGGAGACAAACAGCAGGGATGGAAATCCGAGAATGAGGCCTGATGCTGCAGTTTGATTAGAAATTCAATTAATTCTCAGTCCAAAAGGAAACATAACAGCTGTTTAGTTAATTGATCTTTATAACGGTCTCTATCTGACCCTATCTGAGAAAAAAAAACCCAACAACCACCTGCAGAAGGTACAGAGAAAGAGCACAAACTACAGAAGAGAGAGGGCACAGAGAGAGAAGTTTGTGAGAGCCAACAGTGGCCAACAGAGAGGAGAGGAGGCTCAGCATATGATGGGAGTCCTCAGGCAGTCTAGGCCTATAGCAGAATCACGAAAGGATGGATCCAGGTCAAAGCTTTTGGGACTTTTCCACTAGCACTACTCAGCTCCACTTGACTCCACTCATTTTTCTGGGTTTTCCATTAGGGGATAGCTCTGCTAGCAGGTACTTTTTTAGTACCTCCTCGACCGAGGTTCCAAGCGATCTGAGTCAATACTAAAATGTCACGTCAACAGACTGCAGGCCACTGGATGGCCAGGGAGTGACATCACTGGAAGAGTCATAAGTGCAGCGACTGACCACATCTGACAAGAACGAAACCTGGCATTTTTTAAAAACCAGCAACAGAGACGATTTCTTTTCCCATTTTTATAGTCTTTAGCGAGGTAAATGGCTAACGCTACTCGCAAAACAACACAGTGGTCCTACGCAGAGGTGCAGACGTTTCTGTCGAGTCGAGTAGAGCCAAGTAGTGCTAAAAATCTGTCACGGAAAAGGGGCATTTGTCAAAAAGGAAGGTTTTAAGTCTAGCCTTAAAAGTACAGAGTGTCTGCCTCCAGAACCCAGACTGGGAGCTGGTTCCACAGGAGAGGAGCTTGAAAGCTAGAGGCTCTGCCTCCCATTTTACTTTTGGAAACTCTGGGAACCACAAGTAGATCTGCACTCTGAGAGCGAAGTGCTCTATTGGGATAGTATGGTACTATGTAGTCTTTAAAACTTGTTTCCCACCCCAGGCCCATGCATGGGCCCAAAACTGTATTTCCATTTGTATCACCAAAGATCATCTGACAAACTTGAATAAAGTCAGACAAACTCTATATCCTTTTAAAGCAGAAAGTCTCACGATTCAAATGGTATAAAGCAATTCAGGATTGAATTATCATAGCAACAACAGTTTCTTAATGTTTAACAAGTGTACAAATGATGGAAAAATGCCACTTCTTACCTTTGCTGATGTGTACAGATCCACACATGTACTGAAACAAGTGCTGCATATCATTTTTTTCGTTAGAATCCAGGGAACATATTGCATCAGTGTTTTTCGTCCAAAAGATGTATTATCCTTGAGTAAAAGCCATAATACCATCGTCCTTCACTTTTCAGTCCTCATAAAAAAGTTTTAATCCTGTTCATTTTACGGTCGATTTCGCTGTTTATTCACTACAAACAGACAGACAGGCTGTTAAGCTTCTGTGACTCACGAGCCCTCAATCAAACTTGTTCGTTATGTTTTACAGCGTAAGACAGTACAAGAACATTTGTTCTGAGTAACGACTCAGAACAAAGCCCACCCAGAAGGAGAGAACAACTTCTAATGACAGTAAAATCAGCCAGTTGCATTGTTTGTCAGTGATGACTGACGTATGTTGTAGCCAATGAAAAGCCCACACTGTGCGGTGGGCGAAGGGGAGGCGGCATTTAAAGGGCCCTCAGCCTTACTGTACCATTTCCCTAACAACGCTGGGCACACAGTAGGCGCAGCTACAGGGGTCATATTACATATTTTAACCCTCTGGGGTCTGAGGGGGTTTTTGGGGCCTGGACAAATTTTGACATGTCCTGACATTTGTGCTTTTTTCAGTGTTTTTTAAACATATTAATGTCTAAAGTCTAATAACACTGTAATCAGCACAAAATTGGCTACAATAATATGTGAGCTTCAAGTTTATACATTATTGTGTTTTTGAGAAAAAAGTGTTTATGCATGGCTAGTGAAAAACTACAATTTTTTACTCACTGAAATAAGACCATAAAACACAAACAGAACATTGGTTCACAAGACTTTGGAGACCAGCATGTTGTAGGCTAAAGTGTTTACTTCAGAGTGCTGTGAATGTCATCTTGTTCACACATTCACAGTAAACAATACACTGATTTAAATTTTCTGAGACACTTTTTGTCCAGAAAGGCCATATGCAAGAGGGTGTGTCTGAGGATGAATAGTCATGTGATTTACCTGAGAACACAAAAGACGCACTGAACGACCAGACAAAGGCGCATAATGAGCCTTTCAGTCAATGCAGATGGGACGGATTAGTGCTGTACAATACAACACAATGAGGAGCAAACGATCCTCATTTGAGTTAAAATCAGTGTTTTTACTCTGAGGACAAGCTAAACTATTTGTCTCTGTGTGGAATGTAAGGACACTAGGGTCAATATGTGTGTGTATGTGTGTGGGTGTGACGGATGCGAAAGTGGGCGTGGGCGTGGACGTAGGAAGCCTGTGGATTGGACTTCCGGGATTGGTCCAACACTTTCCGGAAGAACGATAAGATGCTGCTCAGGAGAGCTATTCTCCCACCTTTGCCATTCCCAGCTATTTTGATAAAGACTTCGTTTTCGTAAATTAGTTAGTTAGAGATTAGGTTTTGTTTCGTTTTGTAGGTTTAGTATTGATAGTATTTTTCGTTGTTTAGATTAGAAATACTTAGAGATTTAGGCTACGTTTGTGTTTTGTTTTCTCCTGTTTTGTTTTAGGAGTTTCCAGGCTGACGACCTGTGATTTTGTGTTGTTTCTTTGGATTAGGTATTATAGGGCTATTTAGCGTTTTTGTTATTTGCCATTTGTTCGTTTGATATCGTAGGGCTAAGTCTAGCGTTTTTGTTTAAGTAGGGCTCACGGAGCGTTTTTGTTTGAGTAAGGCTAACTTAGCGTTTGTGTTTTGTTGAACATTCTGTATTGTATTCTGTGTTTTGACAGAATAAATATTCTTGTTAATTGTAGTTCGTTCGTGTTTGTTGAGAGTGGAGGAGGTTTGGAGGAAAACTCCACAATCGTGTTACGCTCCGGCAACCCCTAGGCTGGGGCGTAACACTTTCCAATGACTCCAAGGTCATCAATATAACCCTTAAAATGTAAAGACAACAGCTAGTTTAATTTGGGTATGCGCTGTTCGGCACTGTGCACAAAAAAGGCTGGGGTAACTAACAGGTATGAAGGAGCTTGATCATTAAGGAATTTGTATGTGACAAGAAGGATTTTAAATTCTGGATTTTCTGTTCTGGATTTTACAGGGAGCCAGTAAAGAGAAGCTAATATAGGAGAAATATGACCTCTCGTTAGTTCCTGTCAGGACACTGGCTGCAGCATTCTGGATTAAGTGTTTATGGAGTTACTGGTACATCCAGATAATAATGATTTACAGTAATCTAGCCTTGAGGTAACAAATGCATGGACTAGTTTTTCTGCATCATTTTAAGACAGAATGTGATGGCAATATTGTACAAGTGAAAGAAAGCAGGTCTGAAGATTTGTTTTATATGTGAATTAAAGGAAATTTCTTGGTCAAAAATAACTCCAAGGTTTTTACAGTAGTGCTGGAGGCCAGGGCTATGCCATCTAAAGTAGCTATATTACCTTTCTTTTCTCTGAATTTAAAACAAATGTGTCCTGACCTGAGAGCCTCCAGTCTACAGTGTGGACTCTCCAGCCCTTGAGACAGCAGCTTCACTCCTGAGGCCTGCAGGTCATTGCCACTCAAGTCCAGGTATTTCAGACTGAAGGTCTGGGAGCTGAAAGCTGAGGCCAGAGCTTCACAGCTTCTCTCTGACAAATCACTGCTAATGAGTCTAAAAAAAGTACACATTTGACAAAAGACAACATTAGGTGCTGTGTGAAAACAGAAGAGAAGGAATGACTTAAGGTGAATGCTTAAATTGCAAAAGGGACAATTTTCACATTTAGTAAATCTCTTCAAAGTAACAATTAAATCAGCCAACATACAACATACAGCCCAATAACTGTTATCCACCTATATTAGTCCCATAAAATAAACATAGTTGAAGAGATTGTTACAATCGATTAATCGATTACATACCCATGGTATGTAGTGACCCATGATGACCCAGCACCTAACTAAGACGATTTAACGCCAAAAAATAACAGAGTAAATTCCTGTTTAAACCTAAGGACATATGTAAAGCAAAAGCGCTCTGACTTCATTACTGCAATGATGAAAGCGAAGAGCTATGGGATAATAACAACCTACTGATCCTTCCAATAGGTGAGTAGAGACCTATTGAGCCATAACTATAGTCTGAAAAGAAGCCTAAACTGCTACCCAGGTGGAACAAATCACAGTAAACAAGATTTTGTTAAATGATGGATGTATTTACAATTAGTTTTCAATAGCAGGGATGAACAGTCATTATTCCATTAGAGAGACAGTTATATGTGTTAAATATAACATGGAACAATAAAATGAATGTGCCTGGAGGTAAAGAGATCTTATTACCTGAGTGTCTGGAGTTTGCAGTTGGGACTTCTTAGGCCATCACACAGAAGTTTGATGGAGTCCTGCAGCTCATTTCCGCTCAGGTCTAACTCCTCTAGACCAGAAGACTTTGAGCTGAGAACTGATGAAACATACTCACAACATCTGTCAGTGAGGTGACAGTCATTTAACCTAAAGAGAAAAAACTGCTTTAACCACTCTGTCCTCTGCCTCTGTATTTTAGTACAACCTGTGAACTCCAGAGCAGTTGGGTTCCTTCAGACCAAATACTTACAGGGCTGTCTTTGCTGCTTTCAGCACCGGCACCAGCCTCTCCAGAACTGCATCTGATCTGTCGTAGTCCTTCAGGTCAAAAACATCCAGGTTTTCATCAGAAACAAGCAGCACAAAGGCCCGAGCCGACCAGTGTGAAGGTGAAATTTTACTAACATCTCCTGAGCTTTGGTACTTTAGAACTTGCTCTACCAGCGACTGGTCACCCAGCTCATTTAAACAGTGGAACAGATTAATGCTCTTGTCAGTGTACAACAGTTTCTTGATCTTCTTATGAATGTAGCTGATTGTCTCCTTGTTGCTCTGTGATTGGCTTGGTGTAAATCCTATTTTCTGAAGAAGCTCCTGATTCTTGTCCTGTGACAAACCAAACAGGAAGCGCAGGAACAAGTCCCATCGTCCTTGATAGCTATTTAAGGTCAAATCCACTGCACTCTCGTGAAGAGAAACAACAGACCGTTTTGCTTTGGTCTGTACTCTCACTCTTGTTCTTCTGGCAAGCAGATTATCTCTGCTCTCAGTGAAGGTCTCCAACACATACAGAGCTGCCAGAAACTCCTGAACAGTTAAATGGATGAAGGAGTAACAGTCCTGTCTGTAAAGACCATGTTCTCTTCTTATGACCTGTGTACAAACCCCTGAGTAAACTGCAGCTTGTTCCAGATCAATCTTACAGTCTTGCAGATCTTCCTTACTGAAGATTAAGTTTCCCTTCTGCAGCTGCTCAAATGCCAGTTGTCCCAATTTCATGATCAGGTCTTTGTCTGTTTCCTCTTTCTCATAATGCTTCTCACGTTTGCGCTGAGTCTGAATGATCAGGAAGTGCATGTACATTTCAGTCACAGTTCTGGGCAACTTGCTTTCCTGAGTGTTGGCCAGGAGACTCTCAAGAACTTTGGCTGAAATCCAGCAGAACATTGGGATGTGGCACATGATGTACAGGCTTCTCAACTGTTTGGACTGAAGATGACTGATGATCTTCTGGGCCTTGTCCCCAAATTTCTTCTGAAAGTACTCCTCCTTCTGCTCGTCATTAAAGCCTCGTACCTCGGTCACTCTGTTGAAGTGCTTGGCAGGAATCTTGCTGGCTGCGGCCGGTCTAGTTGTGATCCAGATCGAGGCTTTGTGCAGCAGGTTCCCTTGGATTAAGTTGGTTAGCAGGGCGTCTACTGTTGCAGTCTGGGTAATGCTGCGGCACCCCTTATTATTCTCAAAGTCCAGAGGGAATTTGCTTTCATCCAGACCGTCAAAGATGAACAACACACTTGAACTATTGTAGTCTGATCTTTCCAAGTCATTCACTTCTTCAAAATTGTCAGTTATTAAGTCCTTAAGACTACGGGATTCATCTTTTATTGAATTCAAGTCTCGGAAAGTGAAGGGAAATATGAACTGAATATTCTGGTTGGCTGCTCCTGTGGCCCAGTCATGAGTGAATTTCTGCACAGCTACAGTTTTTCCAATGCCAGCAATTCCCTTGGTCAGGACTCTCTGGGGACGAGACTCTTCCTCTGCTAAAGGTTTAACAATGTCATTGAGGTCGATTTTCCTCTCCTGACTCGTTCTTCTCTGACATTCCAGCTCAACCACTTCATGTTCTCCATTAACGTCCCCACTGCCTCCTTGTGTGATGTAAAGTTCTGTGTAGATCTTGTTTAGAGAAGTCGATGATTCATCATTTGTTTCTGAAATCAGTGCTTCTGTTTTATTTTGAAGGTAAGATTTTAGTTCAGTTTGGCACCTTTGGATATTTTCTGAAAGATAAATAAAATTATGATTTTATTAACATAATTTTTCTTTTCACATTCCAAATAAGCACATACTGTTTTCAAGTGTTCAGACAACCACAAAAGGACCAGACCCAAACCACACTGGGTCTACCTGTATCTTGGTCAGATATTGGAAAGCTAGTAAGTAAATTAGCATTTATTTAAAAAGTAAAACCTCCTGCCAAGTACAGGATGGAAAGATGACAGGAAAGAAAAACAGGTGATGGTCGCTGACTTCTCTGAATGTGGAAGTCACACTTTCAGGTTTAATTATCACATCATCATCATAATATTTATTTCTGCCTCCCCTTTAATAGCAGTAAGGTAAAGGTTTTTGTCATTTCGTTACAAAATATCTGTTGATGGGTCATATCTGTCTTTAGACACAATAATACCTTTGGTTTTAGCAGCATCAGCCTCATTTGTCTTGGCAGGAAACTTGCCTAAATCAGAAACAGGAACATCTCTTGAGAACCTCACACTGATTAATGCAATCACACAATTAACCAGAAAGAGCTTCATAAACTGAGGTCAATATTTACCATATGGGTTGTTTACAATGATGTTTACGTCACCGTTCACATGAGTACCGATAATCTGAGGTGCAATGCAGACACTTTTATCCTGGGCAGTGGCTGTGATGTTTGGTGCTTCCCTCTGAGCTGCAGCTGAAAAAAATAAAGCTTGGTAAAATGTGACAGGACAACTCAATTTTTAAAATATTAGACAAAGTCTTTATAAAGTCTTTATCCTGTTATTACTGATAAACCCAACAAAGCAATTTTTTCAAAAGACCCGCCACATTCTACTTCTGATTGTCTAGTAATGTTAGTTTGGGTATGAACTATATCATAGGAAATGGATGTTGTTGCAGCCAAACAGGAAAACTATATAAGCTGGTAAACACAGAGCGGAAGCCTGTTGCTGAGTCAGTTTGACTTTGCACACTTCTGACACCTTCCGGTGTTAACTTAATGAGACCTGTAAGAACATCTCCCCTGCTGATTAGAACCAGGCAGAACACAGGGCCACTGTACCAGAGGCAGACTGACAGAAGTCTGCCTTACTTCAAATTTCCATTCCCCTGACCAAACAGGTTGAGTTGGGTCTGAGTTGCAGTAACTTATTATATTATCTCAACTATTACCTCCTTTCTGCCTCTAGACTGGCTGTTCATGTCTTGGTTTCAGAAAGTAAAACAAAGGAAAACATTCCCCCATCACTGTTTCTCTTGCTTTTCTGATGCCAGACTGCATATTAAGAACTCAGTAACATTTACTAAGGAAAGTAAACAAGACTCTTACCATAGCGTGATCCATCAGGAGGCAAATCCTGGACAGTCGCTTCCATTCTGCATTTGCCCACGCAGCTCTGCTGACTCTAAATCTACAGAATAAACCTCACACAGAGAATAAAGCAAGTACTTTTAGATTAAAAAGCCTCCATTTCCACACTATGAGTAAGCAGTTATTGAGAGGAAGAGCACAAGACTTTGCAGATGAAATGAAAGTCAAAACTCAAAACTGTTTGAAGCTCAACTGGTTTGACTTTGTGAAAGCAGGAAATGGTTTTATTGTGGTACCACCCACATTACTCATCACTCTTCTTTCTTTATACCCATGAAAATAGAAGATAAAAGGATTTAACCGTGCCCCCAGGTGACTTAATGCTGAGCCGTTTTTCAATAACAATGTAAGCAGACAGTGTCAGTTGCTTTAGGTTTCAGTTTCCTGTCTCTGATCTGAGGAAAATCGGATTTGCACAGTGAAGAGAAAAAAGTTTGAGGGAAAAAAAAGAGGAATAAATAAGTAAAGTGTGGAATATGAAGTCTAAGATGGCGATAAAAAAGAAAAGGAAATGGGAAGAATAACAGAATAAAGAAAAGAACAAGGTGACAACCAAGGGATCAAAAATCTGGTGTGACTGCAGCATTAATGCAGCATTCAGTGTCTTTTTGGAGCAGAAACGTGAAGTCACACATGTAAAGCAGCACAAACATAGCAGCTGTGCTGTGTGCAGTTATAAAAAGGCTTGACATTGTTTGGACTGTAACTGTAACTGGACCCCCGCATGCTGCACGACGAGCTGCACTGGACCAACACAACTAACTATTCTTAGGTCTTTTGTTCTGCTGACGGTGCCTGAGTCCCGTCTGTGACGACATGTGGAAGGTCAAACGTGAGTGTTTTTGCTGCATGCCTCTGTTTTTCACCCTGCAAACTAACTCACTGTCAGTTAGTTACTGATGAGAGGTTTGTTTTACCCAGATAATGAAGTGGACGTGACTGACTGACTGTGCCCCATACAGTACAGCAACATTATCACAGGGAGGATGTTTTACTGCCTTTCATGTTTATTTTTGTTTTTCACACCTTAAACAAAATGAAAATCTAATTCTTAATGTTCAGTTGTGTTATATTTTAGTATTTTTTTAATTCTTTATGACAAAAGAAAAATATAAACCTGGATTTTTAGTGATTAATTATTACATGTACTTGAAAGACGTGCTGGTTAAAATTCCTTTGAAGGCAAATGTTAATATTTTTACTAGGACAACATCTAGTAACTATTAGTACTGGAAACTCAACTTTCTTGACATTTGTACTTTTTATTATTTGTAAGAGACAAATTATTAATTTTTTTTTTAAATGCCAAACTCATCAATTTCATCAAGTAACTACTTCAAAAGTAGTAGTGTCTACTACTAAAGACACTTCAAACGGTGTGGATCTATGAATAATTCAACAGGTCTTTTTGTTGCAGCTCCAGTTACACTTCCTATGGAGTCGAGGTACCGACCAATTTTAGAGGTAATCACTACGATTCAGTCAGTGTGAGTCAGTCATCTCTTAACAGCAGCTGTAACAGAAACTAAACTGACTAGTTATTGTGGCTTGTCGTGTAAATTATTTGCTGGAGTCCATCTTGCACTAATCAGGTTCTGTACTAATAACATTTGAATGACTAATTTCTACTATAGATGTTACCTCCTGTTGAGCACCTGTGCGCTTAGCACAATGCAATGTCTCATTCAGTATTTGTTTATAGATATAGACATTTACCTGCACAGCAGCACAGGTATTATGTCATCATAACCTGATTTATTCATAAAACTCACTAACGCTCTCATTATCTCAACCACCTCATTTGTCTCATAATGCTGAGCAACGTTACATGTTCCGAGGCTGAATGTTTAGTCAATGAGATTGTGACACTGCTACTTCGAATGAGAATTTCTTTCTTCAGAAAACCTGAAAGTTCCAGTTTCCCTTTAGCTGTATATAATTTATTGAGCATTACAAACAGGACATAATGAGACTAAATCAAAAGCCTAAAGCCTTGTGGCATCAATCTAAATAACAACTTCCTGTCCACTCAGGGTTTGGTTCCCCCTGATCCTATGTCCAAGTTCCACCTGAGGAGAGGTTCTCCTGAGGAGGAGTTTCCAGACCTGGGGAGGAACTCTACCTGTATGGGACGGATCCTCACGTTGGCCATGTACCGCCGACAGTTCAACCGCTGCACCGAGAGCGGTGTCATCTTCGATGATGTCATCCGCCCAGGTCTTGAGGAACCAGGTGATTCTTGGTTTCAGAGAAATAAAGTCGGATTAAAATCAAGAAACAGGCAAAAGGAACAGTCAGTAACTTGCCTGATCATAGAAATTACAGATACATTATGCTTCTCAGCTGCTAATAATTGATAATATAGGCCTGTTTTAATGTTGTCTTTATTATTATTATTGATCCATGTGCTAAATTTATTCGCTGAATCATTTGTTTTGCATCTGGACAGAATTTCTAAAATGTTCTGTAAAATGAAGTCGATATATTTTGCTCAGATTGAGTTAAGTTGGCCAAAGTTTGTGCTACTGACCAGATCCATCAGTATGTAATGTCTGTGCCTGAAGGTGAGTGGTTAGGTCCTGTATCTGTCGGGTGTGTTGCGGGCGATGCCCAGTCCTACATCCTGTTCTGTGACTTCTTTGACCGAATCATTGAAGCGTATCACGAACACAAGATCACCAACCAGACACCAGAGAGCGATTTCAACTACGACAACTTGAAGGTATGAGCTCAGAGCACTGCAGGTGCACTGATGTTGATTACAGAGTTATTCTTAATTAGAAGTCCCTGTTGTGGCAACACAAAGTGTAAAGCCCAACTGTAGCACCAAAGCAACACACACCATCTTAATGTTCCACCAGATATGAGTCAAGATAATTAAATTCAAATTTAAAGTATGCAGACATGAATCCAGCAGTATTCTGGCTTTCTGGGAGGCACTTGGTTTTTCTGTGTGTTTCTTTTTGAGCCCAAATTCCATCCAGTGTGTGTGTGTGCAGGGGGGTGATGACTTGGACAGGTCATATGCTGCACGTTGTGAAGTGAGTATTATTCGGGGTGTTGAAGACTTCTGCTTCCCCACACACTGCAGCCGAGGAGAGCGCAGGCAGCTCCTCACACTGGCCAGGAAAGGTACTGCACATTTCCATTCCTGCTGCTTTGCACAGCAGATTAGTTCTCTCATTCAGTTTATGTGTAGCTGAAATGTTTATATTCTCACATTAACACAATTTTTACATTTGGTAAGAACAGGAATAATAAAACAAGTTGGTATGCAGCCATGGAAGCCTGACATGATGCCCCATAATCATTTTACCTGCAATTGTGAAGGAGAGGTGCTCCAACTAACTACAGAAGTTTTTTAATTGTTATGGTATAGATGTCAAATCAGATGGTATACCGTTTAACTTTGTAGATAAAATGACCACACATAATCCTGATTCATGTGAAAGCAGAGCAGCAGGGGGCAGTGGTACAATGAGCCCAGGATGGAAAAACCCTTAACCAGCTACAGGACACCACTTGACCAGTGACTCTCTCTCAGCTCTGCAGCGACTGGAGGAGGAGGAGATGCCAGGTCAACTCCACTTATTGGAGGAGCTGAGCCAGGAGCAGCAGAGGGAGCTAAACCTGGACCTTCCATCTTCCTCACAGCTACGTATTGGCGTGGCCCGGGACTGGCCTGATGCCAGGGCGGTCTGGTCAGTATGCAACAGTCTGGTGTCTTACATAGAAAAAGTCCACAGCTCTAGTGGTAAAACACACGAGCCATTAACTGTAAGGCTGATGGTTTGATCCCCATCTGTCCACACGTCAAACTGCTCTGAGATCACAAACTGCTCCAGAACAGAATGAAGGCAAGGTGGGTAAGAGCACCTCCCGTATTAAATAACACAGAAAGCAGCTGGAACTTCAGAAATCGCTAATCCTTGTGCAAGACATCAAATGTCACACTATAAATACTAAACAAGTGAGTCTGAGCAAAAGCTTTGGAGGGTGCCATTTAACTTGTTTGATACGATTGTCTTTTGGAATGTGTAATTTCCCATGACTCCTTGTTGCAGGGTGAGTAAAGATGGCAGTCTAATGGTCTGGATCAACATGGATGACCACCTCAGACTGGTGTCCACACGAAATGACGCCAACATCGCAGAGGCCTTTAAATGCATCTGCATCAACCTGCAAAAGGTCAGAGACAACTCCAATTCTCAGGACACTCCAGCTCCTCACTGAAGCAAAATGTATGTATTTTTTATGTTTCAGCCACAAGTATCTGCAGGTTTCATCAATCTTCATGCACATTATCTGCACGTATTGGTCTTTAACCATTAAAAATTACTGTATACACCAATCTACCGCTGATAAAATCTTGTAAGATATAAGTTATAAGATTTAATGTATAATAAATGAATAAATGACACTACAATACACTATATCAATCATATTCCATTCATGTGCAATAATGTATTAAATCTCTTTAGATATAAATCTCAGGTCATCCAACCCTATTTTCTATATTGATGTTATTGTCAACCTTGGTATTTTCCTGTATATCTGTCAAACCGAGAGAAAGACATTTAAAAAAAAAAGGCAAAATAGCTCAGACGTCATTTAGAAACCACCTTCAATATGCAGTTTGTCCACCAGAGAAAACTGAAAAGCTAATTTAACTGTAAAATGTCTTCAGTGTCTTGGATCTCTGATTATGTGCTTCCCTTCTCCATGTCCAGCTGGAGGATTACTACAGGGAGCTGAGACACCCGTTCATCTGGAAGCTGCAGCTGGGATGGGTGACAAGCTCCCCGGCCGATGTGGGGACAGGCCTGAGGGTCAGGGTCCACCTCAAGCTGCAACACATTCAAAAACACAAACGCCTGCAGGATGTGCTGAAGAGACTGAGGATCCGTATGGACAGAATAGGTACGGAGGGGGGAGCTGCAGACCAGTTAGTGCATTACGCTGAGTTCAGTTTTGGTCAGTGAGTTACAGTTGAGATATAGATTCATGAGCTTCATGCAGCAGTTTAGCAGCTGAAATAAATGCAGTTGTGTTGTTTTGGTGGAGTGAGGGCTCCCGATGATGGATGTGGACAATGGATACTCAGCTGAATAAAATTCCCTGTTGAACTTTGTTTTCAGTCAAATTCAGATTTCTTTTAACCTTTTCGTCTTCTAATTTTAAGTACTACTTTGTTTTATCTAAGTTTCTGTTTAGTTTGTTATTTGGCCTAGTCTTGTTAATATAAATGAGGTGGATGACAATAGAAACACAGTCCAGTCCAAAAGCAGCACAAATTGCAGCCTCTAAAATCATCATCCAGGTAAATTAACGGCTCTAAAACTTTCGAACTCAATATTATCACCTTCATGAAGGACGATTTACTGCAGGAATGTTAAATTAGAGTCACTCTGACACTCGAGTTCCTAATAAACTGACCACTGAGTATACACAGATATACCTCTATATGTATATATTCAAACATATATATATAAAAACCAATCATATAGTTAACTTATGAGTTGAGGCACATTCCCACATCAGGTGGTTGAGAGTGTCAGTAGTATGGGTTATACTGTATATGACATACGATATGTGATATGAATATTATGGCTTTAAAGATGTAAATGTCTGGATCATTTGCAATTTGATACTGAAACCATGAGCTCAGCTTCTAAACTTACCTTTTCATTCCCAGAATCCCCTGCGCTGTACTGTGTGAGCAACACTGCAACCTTTGGTGTGAGCGAGGTGGGACTGACCCAGCTGGTGGTGGATGGAGCTAAGCTGCTCATTGCTATGGAGAAGAGGCTGGAGGCCGGCCGAGACATTGATGATCTTGTTCCTACACAGAAGTAGATCTGGGTGAGAAGGATAAACTGATCCCGGACCAGTCATTCAGCAAGAGAGACTGTGATAAATAAAGAAGAAATCCTGAGCCTGGTTTGTGTTTACTATTGGAAAACAATAGTCTTTTTCTCTAACAGCTTGTGTTTTTAATATAACCATTTACATACTTACTTTTGTTTGATGTTATTAAATCTAGTCAAATACACTTATTATATTGGCCCTGTACATATTTACTGTGGCCTGAAATTGTACTGTAATAGCGTTTGCATTGTAGTCTTGTAAACAGCCATATTCATACATTTTGCCTAATTAAAATTAACTTAATTTGATAAAACACAGCCATGTGTCTTTAGTGAAGAGATTAAATGTGAAGTTGCACATAATTTGCTTAGTTCACAGTCCTTGAAAAGCCTAACACAAAGAAAATCCATCAGTTCTTAAAACTCCAGCTAACTGAGAAAGGCATCACTCCTCATTAGGAGTCTTTTAATTTCTAATTTACCCAGACAGTCTAAACAAACAGGTTACAGTCAGTAGTTTATGCTGCTGAGATATTTCAACACTAACACACTATACTATAAATTTACTGTACTTTAAGTAGAAAATGGTATTAATGTTGTTCCATCTGTTGTGAATGTGTATCACCGTTTTAGCGCCATTAGCATTTAGCTTCAGCCCGCTTATCACATTAACGGTTAGCTAGTTAGCATGCTAACTAGACAATTAGCATTTAACATTCTAAAAGCTATCTAATTCCCTAAAACACATTAGTATAAGACCGAGATTGCTACGAGTGTTAAATATATCTAACAAATACTCACCTAGCGGGAAATACTACAATATTTAAAGTATTTAAAGCAGCGTTTAGGTTGTAAGCTAACGGCAGCCATTTTCCTCTGACTGAGCTGCTTTCCCGCCACAATCTGAGTCTGGCTCCTTCAGTGTCAAATTAGCGGTTTTCTCACCAGGACTGAAACTAAAGAGACTTTCTTTGGCTGCTAGAGACAGACCTGATGACATCCAGACAGACCTTAGCTCTCTGGCCTTGAAGAGAGCCGCTCACATTTGTCAGTAAATACTTTCTCTCTCGGTGCTCTGGCTCCCGCACCACTCGCTGCTCAGTCTAAGAGGGCGGGAGCAGCGCGTTCTGTCGACCAATCAGGAGTTAGAAATATCGTCCACGGGCTGTAAACGTGTCGAAACGACCAATCAGGAGTTAGAAATATCGTCCACGGGCTGTAAACGTGTCGAAATGACCAATCAGGAGTCAAAAATATCGTTGATGGGCTGTAAACGTGTCTAAACGACCAATCAGGAATCAGAAAGAGAAGGGTGACACTGAAAGCTGCCAAACCCAGTAATTTCACACTGGCATTTTAACAGCTGTGATCACAAAACGACCCAGGCTAAAAACCTTTAATTTCTATATGTTTTATTTAAAATGAGTATCATGGGTACACTGCTGCTTTCCTGTTGCTGATGACTCTGTTAATCAGCAACAATCACCTGCTAATTAATATTCAAAGAACAGGCTCAGATTTACAGTCATCCCCATGTGACACAAAGGCAGCGTCATATTCAGCCTCTGTGTGTTGGAACCTCTGTTATCCCTGTCAGACATGGACATAGGGTTTGCATTGCTTGGTTCTCTTCAAGTGCTACTACAGACAGTATAAAGTATTCCCCAGTTTCACTCATGATGGAGAACCATTGCACAGTGAACCTTCAGGACCTCAAGACCGTACAAACAAGCAGTAGAGATAGAGGATCTGTTGAAGTACGGTCAAGAATCAGTGGGAAAACAACTCAAATACACGTAAAAGAAAAAAGAAGAAACCCACAAAATGCTCTTTTCCTCTGGTCTAAGTGAAAACATAAATACAAAGCGGCACATTCAGAAGGCATTAAGTGGTGGAATAGATACAGAAGTTTATCTACCAGGAAACTGCAGCGAACAAGCTAAAAGCACAAGTCTGGTGATGTTCTATGTTTTTGTCTTCAAATCCCAAATGCAGACTCATCAGTAAATGTCACACACTGACCTGTGCTCTGGGTGTCACAGCCTGATTCTTCCTCCAGTGTCCACAGACTGTCAAACCACCAACACACACACCGTCGAGCTGCCACTGACACTCACTACAGAGCAAATGTGGACTCATCCGCCACTGAAAATAGTCCCCAACTAACACGTTATTTTTTTAATTTAAAGCTACAGTGTCCAGTTCGTTGATGTTTTCAAAGATTTCAGTGTTAAGTAGGAACCAATGTGCTGAGAGCCACAAACACAAGTCAGAAATTGCTGAGAGGCAAACTAACACTTACAGGTTTTAGTCTGCACATCATGTGTGTTGATTAAGAAAAAAAACATAGAATAACACCAGACTAATATTTGCACAGGAGAAATGTGAGCGGAGAACACGGATTGTTTTGCTGAACTTAAAGTGCACTGAAGGAGTCACAGGTGTGATTGTGGTTCTATGATCCGTGCAACAGTAACATAACCACATATATAGAAAAATCTGAACTTTGTCTCACTGTAAACAAACTAAAAATAACATTTTCAGTGGTGGAAGACAAATACAAAATATAGACCATGTGGAGAAAATCAAAACAGACTGACCACAAACCAAGACTGATTCATAATTCACCTGGACAGGTGTCGCTACGCACAGTGATACTAAGTCGGCAAACAACAAAAACACATTCTGTTCTGTCAGCTGTAGAGAAAGATTTACAGAGCTTTACAGTTTGTGTTTGAACTACAAGGAGAGATTACTGAGCACTCACACTGAGACCAAGAGCTTCAATATTATTGCAATAGTATTAACATCAGCCAGCAGGGGAGTAAAAAGACTTGGTGCTACAAGAGGTCAGAGGTCAGAGACATCACTTCTCCTCAGTGATGCAAACAAGAGTGAGGCTGTTTGTCACATCATGACTCGTTACCTCTGCTGTCAATTGTCCAACTCACAGCAACAAATCAGCGACGTATGGACAACACTTCACAAAACACACCCAAACTCATGGCACTTCATTAGCGTTAGCATTAGCAAAACATAACAACACTTGAGTAACAAGAAGCAGTGCGGTCACAGGACGAGCTACAGCTAACATCCGCCACGGAGAAATTCATTTAACCTGTTGAACATCCGCTCGCCCTAAATCTGTGACGTGATGCTGGAAGCAGACGACCGGGCTCAGGGCCAGATGTTTGACTCTTGAATCGGAGACGTGCCGTGCTGGTTTTGGTTTACTACATGTGCTTCTTGTTCTGCCACAGTCTGTTTAAAAGTGATGCTTCGTAACACAAGCTTTACTAAACACAATAACATTAACTGATAATTAAGAGCACTTGCAGTTTGACAACTCCTGTCTCCTCGATTCTTGGTTGGTGTGTCTGTTCAAACAGTATTTTTTTTTAACAATCACAGCAGCTGCAACTGATATTTTGCCTGTTCAGGAGGCTGTCGGTCTTTGTGTGGTCTGTATATGAACACAGTCCTTTGTAGAACCGGGAAGTTCAAGAACACAAGTGGACCAAATTGCTTTTCGTCACATCAAACAGTGTTCGACAGGGATCGGCTGTGCACACACAGGTCAGAGTGGCTCAGGTTAAAGTCCAGAACAACCCCAGCTGTGCACAGATCATCACATACACAACAAAGTGGCAAAAGTGCACAGTTGTGTTTCCACATGTGAATATGCCTTTACCTGCGCTCTGAGGAGGAGGAGACATGAGACAAGACACTTCATTTCATGAAGAAAGAAAATCAGTTTCTGCAGCACAAATGTGAAAATGTGTCCTTTGAAGAAACCTTTGATGCCCACAGACCAGACCAGGCCAGACCAGACCAGGCCAGACCAGACCAGGATGTTATTGTAAAACACAGCGCTAGTAAAAATAAAAGTATATTTGATGTGCAGTGGTTCTCCAGGAAAAAAAAGAAGTGACTGTCGCTCAGAGCAGTGGCGCCTGGTCAGAGCAGGATCTCAGGTGTGTTTCTGATAATATCAGACAGACAAGGTGCTGAAAACAGCTGGAATCTGCAGGGAAAACAAGCTACTGACATGACAGTGCTTCCAAATGTGGAACTGAGCAACAGAACAACAGGCTGAGTAGAACCGATACGCCCTCAGCTGTGTTACCTGGAAAATTAATGAAATATTTCAAAAGGTAAAACTGTGTTTTTGTCTGGTTTTGTGGCTGCTCCAACATTTTCCATCAAAAAGTGCTGCTGGACTGTTTTTCCAGGTTAAACATGTCCCCTACAAACACGTACCAACCCTGTACCTGGCTACCAGAATAGCTACATGGCCTCTAGCAGAGCAACACATTTAAATAATTATGATACACAGCTGGCTGCCATATATTTGTACTTCCAACATGCTGGGAGAGCTGCACAGGTAGAGCAGAGGTAAAGCGTCACTGACTGTTTTCACTCCAGAAACCAGATTCCTGTTAGCAGTGAGGTTAAGGCAAAAAACTGGATAATGCATTTACATGCGCTGCAATAATATTGTGACTCAAACTCCAGCTCACATGCGATTTCTTCCCATGTTCACCAACACACCATTCCTTTTCTTTCCAGGCTTTATGACAGCAACATCAGTTAATCCCCAAGTTTCCACCGTACATGAAGGTCTTGGAAAGGCTGAAATCTTAAGTGCATGTAAACACAACAATAAGCCAACATGACATCTCACTCCAGTAGCAACAGGTACGTTTCAGTGCTAGCAAGCAAACTGAGCTGTTCTCAGTCTCTGGTTTTTGTTCTGGATCTCATCAGTCACCTGCTCAATATCTATAATATTTGGTTTTAAACATTTAGCGATACCATTAAATACGAACAGTGTCAAGTATAATAAGATGCGTTTCTCTGAGTCATACAGCAGTTGGCCTGGACTAGTGCTGAACACAAGCTGGCCGCCGTCACTCCGACCGAGGGATCTCCTCGCCGTGCTGAAGGATAAGCTGATCTCACAGTGACTGATCACAGCCGTAGCTCATTGGCCACTTTGGAGGCGATGTTTTTGAAGGCGATGGAGGTGCCAGAGATCCTTTTAAAGCGCACGCCGTTCAGCGAGAGGCGGGGCAGTTTGCACACCTCCATCTCCCACTGGACCAGACTGTCCTGTCGGGCGTCACCGTGCACACAGAACAGCAGGTAACGCTCACGCTGCTCGTAGTCACAGTTGTTGGCGTCCAGAACCCTCCGGATCTCCCTCATCATTTCCCCTGGCTCCATGGAGGACGTGGTCTTCATGCTCCAGGTGAAGCGCAGGGAACGAGGCTTGGAGTCCCGGCCCTCCTCTTTGGGCTCGCCAGATAAACTCCTGGAGGAAGGAAACCCAACAAATCACAGTATTAGCATAGACTAGATCCACAGGGAACCTGCACCATCAGGACAGTGAAGTGTGACACTGTGTCTTTTATTCCTACTTACTTGCGTGAAAACTTGGAGGTGATCTTGCCAATGAGAGAGGTGGAGGTGCCTCGGCGGGCCATGGCCAGTGAGCCGGCGCCGTGCTGCGACAGGTTGGGCGAGACCGGCGGGCCGTTGTAGGTGGCGGGTTTTCGCTCTCGAAGCTGAGCCCCGTGAAAGGTGGAGCGGCTGGAGGAGCCACGGGGGAAGCGGGTCCGGTCTGGCGTGGTGCTGCTGCTGCTGCTGGTGACGCTGAAGGTTGAAGGTGATGACGGAGGCTGGCGGGGGGAGCTGGGGGTGGGAAGACAGCACAGATATAAAAATTGTTTCCACAGTTTAGTTTGTGGAGAAATGTGGCGTGACGGCGTTCACCTCTGATACTCAGCGTTGTCTGCGATGGGGGGCAGGCTGGACTTCATGGGATGCCCTGAGGCCGACATGGACTTGACGTGACGGGGGCGTGTGGAGGAGATAGTTGCCCCTCGCGATGGGGAGGGGGATGCTGCGGGTACCTCAGGCAGACTGAAACAGAGGCAGATTAGTTACTGACTCGCTGCATTAGAGATCAATGAAAGCTCCCAGAATTCCTCTCACCTGCTGTCCTTCCCATTGGGAATAGCAACCGAGTGGCGATCAGTGCTCGTCCTCTCATAAACATACGTGTTCCTCCGAGTCATACTCTGTAACATGGACAGACAACATGAGACCACAGTGACAGTGAACGGTGCTGCTGGCGCCCCCCAGGCCTGTTTTTGGAGGAGAGAGCCTGCAGGCAGAGGCAGTCCACCTCAGGGCAGAATAACGGTGCATGTCACTGCAGCCTTTTCTGTCCAGCAGGGGGAGCTGCAGGCTGAACAGTGTGATGATTCAGCAGCACAGGGTGTGAAACTGCTGTTTGACCTTCAACTTTCTTACCCCTGAGCCGGTGGCTGACTTCCTGCGGTCCGGCGCTCCCACGGGCGAGGCCGGCTCTTTCTTTCTGTCACTCTCCACGCTGTTGGCATGGCAACGCTTGGTGTAGGAGACAGGCGGGGGGATAGAGGGCGCCACTGAGACACAGGATACAGAGCATGCAAAGGGTGAACGAGCCATGCTGAGCAGACAGTCTCCATGTCTCTGATTGGACAGGAACTCACCGTGGTCGCTGAAGCGCCGCTGCTTCTGACTGGCCGATATGTTACGGGAGTGGGCGGGGGATTGGCTGGAGCCGTTGAGGTCGCTGCAGGGTCGTGACCTTGGAAGCAGGATAGCGCTGGACAAAGACTCACTGGTTTCAAACTGGAGGAGAGAGAGTCACAGAGGATTCTGGGTAGAAAACTGGCTCATGCACAGACAGGCAGTTTGGGAAATCAGTTGGTGGAGCTAACAGTTTCCCTCCGCTTCCAGTCTTTGTGCTAAGCTAAGCTAAACACATCCTGTACCTCACACAGATGAATCTGAAACAGTCGACTTGAGGTTATGTCACGTAACGAACCTCAGCAGGTTTCCTCCCCAGCAGCAGGTACGTGGCCGTCACCTCGTTGTATTTCTGACCGTCCAGCGCCTTCGCTACTTCCTCCTGAGGGAAGCCCATCGTCTCCATCAGCTCTGATTAGTCAGAAAACAGACGTGTGGTTGTAGAGATATCTAGGATCTATACTGACAGTCAGAATAAGCTGCGTAATAGAAACTGCTAATGTTAATGTCAGCACACTGACTTCCTTTATTTTTCCTTTTGCTGACATCCAGAGTCTGGATCAAAGTGATGGACTGACCACCTGTTGACCACCTGTTTTTATTTGCATTTTCAATTAGTGGATTCAAAGAAATAAATAGAAAAGCAGAAAAGTCGGATCAATAAAAAACAAAATGCAATGGAAACAGACTGAATGAGCAGATGGTGCCTCACTCGTCACTTTCAGTGAGAACATCAGGTGTGTGTGGAGCGACGACTGGGCTGCAAGACGTTAATGCACCAAACTCATAGAAATGTTTGCTCAGGTTTTCAGCTCTGCAGTGATTAAACTAAAGAATCAGCTCCACCACCTGTTGATCTGGTGGAAATGAGCTTTACTGAAGATTCTGTTTGGATGGAAACCCCATGAGACCCTGCAGGTGAAGGCTGTGCAAGTCGCTCCTGGTGTCTCCAGTCTACTGACGACATTTACCCTGAGCTGAGTAAAAGGATGAGGTTTTTATTCATTATCTCAGTTTTCAGCTGCTTCCAGCTACTGTAAACTGGCGACTACTTTAATAATCAGTTCATGGTTTTACTCATTTTCTGAACATAAAAACCAAATTCTCTGTTTCCAGCCTCCAGTTTCACAGACCAACAGATTAACTGTGAAAACATTAACCAGGTCGTAACCTGCTCTGTGTGTGTGTATTCAGACACACCAAATCAATCATGGGTGTGTGTGTGTGTGTGTGTGTGTGTGTGTGTGTGTCTGACCGATGCGTTTGAGGTCACTGAAGTCTGGCTGCGTCTCTGTGAACTGTTTCAGCTCCTCGCCCTCGTAGCCGACGTTCATCCATCGATCCTTCATGATTTGCTGAGCAACAAAAACCACAGAGCAACCAGACGTGTTTAACTTTTAAACGTTTAAACGGTTTGTGCTGTTGAATTTAAGAGCTGAGTGAGAAACGACCGGATCAGACACAGACCTCATCAGTAAACCCTGTACCGCTCCTCTACCTGCAGTGCTGGTGGCAGAAACAACCATGAGACAGTCGCTGCTGTATCTTTGGTTATTAAAGCCGCACTATCGATCACTCTGATCTGATCGGCTTTCATGTGCTGTCAGTGCTCGTACGCATGATCGATTAGCTGTTAACACAACACCAACACTTTGTGAACACAGAAAAGTGACACACTCACAGAAACATCATCATTTAGTGCATTTTAAACCCAGTTTGCACAAACATTGTTTCGTCTGTCGTGAACCACTTACTCTGTCACACACATGGAGGAAGAAAAATAAAACACTGCAGAGTCTAATTTATGATTTCCTCATCATATTTAAAGCAGTTAGTCAGCATATGACCTTCATATGAGAATATAAAAGCTCAGGCAGTTATTTACAATGAAATATACATTTTTCTTCAGGTGGACCAGTTTTTACTAAATTCAAAAACCTTTTGTGACATTTTGACAAGAAACTTTGGAGGGTTGAGATCTAGACTTGGACCGTTTTAGCTGACGGAGTTTTAGGGTGCAGGTTCTACTCCCTGGGTGTCGCTGCTTTTACCTGCAGGCTGCCTCGTTTCCCCGGGTTAAGGACCAGCAGCTTCTTCAGCAGGTTCTCACAGTCGGTCGACATGTAGAAGGGAATCCGGTACTTTCCTCTTAGAACCCGCTCCCTCAGCTCCTGCACACACAAAAACCCACATTTGTATTGTATAAAAAAATCCTCAGTGTGGGGGTTTGATAGTAAACTATAGTGAAAGCCACACACAGCTGTATCCAAGCTTATAATGTTCAGTTTCTGTTAATGAAGCTTGTGGTCCTGAATCTGTAGTTTCTGTTCTGCTCATTATTGATGGGTGTTTCTATTATTTTGTCCACCCCGGTCTACCTTCAGGTTTTGTCCGTCGAAGGGCAGCGAGCCGCTGACCAGCGTGTAGAGGATCACCCCCAGACTCCAGACGTCCACCTCCGGCCCGTCGTACTTCTTCCCCTGCAGGGTTAAGAGAACTACATTACCCAGCAGCCCACAGCTTTACAACAGTCACACTGCATTTTCACTCACACCTAAAAACAAACAAAACAAAGAACTTGATTTTAGATTTGGTTTGAATGTGAGTTTGTGCGTGCACAGTGTTTGGTGGCAGAGCTACAGTTTTACAGGTGTTGTTCCACAGGTGTGGTTCCACAGGTGTGGTGGGCGGAGCGCTCACCTGGAAGAGTTCAGGAGCAGCGTAAGGAGGAGAGCCGCAGAACGTGTCCAACTTTGAGCCCACCGTGAACTCGTTACTGAAGCCAAAGTCTGCTATTTTAATGTTCATGTCGGCGTCCAGCAGGAGGTTCTCTGCCTGACACACACACACAGTTTCATCTCAAAACAATAAATTATCACAGCATCACTTTTCCCACCACAGCAGCAGCACGAAGCACTGAAGCGACTGGAGAGCACAGTCACGACTAAAGCAGCACGTAAACTTCTCTCCTGCAGCCGCTGCATTAGAAATATTCCCTGCACCAAAGAAGATCCGGCTCCTTCCCTGTTTTTCAGACAGGGAGAGACCGAGGGACCAGCGTAGGTGGAAACACTTGACATTTCAGAGCAGAACTGATGTGTCTCCATTGACAACGTGTAGTAATCATCAAGATTCAGGATCAAAACTGTGAGTTTCATTTTGTCTGGTTTGCTCTTTAATCTAAGGCTAAACTAATGTGCCGCTACCTTGAGGTCTCGGTGTACGATCCTCTTCTGGTGACAGTACTCCACCGCCGACACAATCTGACAGAAACACACAAACACACAATGAAGAAACCAGTTACTGTCTATAGAGGAGTTCAGTACTGGGCTGCACAGCTTTGACTATAGAAATACTAAATGTTCCACATGTGCCAGGAAGTGCTACAGTTCAATAAGGTGTGAATCCACCTCTGGACTACATTTTAACTACTGCAGGAGCTGTACCCATGAAATGCCTCATCAGGTTTTAAGACACAACATCACATCTTGATTTTCTTTAATAAGTCGTGATCATGGAAAGTGTCAGCTGACGGGCTCTGGAGCTTCAGAAACATTCACTGAAACAGAGGGTTCTCCAGCAGCAGCAGCTGTCGTTGACCACAGCTACGCTAATGGACCCACAATGAAACTGATGTGTTTTATTAGCGGTTACGCTAATGCAGGTGATTTATAGACACGTTTATTAGACACTGGCCAACATTCCCACGCTTCAGTCCGAGCTACTGCAGATTTAAGACCCTTGCAGCCTGGCATCCCCCACTGCCACCTACTGTCACAGTTCAGAGTGGGCCACTGACTAACTGGGAAAATGATTTATCAGAATGGAAAGAAACAAATGTTTGACAACTTAACAATCAAGAACAGGAACAGATATAAAGAGGTTGGTGATAAAACCCAGGCAGGTCAGGAGTGTGCAGACCAGTCGATCATATTAACTGGACACTAGTCGCCACCAGCGACAGAGGGTCTGTCCCAGAGAACCACGAGACAGTTTATCATTAAAATGTACAGAGATGAAACTTTGGACTCAGTCAGGCAAATCTGCTGCTGCATGAACACATTAACCATCACATCTCCAGACTTTGCAGAGCTGCCCTGAATGCACCATTTATACAGCTCACCAGAACATAGAGGATTATGGGATATGGAGGAGGAGATAGCGTAGTATATGTCACATAAACTCACCTGGCGAAATTTGGCTCTGGCCTCCTTCTCTTTCATTCGTCCATGAGCAACCAGGTAGTCAAAGACTTCACCTGAGACAGAGACAGGTGGGATGTGACACAGGTTGGTCGAGACAAAACAAACCTCGGCTGACTGTAAACAGGTCACCTGTCAACAGGTGAGATGGTCTTACCTCCGCTGGCGTACTCCATCACCAGGTACAGAGTTTTCTCCGTCTCAATCACCTCGAACAGCTTCACTGAAAAACAAAAAGGTACACACATATTACTGCAAAACTCTACTGCGTCAAATACTGAGCCCTACTGGGCCGAATACTGAGCCGAATACTGGGCCAAATACTGAGCCCTACTGGGCCGAATACTGAGCCGAATACTGGGCCAAATACTGGGCCAAATACTGGGCCAAATACTGAGCCCTACTGGGCCGAATACTGGGCCAAATACTGGGCCAAATACTGAGCCCTACTGGGCCGAATACTGGGCCAAATACTGAGCCCTACTGGGCCGAATACTGAGCCGAATACTGGGCCAAATACTGAGCCCTACTGGGCCGAATACTGAGCCGAATACTGGGCCAAATACTGGGCCAAATACTGGGCCAAATACTGAGCCCTACTGGGCCGAATACTGGGCCAAATACTGGGCCAAATACTGAGCCCTACTGGGCCGAATACTGGGCCAAATACTGAGCCCTACTGGGCCGAATACTGAGCCGAATACTGGGCCAAATACTGAGCCCTACTGGGCCGAATACTGGGCCAAATACTGGGCCAAATACTGAGCCCTACTGGGCCGAATACTGGGCCAAATACTGGGCCCTAAATCAGGAAAGCAGGAAGAAGCAGGAAACAGCAGGAGAAGAGTTAGAAGCTCTTTATGTAGCAGGGGGAGGAGGTGCAGCTGTAGACTCACCGATGTTCGGGTGGTTGAGGATCTTCATCACACTGACTTCCCTGAAGAGCTGAGGAAACAATGTGAATCAGCGAAATTGGTGTTTTAAAACATCTCATGTCAGAAAAATCTGTTTTCTGCTCTGAAGGAGCTAGGCCAGGCTAGGCCAGGCTAGGCTAGGCCAGGCTAGGCCAGGCCAGGCCAGGCTAGGCTAGGCCAGGCTAGGCTAGGCTAGCAGTTTCCCTCTGTTTCCAGTCTTTGTGCTAAGCTAGGCCAAACATGTCCTGGACCTACTTCTGTACTGACACACAGAGATCCAGCTGCAATATCTGAGTAACAGGAGGACCACATCCTCCAGTCCAGGTGTCTCATTATTAAAAAGTAAATTCAGAGTGTGCAGAGGTCAAAGGTCAGGAGGGACAGCGTACCTTCTGCAGGCTGGTGGGGTTCAGCTGAGTTTTGTCTATGATCTTGACTGCGACCTGCGGAGACGAAGACGAAAAAGCAGAGTCCACAGAATGAAATTAAGTCAGACACTGCACTTTGCTAAAATGCTTAACGTGCCATTAAGGTTCCCCTTTATCTGATTTATTGCATTACACCCACATATGATTGAATAACATCCAGGTCTGATGCTTTCTCATATGGACCTTTCTAAGGCAGACCTATACAAGAGGTCTGATGGAATAAAAACAGGAACATTAAGTTTATACAAATGTGCTAAACACACAGAACAGTTCTTACTAATGAGCACGGGCTGCAGATCAAATGGAAATGGTTTTTCACAAAATCACTGAGTCAGCAGGAGGCTTCAGGCTTTATTCAGCCTCAGTCCACCAGTTCAGAGACAAATGAGACTAGAACTGAGGGCAAAGAAACACAAAAGCAACTGATTCACAAGGTGTGGACTCATGTTGACTATCTGAGGTTATTCATGGCTCATCATGAAGTCACAGCTGGAAACCTCCTCCTCCATGTTTATCTCTCCCAGACCGACCACAGCCTGACGTCTGCAGACAGAAACACAGCAGCTGATTGGACGGCTCCGACTATTCCTGCACCTTAAAATAAGTACAGACGTCCACACACGCTCTGTTTCATCTTCTGACCAATGGGCTCTGGGCCGCTGGCGGCAGCACCATCAATAATTCATCCACAAGCTGCCAGGTCCAGCGGATGATGTCAGAGTTTCAAACAGATTTAACCCTGTGGACTCTGAGACCAAGGAGATGAAAACAGATGATTCACCGCCGGTTCTTCAGTTCAGGTTTACTTCAAATCTGAACACTTTGGCCTTCATTTGACTCACTTGGTCATAATTCATTGCTTGTCGAATTTTTAAAACCAGGCCTGTTGGTTTTCTTTCAGGTCTGAGGGTATGTGATGGTTCTTGACTTAGCCCTCAACAAGTTGTATGCACTTACTGTAACACTTACTGGTACAAAAACATATAGCAGTTAATCCAGTGCTGGTGCACAGCTTTGATTTTATTAGAGCCGGATTCTAACATCTAACATCACTCAAAGTGATGAGACTGCACCACCACCTTCAAATTAGCACCATTAAAACATCTAATCACGTCTCTGGACTGTTTAAAAACCAGGAGGATACAGAGCATAGTATTATTATAATAGTATAATATTATTTTTATTAGTGTTTACCGTGCTGATGAGGACTGTCTGGACTGTGTTCTCACCTCTCGGCCAGTCAGTGTGTGTCTGGCCAGTTTGACTTTGGCAAAGTTGCCTTTGCCGATTGTCTTCAGCAGTCGGTAGTTGCCGACGTGCGGCTGTTCGTCTGCTATGGACGTCATGGAGCTGCGACATGGCTGCAGACTGTGGCGACTCGATGATTTGGTGGGAGGGGCCGGCGGCTCAGGAAGGCTCTCTGAAGACTTGGGCTAAAAGAGACAGACATGAACAAACTGATTATCTGATGATCAAAACATGAGGCAAACTGAGCTGAAGGATGCACAGTCCACATCAGCAGGTACCTAGGAAACTGGTCTACAAAGAAGGAGTCAGTATTGTGCCAGGAGTGTTGCAGGGAAACATTTTTGAAGTTTCACTTTCTGCATAGACATCACTGTACTCCCGCCTCCACTGACAAAGCACAGACTCCACCTGTATGCAGACGATACTGTTGTTTATCAAAGTGAAAACTGACAGATGTCCTCAAGGCTTAAAGGAAGGTGTGGAACAAGCTGTCCTCTGTTAAACTGTCCCTAAACCCTCAAAGATTGGATCTATGCTCTTTGGAAGAACTGGACACTCCTTGTATGCAAAGTGCTTCACATCTACAGGCAGATTTACTTGTTAACACACTTCGGAATTCACCTGCTAGTCATCAGAAAAGTAGCAGCTGTTTTGGGTGCAATAAGCAGATTCTAGGGATTTGTAAAGAAAGTCCTCACTGCACTACAATGCTCCTCTACTCACTCCCTCACATTAAAGCGGATCTGCCAAATCCCAGAACTACTGTAGCATAACAAGACTGGATGAGACCTGGTTCAAGAAGGGACCCACAGAGGTGCAAACCTCTTCACACATAAAGACCAACAAACTCCTGTAAATGACACAGGATAGTGGATTTTCCTGGTGAAATAAACTAAAGTGCAGAACTAAAGACCTAGACCAGGAATGACTCCAGATAGTGTAACAGTTTAAGGTCAAAGCAGCATGATGGAGGAGATGTTGACCATGTTCAGCTTTTTCCAACAGCTTGAAGAACCTCCTGTGTAAAATGCATCTTTAATAAATGTAATTAAAGCCCTAATGGTTCAGTGTAATTATCCTCAGCTCACAGTAAAGTGCTAAAAGAAGAGACCATACAGATGCTCAAATAAAACCTGGTCTACTGCAGTAAACAGCTGCACAGCAAACCTGAGTCTGACTGGGTTCCTGTCATTTATATTTCTGTGGAGAGTTTGATGATGTACCTGCAGCAGCTACATGACAAACTCCTCAATCACAGAACTGCAGCTTTGGTGCGATGAGAGAGTTTATGACCATGAGCTGACGTGTTTTGATACTTTGACAAAAGAGCAAACTAAATGAAGTTGTTCTGCTCAAATGTCTGATGGTCTCATATCGGTGCAAGACTTTCTTTAAAGTAAAACGACGTTTTGCTTCTTCCTGAGAGTTGAATCCACTGAACCTCTAGGACTCATGGGTGATCACATACTGTTTAAACAATAGAAGAACAAAACCATGAGTACAAACAACAACCCCTCTCTTCCCTGGGGGTTTGTGCTGGACCCCAGTCTCAGAAAGTCCCGTCATCAACCTGAGGGAGAGAGGCTGTGCAGACAGGAGGATACTGACTGTGGATTTAGTCCAGCACAATAACAACAGAGAGCAGTGCATTATGTGCTGCTGGCCCGCGGCTGTCAGAGGAACCGGAGCTGATAGAAACCAGTCTGACAGCGTTTGAACAGGCTGGAGGAGACAAATGCCTCTACTGTTACACCACGGCCCAATCCTGCAGGACTGGACCTGCACCTCCAGTCGACTTCCTGTCAGCATCACTCAGCTCGGTTGGTTCAGGGAGGAAAACCTCTGCAGACAGATGTGCTGTTCATGAAATATCTGCTCCAGGACCTTCAGGGATGTACTGACCACTCACAGGACTGACAGGTGGTCGTCACAACCGGGGCACCATATCCTCCCTGCTGACATTTAGCTGAGTGAATAAACTGAAATAAACTAAATTCACTGGGAATTTTCATTTTAGTGCAGAAACATTAACTCAAGAACTCAGGACAAGTTTTCTGTTCTTTTTATTTCTGCTGCTCTTGTAGTTTAACACATTTATTTACTTTTCAGATCAAAGAGGAAACTAAATTATAATTATAGGTTCAGTAAGTATTATTCTTCCTGTGGCCATTCACAACATGAGTGTTGTACATGTGAATGCATCAAAAATTAAAATCCAAAAGTACTTGGGTCAGTCTGCAGAGTACTTTTACTTTTTGTGCCCTGCTGCTGCTTCACTTAGCACTTTAACTTGGCTACAGATCAGAGTGCTTCTCCATCCCTGCAGACACTTTCCCAGATTTCATCGCACAGAAACCAACTGTGTGTTTTGATCACATGACCACTGTTGAGAAATACAGCAGTGCTTTAAAACAGGAACCAATTTGACTTATGGTTCCGTTTACAGACCACAGCAGCCAGGTCTGCCCGGCAGAACCAGGAGACTGTTTGTCACTGGATGAGTTGTCGCTTTTCAAAGAGAGAAAATGCTGAAAACAGAAACTTTGCGAGTAAACAAAAAAGTAATCATTCCCCTTATTGGCTGAGACCAGAAAGGACAAGAGACTCGACAACAGGGAGCTGAAGTGAAACCAGAGCTTCCAGATTCAACAGTATCAAATCACAGTGACTAAAACTCCTATTTCATCAACTTTAAAACATCCACACCCAGTTCTCTCCCTGACCAGTCGGCCGTCACTTTCCACGTGGACCAACTGAGCACGACACGCTGAAGGTCTGTGTGAAAGTGGTCTGTGACGGCAGCTTTTCACCCTGACCTTCCAGTCCAGCTGCTGGACTTGTGGTTTGAGCTAGTTCAAACACACTTAAAGGTCAACGCAGAGACGCCAGAGGACGGACAGAAGGGACAGACCTGTCAGGGTCCTGAAAACAAACACCAGCCCTGCCCCCCTCTGAAGGAAACGTAGCTGTGACTGGACAGTTTCCATGACCACACTGAAGAACTGCTGTTAGCTTTTTAATTTAGCACTACTGAACTGTTCGGTCTTTCTGTTCAGACTCTCAGGGAACCATGGTCTGGTCCAGTAATGAAAGGGTTCATACTGATCAGTCTCTTTATTTAAATGAACCAAAACCACCATCTTGGTTTAATAACAGGGAGCCACAAACTGAGCCTTGATGACTAAACTAGTGTCAGTGTTAACCAGGATGTGTGAGGAGGACCCGCACCCCACCCACACATTGCCCACAGAGAGGTCAAAGGTCACAGTTCATGGTCTGTTCAGAGCTCTGCGTCTCTTCCTCAGGGTGGAGGTGGATTTCGGCTGCTGCACGACTTCATGTGCCACGGCCCGGGGGAAGGTGGGTGGAGGAGGTGCAGGGGGTTTCCCCTCCACAACTGGGGGAATCCCACAGCAAACCCATGTGTTGCCATGGCGACGCAGAAAGCCTCCAGCTGCAGAGTTCACAGCCGAGTGATTGGTCACCGAGGAGAACAAGGAGGCGGCGAGCTTCATTCGCTCTGTGGCGAACACGACACAGTGACCGGGTCACGGACAGACTGCGAGACAACAGCCCCCCCCCAAACCAAAAAGAGACACAGACCATGTGAAAGAGACCCTGAGACAGAACCACTACAGAGGCTGCATCATGTGACCATTCAACATGTCTTCCTGCATTTTGAGTCTCTCGATCATTGATCTACAGTCGAGTGCAAAAGTTTAACACCATGAAATTATATTTTTAATGTCGCAGTGACATGCATGTTACAGTAAATCTGCTCAAAACATGAAAATAGTTTAAAAAAAAAAAAAACGACTGTAGGGATCTAAAGTCTGGGTTTTCACAGGGGTGGTCTTAAACTTTGGCACATGACTGACTTTATGGTTCTTGGTTTGCTTGTGATCTTTATGTCTCTGCTGCCATTTTATGTCTCGTTTGGAATCTAATTTTGTGTCTCTTCATATAAACCCTCAGCTATTTTATGTCTTTTTGGTTGTTTGTCCACTTAGTGAGTCTTCCTCTTTTTTGCACGTCTTTGTAGACCTCTGGAGTTTTCTGTAAAAGCTGTCACGAAATATCTGAGAATTTTGAACGTGACTTCCAGAAGAGCTGCCATGAATCAACATCCCTGTGCACCTGATATCACATCCTGCAGTGTATTTTGGGAAAAATCAATAGTAAACAGACAGTAGGAGCCAGCTGTAGCTGCTGCTGAGACTCAGGAGACAAGGACATGACTGAGCAACACGATTTCACTGAACTTGTCCAGAACTTCTATCTTCAGGTTCGGTGTTTTATTCAGACCTCAGACAGAGGAGACATGTTCAGACAGTCCAGGGACTGAACTTGGATAATGTGGAATCACATTTTAACTAAACATTCACTGACTGAAGAGCAGAAGGTCTTCAGGTGCTGCAGGAGGAACAAGAGGAGCCTGCACCGACTCCGCACCAACATCCAAACAGCCTCACAAACACCCTGAGACCAGCTGTTCATGTCCACACCCACAACGTCACATCTGCACTAATGAAACCAAACTATGTCCATTATACACCCCCCCCCACACACACTATCAGTATTCCAACTATATCCATATTGATCCACATCAGTCAAATGACAACAGTTTATCAGCATCAGTGAGAAAAATATTAAAATATTAAACCACATTCGTGACAAACTTAATATCTATAATATCTATAGCACAAACTGCATAATCAGCTAAATGTTCTCAATAAGAGGATCAATAAAAACCTATTTCACTCTAATAAATTAAACTTCAAGACATATTTGAAACACTAAAATATTTAATAACTCCTTTAATTAGGAACTAAAATAATTCACTTGCATCAATAAACATAATGACAAACAATAAATAAATACATATATTTATATATTATATGATAACTACAGTGTTATACACTGACTCTCCACCAGTAATGGACTCTGACTTACCGGTACCTGTTCGGACTCGCTCACCGGGGTCAGAGGCTTCTTTCCGGACATCTTCCTGCTTTCCCTCCGCTGCTTTCCGCTGCTTCAGGCCGGGAGACGCATCTCCTCCGCCGGCTGCTCTACAGCATCTCTGTCCGGGAGTCGGCGACCTCAGCGCGGCTCAGCTGGGAGGCTCCGCCGGCCGCAGGGAGCGGGAGGCCGGGGCGGCGGCTACAGGAAGGCCCGGTGTTTGTGCCGGTGCGGGAGAGACACCGGCATGAAGACAAAGAGAGAGGAAGAGGAGGAGGAAGAGTAAAAGTAAAGGTCCTTCCTGCGGGTCGTCAGGTCACACAGCAGCACTGCGGAGCTTCAAGAGATATATAATTATGACGTCACAGCTCCTCCTCCCCGTCATCCTCGTCTTCATCATCATCATCTGGCTAAAAATATCCCAGCATCCTCAGCTGCTTCGTGTCTCACACGGAAGTCCTTTATTTTGGAAGATGTGTATTTTATTGTGGTGAAAATCAGGGACTTCCTCCATTTACCCGTTACACGTCAACAGAAGTACTGCAGTTTTATTTACTGCAGTAACAGTACTAATACCACAGAGTACGAAAATCCTCTGTTCCCAGTAAAAGTCCTGCATTCCAAATGTTACTGCAGTAAAAGTACCATCATCCAAATGTACCTGAAGTATCCAAAGTAAAAGTACTCATTGTGCAGAACGGCCCATTTCACAAGAATGGATCTGATATTATTGATGGATTATTGTTGATCACTTTAATGTTGGAGCTGGTTTCTGTCAGACCTGTGGGACTGAAGAGACAAATCATTCCTGACCCTCCACAGACGAAGAGCGAGAGAGTCGGTTTGTTAAGATCAGGACTTCAGTAGGACTTTCTAATGAGAAATCTCGGGCCTTTGTATTGTTGCATTATCACTATTAATGTTTGTTAGTATAAAGACGATCACTGACACAAACATTTGGTCCTGACTCTGAAACGTGTGTAATGTTGGTGAAAACAGCTCTAACATTAATATAGTGAATATTTTCTCCTTCACGTCAGTTGTTTTGCTGCCCTCCAGTGGTTTTACTGCTCCACTTCAGCCTGTGTTTTATTTTACTCTAACTCATGTGCAGTCGTTTACATCAAACCTCAACACACCTGAAGATTCAGGTGAACAGGATCAGTCCCGTCACCTTGAAAACCAGAATAAATGTGCTGCTCCAGGATGAAGTGCAGTTGATCTGTTGAAGTTAACATGAATTTAAGTTATTAAAAGAAAAACCCTTTTGTAAAGGAACCGTTATTGTTCACGTGGGCCTGACTCCTGAACTATCAATAAATTACTAATAAAAACAAATCAGTGACGGGAGGTGACAAACTTTCCTCCACAACAAACTGAAACAAACCCTGAAATCTGGTTCTAGAGTCAAAGCTAAAACATTAAATGACATTTAAATATCAGCTCAGTTTAAGGAGTGCAGTTAAACCTCAGTGATGTCAGGCAACACAAAGAGCATTAAAATGATCATACACTGAAATAAAAGGTTTAATTCTACAAACAGATCCGACCTAAACCACAGATCCCAACGCTGGAGTATCCACAACGTTCAACACACACACACACACACACACACACACACACACACACACACACACACACACACACACACACACACACACACACACACACACACACACACACCTGGTTGTGTCATTTACACAGCAGGAAATACTTTTTTTACTTTTCCTATTTCTCTCCTCGTGTCCTTTTTTGTGGCAACATGTCAGATGTTTTATTCATATTTACACAAAGAAAAGTCCAAACGAGTCGGTGCCTGAGTGTGAACGCAGGTTCTTCTTACCTGGAGTGAACAGAGGCAGGTGCCAGGTGTTTTTCTTCTTCGCAGTGAGTGGACTCACTTAAGGAAGCAAAAGTCCGTCTGTGCTCAGTCGTCTCGTCAGACGTCACCTGGGAAGACCAAGAAACTACAAAACCCAGGAGATGCACATGTTTAAACCTGCAGCAGATGACATCATCTCCACAGCGACAAGCTAAAGTTAACACATGAACACTCAACAACACTGGTGTCTGCTGGGAAACCCGGTACTGCCAAGAAAATAAAACTGATTCTGAAAGAGTCTCTACGGAACTGAAAGATAAGCAGCTTCTAGTGGTGAGACTGCAGAATGCAACCACCTGAGCACCTGTGAGAGGGAAGGTACGGTGGCGGTTACCTTAAAAACAGGATTCCCAGCATAGAGCCAGAGTTTGGTTTGTCCCTTCTGAGCTGCTGTAGAAACGTGGTGGTGCTGCAACACAGCTGCCTCTGAAACCAGACCTGATCCACCAGACCTGATCCACCAGACCTGATCCCTGTGTGGCTTTAAAAGGCTCAATCTCAGACTAAGACAATGCAGCAGTCGGTGTTTCCTGGTGACTGATCACAACATATTTTAAAGACCATATTCCATATATGACACACTGAACCTTTAAATAAGAAAGAAGGAGATCGCTCTGTGTTGCAGGAGTTTGGTTTAATATTGTATTGAAAAATAAATTAACGAAAATAACTAAAATGCAACAGAAGGAAAAAAAAAAAAAAAAAAAAAAAAAAATCAAATCAAATCAAAACCTCCAGATTAAAAACATTCTTTGCCAGCAGGGGGTGGAGTCGCAGTGCTCGTGTCAGATTAAATTTACAAATATATATATAAAAGGAATTTATTACACATATCCACAAACCACAAAAGCATTCCTTTACATCCAGTGAGCTGAACCTGGTCTAACAGCTGCTCTTCCAGCTACAAAAAGGTCTAGAAAATTTATATTTATATATGTATATATTTCATACACATGCCTGTGTGTGGATGAGGCTGTAAAAAACTGAACTGTACAAAAAGAAAAAGCACAGAGTGGTGATGTGGTCATGGATGGAATGAGGATTAAAACATGATTCAGGAAAAAAAGACAGCAACAAACTCTTAACCTTTGACCCCTCAGCCGTGGTCAGAGCTGAACCTTTCATCCAGTCACAGGTTTTGGCTTTAAAGAAAACACTGATGTCGTCCTAAAGTGTTTGCATTGTGTGGGTGAAAACTACCAGACTCGATCTTTAGCGTTTTCCTAAACGGCTTCTCGGTGCCTTAAAAACAGGAAGTGAGTTGTTGAGGTTTCAGTCGAGCTAAATAAATATGACCTACAGGTCGCAGCTGAACCGAACAACAGCTTCATTCTCTACATCGGAGATCACTGATTATCTGCTTACACAGGGAAATGTTTAGGATATCAGGTTCCACACTATAATCTAAGGAGCTCAGCTTTGTTTTGAGGGGATCAGAACTGGAGGCACGGTGGAAGGAGGAGCGCTGCAGAAATGGTTCCTAAAACACCAGCTCCTGCACCGACCCCAGCCCTGAACTCCTCAGAAACAGAACATGTTCCCCCAAAAGGCTGAGCATAAAAGAAAAGAGCTAAAAACAGTTTGGAATCAAACTGACTGGTCTAAAATAATTGTTCCTGTGTCTGTCGGTGCACTGAGCTGCAGACCAGCAGGCAGCAGCTTCTTAAAGAGATTTTCACTGTTCTACTTCCCCAGAGTGAGACCCACACGTGGCCTCTAGTACTGGAACAGTCACTGCAGGAGCTTTGTCCGAGAACCAAACACGTGTAACCACTAACTGTAACTGTTTACTCAAACACACACGACAACAGTGTGTTCTTAATGTTTGTTAAAGGTGTTTAGAGAGAGGATGGGATTGTTTAAGCTGCAGCCTAAAATCTTTTAGCAGATCTGTTAAGGCTCCTGTTCCTACAGCTTCAGTTTTGAAACACCAGCCACTGCGGCGTGAGGTGGGCTGCAGTCGTCCTCCTGCAGGACTGTTCAAACCTAAAAGGAACATGTGAGTTTGTGACTCTGGGGAAGAAGCAGCTCAGGGCTGCTGCAGCTTCCTGCCTGCGGCTCGGCCCGAGCATCTGGGAGTAAAGCTGTAAACTTTGGTCGTGACGCCGCCCAGCGACAGAAACCTGATAGAGACGACAGGAGGGAAACCATGTGGTCATGCTCTGCATTCATACATTCACATAAACGGGAATCACTGACGTCGCGTTAACAGGTGAACACATACCTGGATGACTGTGATAGAATAGTGGTCCCTCCCACCAATAAATAAACCCACACACAGACAAAAACAGACGTCCAGGGATACAGCGAGTCCTTAAACCTACAGCCGGCCCAGCGAGGAGCCGCCTCTTCAGTCAGAAGACAAACAGGCTGCACATCTCAAACCGTCCTCAAAACGCCGTTTCAAAACCGAGCAGAGGGGGAGTGAGGGGGCGAAGAAGGACCGAGGAGGCCGCAGCTAGTTTTTCTTCTTCACGTTGTTGTTCGAGGCGAGCCGGGGACGCGGGGCTGGGATCAGGCTCCCCAACGGGACTCGACTCCGAGCCACCTCGAAGAGTTTGGAGAAAATCTGCAGGAAGAGAGAACGAGTCCTTCAGCACAGAGCAGAGGAGTCAAGGCTCCTGGAAATTATTAACAAGACTGACAAGACCTGCCTCTTCAATCAATCAATAAAATCACCAGGCAGATAAAGTTGTTTTACACTTTCCACGGACTCTGAACCACATTATTTGTTGTCCAAACTGAATGAAACATCTAAACCTTGAGCTTTGTTAAAATGTATGTTCCATCTTGTGTTTGTACTCGGTTCTGCTCTTTGACTCATTTCATTAATTCAGTCCGATCAGTTCTCACTGAAGCTTTAACTTCTGAGTAGACCTGTGCAGGTGCTCAGTGCTCACCTTTCGTGGAGTCCTCTGAAAGCACCGAGAGAGAGAAGAAAGAGGAAGCGTTAGAGGAAAAGGAAGAGGAAGGTTGTGACACTAACACAGTTCGAGTCAATGAAACCAAATGAAGCGGGTCAGGATGAAGCTTCACTAATCACTGGCCTCTTCGTAGCCGAGGCCACGATCGTGACGATGATTTCAGCTTCAGAAACTAATGACAGATGGAGCCAGACCAGAAAACTGAAGCCGTCCTCACCTGTTCCCAGAGGGTTTCGGCCACCTGGTCGATGACTCCCCCGACCTCTCGAAACTCTCCAGAATATTTGACGTAAGCCCAGATGCAGAGCGCCGTCAGAGCCACGCCCATCACCAGGTTACAGAGCGTGGCCACAGAGCTGATGCCCACGAAGCCGGTGACCAGCGACACCACGTACATGACGAACATGAGGGCGAAGAGCGTGGCGGGAGTCCGTGCCGCGTAGAAGATGTTTTTGCCGTCGTTGTGCTTGCAGAAGTTGGCGTAGGCCTCGTCGAGCTCCGCCTCCAGCTGCTCCTGGTAGCGGCGGCAGAAATCCTCACCACCCATCTTCTTAACGGAGCGGAAGTGTCGCACCGACGCCTGCCGCAGCTCCACGTGACGGCGCTCCAGCTCCGAGGGGGAAATGTAGGGTTTGTCTCCACCGCAGATCTGAGGCCAGGACACAGGAGGTTAACGAGAAACATAATGGAACAAAAGGTGCACATGTGACCCCCAGAGAACAGTTACCTGCTCCATGGTTTTGTTGTACACGTCTTTGGCTCCTGCTACAGCTGCGAGGTTATTGGCTTCAGCCGTTGCCTAGGTAACAAAAACACAAAGTCCCATTCAGATTCACGTCAGCAGTGATTGTGTGTTTCCCTGTGGGTGACGTTAATCCTGACCGCAGCACGTTTTACACTCCGAGTATTAGAACCACCAACACCAGCACCAAGACCAGGACTGGTAAAACCAGAACTCAGACAGTACAGTCCAATAGCCCTGGGCTTCAGTAACCATCCTTTGACTTAAAGCCTCCATTAAGCACCACTAACAGTACACAGACCCCAGCCCACATGGACTAAATGTGACATCCAATCACAGACTACGTCCTGTACCCCACAACAAGGGGTCTGTTGGTACGTTTGACAAGAGACCAAAACCATGTTGAAGCTTCCAGTTTACTCTCAATATACTTTGACCAGGTGTTTAACAAGAATGCAAAGGGTTAAATTACTGAGGAGCATCTGAAAAGATCAACAAAGGCTGTTTACTTGAACTGAGAGCTGACGTTCCTAACAGGAGTGGACTGTACACAGGAAGTACTACACTCAATAAAACACGTACTAAGACCTGAATATTTCAATCTACATTCCACAAGAAACCTGCTGTAGTTGATCTGCAGCATCACACTGTCCGAGCGCAGCTGCTTTAAGTGTCCAGCAGGTGGAGCTGAACTCAACTGACCTGCAGCATCGACTTGGGGTGTGGAAGCTCCTCTCCCTGGTAGATCTTCATGTAGGCCTGAAAACACATGTACATACACTGAGCAGAGAAGTTCCTTTAACCATCAAACTGATTTGGTTCATGAGAAGAACATTCACAACATCTGAGCAAAGGAAAAACCTAAACGGACTTTGAAGTAGTGCAGCAGGTCCCTGCAGGTGATCTTCACTCCACCGATCTCTTTTTCCACCAGGTTTTCTGGAGACAGCAGCGTTGGGATGAGCGTCACCAGCTCCTTCTTGAAGTCCTCGTCGATGTCTGAGATGCAGAAGAAAAATGAGTAATAAAACATTGTGGACCACCAGCAGAGCTCTGAACTACGACAGAATCTGGGGCTGTAAGAAAAAAAAAAATCCTGTCTCTGTGAGTTGGTCAAACATTAATTCTCAACAGAAACAGATGGATTTTGTTAAAATCTGCACTGCACTGTGATGGAAGTCCACCTACAGGTAGTGTCCCCTCCTGGAGGGGACAGAAGAAATCTTGTACTAGTCTTCTAGGATGTGTGTCTCCATCTTTGCCTGTTTCTCCATGGTAACAGTTAAGAAACGACTCCCACAGTCCTGGGGGAGGTGTAAATCTGAGGCTCCATTGTGACTCCAACTTATATGATTCAACCTGCTTTTCCTGAGCTGTAACAACCCCCACACCACGACCAGGCCGGGCCTCGTTGGAAAAGATCTGCAGGCTGCTGCAGCAGACGCGCCTCGACTCAAGGTGTCAAACACAAACCAGCTGTCGCCTGATCTTCACAAACCCATTTACTGGTTAGTGCGGTACAAAGGAGCACTAAGGAGCACTACGCCCACCCCGACCCGTTTCCTACTGAAGCCCAGAGGACGGTTGACAGGACGGCAATGACTTTGACCGTATCGATCTCTGCGTTAGATGATTACAGGGTTAGTTGATGGCTCAGGCTTTAGTTTAGTTAGTGACTGGTGTGATAATTAATGGACTCATTTAATGTGTGTTTTCAACAATAAAACAAACCTCTACGTTTAATTTACGATGCTACATTTAGGTAGAAATGTTGGATCAATGTTTACAGCCCTGTTTAAAAATGATTTGTGCTCCCATTGTTTTTCTCTGCACCCATCATGTTTTATTGCTGTGGAAGTGCTGCTGACACGAAGGTCCCTGTGGCCTGCTGGTTGATTACCTCTGAGCCGGCCGTCGAACTGGGGGTTGGTGGCCACCTTGAGGCCAGGGTGTGGCAGCAGGAAGCATCTGATGTTGGAGAAGCAGGAGTGGATGTGTTTCCTGACGTTCTGCAGCTCCTCATGTTGGTTCTGCTTCACCTGGACAGATGTAAATGTGTTAACACCAGAGAAAAACTCCTCAGCTGCTCCAGGGTCCAGAGAAATTCACCTGCAGCCGTTTCTCCAGGAAGCTTTGTCCTCCCTCCAGCCCATACGGATGCTCGTAGGGGTAACTCCAGTCTCTGATCAGGAACATCAGTGTCTGAAAAGAGAAAGGCATTTAAATTATTGATAATCGATTAAAGGTCATTCGAGGCTGCTTGTGTTGGCTCCAGCAGCTGAGACTGGTCGGCACTTTCACTGGTGCTGTCAGTCTCTGGACTCACTAAGACACAGGCTCACCTGCTGCCGTCTTAAAGGAACACAAAGATAAACAATGCCATATTTAAATAGATTCCAGTTTTTTAACAAGCTCACACACGCTGTTTAGTTTCTTCAACGCTGCAACAGAATCTTTTGAGGACACCATGGTCATCAGATCTTACCTGAAAAGGTTTCTTGTAGACTTCCTCCATGGCCAGTCGCCCATACTCCGTGAAGAGCTGAGAGGAAACAAATCACGGTTTCAGTAAACATGTACCGTCTGGACGCTGTTTGCTGCCGCTGCAAGAAATAAGATTCACCTTTGTTTGGAAGCAAAAGGAAACAGCTGCTCTGACAGTTTGTGGCCATGATGATACTTTATCATACTTAGTCTTTCAAAAATATTAAGTTAATTACAAAAGTTTTACTTAAAACTAACGTTAAGAACCAGATGGGCTTCATCAAACTGCGGGGAGGAGGGAAAAACATCATCTAAACTGTTCGAGTGTGAAGTCCAAAAGAACATCAGCCCATGGCCTCACTGTCTGACCCACGATCTCTGAAGCAGTTCGGACCAAAGATGGAAGATCTGTCAGTTTCTGCCTCATATGGCCGCCTGATGGGTTTAATCCCGACACAGACACGTCAGAAAACATCACTCGTCTTCTACACAGGGAAACAGCTGCTCTGTCGCGCTCAAAGCAGAGGCATCATTTTCAGGACTGGAAGCAAAACTTTCTGCCGACCTAACGAGAACATGGAGCGACATGAACCTCAGTGGAGGAGAAAGAAAGCAGAGCACGTACACACCCCCAGAACTACAGCCCAGAGACAGCCAACTGTTGTCTCTGTATGTGTGAACGCTGCGTAGGAAGAATAAGGATCTCTAGACTCTCCTTCCTTACATTTCTGGGGACTACAGATTTAGCTTCGTTTTGTTATTGTGTGACCAGATCAGCTTATTTCATTTGGACAGACCATATTTGAGTCCAAAAGGTGCCCATAAGCTGTTGAGTAGTAAGTAGGCGCCCTGCAGGCTGATGCTGACCTGGAGGTGCTGGAGATCATCTTCTTGGACGTTCTGGGACAGGTTGTACACCTGAAACACGACAAACCAAATCCTGAACCCATCTGTCACACCGAGACCTTCATCACTTCAAATCTCCAAACACAGAACCTGAATCCTGAGAGACCTGAGTTCAAACAGACCTGGACAGAGCTGGTCATGGTGCTCAGGGCGAACAGCGTGGCACAGTCTTTGATGGTTGACTGGCTGTCAAACGCCCCCTGGGTGTCAATTAGTAGAACTGCAACCTACAAGAACACAATCATTTCATTTCCACAGGGCCCACGACAACCATCATCTCCAACACACATTTCACTGCCCTTGAAGGAAAGAAACGCTTTATAAAGCAGGAATTAAACTGTTCATTGCCCCAGTCTGGGAACTGACCTTGCAGCCATCTGGTTTCTCCACCACAAACACCTCGCTCCAGGCCAGGATGCCCGTGGTCTCCCTCTCACAACCCCCCCTCCATTTGAAGCCGGTCAGAGGCTCGTTCTCGCTGCCGATCCATGAAATGGTTGACTGGGAAAGACAAGATGAGAGCTTACACCACCGCTCCTGTTTAATACATTTCACACTATTTTCAGACCATTTATTGATTAAAAAAAAGAACAGGTAATAAAAGCTGCTAGTTGCTGCCCTAAATGGATTCTCTCTCTCTCTCTCTCATACAAATGAAGCCAATGGCTGCCTGAAAGGGAGGAGATAACATCAACACTGATCATCAGATCGTGATATGTAGGGATGGGAATGGATCAAATCCTCAGGAACTGTCCTGTGGCTCAGGCTGAATCCACACGTTTATACTTCTGCCTTTGTGAGGACATTCAAAACAACAACAACAAAAAAAAAATATGTAAGGATCAGGCAAAACATACAAACACACACCTCCTTAGTGTGGAATAAGCAGCTCTGGAAGCCCAGCTACAGAGCCAGCACAGCTCCAGCCTAAAGTCGTCTGTACAGCACCTCCAAGTGATTATCCAAACATTAGTCAGTGAAAACATGAAATGAATGTGGGGAAGGCTGCAGTCTCCTCACTGCTGCACTCAGATCTGCTGTAGTCGTCTTCAGCGCCACAAAGCTTCAGTTTAAGTCACATGCTTCATGTTTGTCATGACGGAAACCCAACCCATTGTTCCACAGCAGGTACTGACCATCACTGTCCACAGATCCATCTCAGGCACAACTAATTAAAAAGCTGTTTAAAAACAGCAAGTTGACCTCAGGTTTGGTCGAACTACTTGCTGATTTTTAAAAAATGACAGATGTTTCCTGAGTCTCAGCAGCTTTCTTATGCAGAAACAGATGCACATTAAAAATATGCAAACACCTTTTATTTTTACATGAAGTCAGGCAGCTGTCCAGCCTCTGTGGAGACCTGCTCACTATTTCCTCACCTGCTGGTACATGTAGCGCAGCATGAAGTCCAGCAGGAAGGACTTGCCCTTACGAAAAGCTCCGGCCACAGAGACGACGACCACGTGGAGGTCCTGCAGCTCCTCTCGTAGCAGCAGCCTTTCCAGCACCTCCTCCTGCAGCGAGAAGGAGTGCTCGTCCTCATCCGCCACCACGATCTGCACCGGCCTGGCCATGCTCACCTCCTCGTCCTCTTCCTCCTCCAGCAGGTCGTCTTCATCCTCCTCACGCCTCATCTCTGACGAGTCTGGTTTAAACCTGTGGCCACCTGAGTGGGAGAGGTCAAAGGTTAAAGTCTAATACACAAACTGGCCAGAAGGCTCAGAACAAAATCTCTCCACAGCTGTAAGAGGGAGGTTCACAGTCCTACCTCACACTGGATGAATGCAACAGCGACAAGCTAATACAATTCACTATAACACTTGTGGTGCTTTGGATTCTCTGCAGAGCTGCTCCAGCAGCAGCTCAGCTCGTCCACTCCTCCACAGCTGGACCAGCAGCTGTTCAGTTGAACAAGTAGAAAAGTCAAGCAGACGTTCATGTGGCAAACGCCTCCACTCTAACATTAGAACGCATCAAGTGACAACAACTGGTCATCTCAGTGTGGTGCACCAGAGGTTTTCTTCCCATTAGTGCTGCATCTGGACCGTGGAGTCCATATCACAGCTGCCATTCAACGATGATCAGCTGTACGTGCATATTTAGCCACATGTCTCCTGTATTTACTCTGTGCACTCGACTGTTTGTGAAACATGAAAAACTGAAAAACTCCCTCCTGGGATAGTACAAGCCACATCAGCTGATCACCTGTCAAAAACCAAACATCAGACCATCTAGACCCCCCCCCCCCCCCCCCCAACAGGAGCTTATTGTTAAACCTCCAAGAATATCCATCCAGACAATAGTCTCAGCTCTGCTTTTGATCAACATGGAGACAATGTTAACAGCTTTAAAAATAAATAAATAAATAAAAAATCACTTTTATACTGAACCAGTTGTCATGACAACAGAAACAATGTCGTCACTGCTACCAGGAGTGTGTGATCAGCTGAAGTGAGTCGGTGGAGACAGGGCGTCATGATGGATCAGTTCAGTGCAAACGTTTCCCAGAATTAACCAGAGTCCGTTTACACCGATGCATCTGTGTGATCGTCTTTCTTACAGACCGTAGACTGAACGGCTGAGCTTTCCCACAGCGATCAATAAACACTGATCGGAAGTTAAAGCTGCATAAAAGATCACTGCTACTGTGGGGTGGTGTGACTGACTGGTTACCAGTAAGCAGTCAGTCAGTCAGTCTTAACCCGCGCGTGAGTGAAGCTTTCGCTCTCCTTGTACGGCAGCAGTCACACTTCACTGATGTGCAGCTCTGATTACACGACACCAGGATATTTCAGGACGACGTACTTCACTCTTTTTGGTGCTTTTGCTTTAATCTGACAGGCCAGAGTCCGGATTTGTCTCCTCTGGCACAGCCGGAAAAGACTCGTGTCAGTAATGCAGAGTCTTTAATGGCTGCAGAATAATGACATCACCACAAGACAGTTTCAGGGATTGAACCTGTGACCTTGTGGTTACAAGACACTCGCTCAGCATCGTCATGTGACTCATCAGCTGACCAAGCAGGCATAGCATCGTCATTCACGTCGAAGCTGAACACTGATCTCCTTCAAACACATCCTTACCAAAACCCAGTCATTACAAAATGATCTCATCATCCCAGGGAAGACGAACATTCAGGGTGAAGTAAAAACTGTTTGGGGGACCCCTGAGACACTGATGTGTGCTTGAACTGATGCCTTGCAAAGGTCGATGATCCGGTTAATTCCCTGTCCCCACATTCTGTGTGCAGCGCATGAGCTGCCTGAGGGGAACTACTTCTTCAGTGCAGTGAAGCTGAAACTACTAGTCCCTCAGCCTAAAATAGTCCATTTGTAAAACTGATTCAGTCGTTTCAGATATTTAGCAAGTAAAAACCTCAAACGGGATCTGGTTTAAGCTTCTCCAAGCAAAGTTCCTTACATTGCTACCTTACTGACACACCAGCAGAGAATAAGCATATTTCCTGCTTATCTAACAGATCAAGATGCCAAAATGAGTCCCACATCCTCATTTCAACCTCCCTCACAGCAGAGCTCCTCTCTGGCCATATCACCATCCACCATCAGACGCTGCATCATTTCACCCATCAGCAGAGCAGAGCAATCCGGTTTGGGTTTTGCTCAAATGTGTGTGTGTATGCTGCTTGCAGTCTGGAGCCCTGAGACACTTTAAAGTCTGGTCTGGCAGCATTCACAACAGCTAGCCATGCTCTGCCAGAACTGCTGACCTACATGGCCTGGGAATGTGCGTAGACCTCAGGAGATACCCACAAATAGGCTGCATATATAAGAACACATAACTGAGGATTAGCTCCCACAGCTTTTACTTTACAAGGCAAAGTGTCAATTTTCCTTAATTTTGTTGCAGTGACGTGAATGTTGGTGAGTTCAAGCTTTCAAGATCTGAACTTGGGTCAGAACAATTAGAAGTTTCAGACAATCACAGCTCTTCTCAATGAGGAAAACCCTGTCCCCTTGTCTAATGCATCGAATACGTCAAACTCCATTTAAAGAAATCTGATAGTTTAATGATCATGTGCATCTTAACGACAAGAACAATTCAAGCTTCAAGAACCTTTATGATTCAGCATACACAACAACAGACGTGTGTGCATTAACTTGTCAATATCGAATGACTGTTCTTCCTCTTTCTGCTGCACCAGTGAACAGTGTGAATAACTGGCGGCTTCAAAACCAGCACAGAATAAGAGGATAAGTGCACAAACACATCACATGACTACAGAGACCTTGGTTTTTGCCCCACTTTGGTCTGAGCACAGCCTGCAGTTCCCCCCCACTCACATCTACCTTTGACCCAGAGGAACTTTAAGAGTGGATCAGCACTTCTGGCCCAGACCCAGGGAAAAAATTTCACCACTGACTGTAATTCAGCTCGGACTGAGAGTCATGCTGACAAAGCACTGATAAACCAGCAAACTAGAGGTTTGATCATTAGCTAACTTGTAAACCAGCCTCACAGCAGGTGCCTGGCAGGAAGCTAACAGAGAAACTTAGCAAGAAACTCAGCAGGTCTGGGAAGATCACCAGCTTCTAGGATAACAACTAGTCAATGGAGGAAAAATGCGCCAAACTCAACTCAAAAATTGGCAGATTGAATGTTTACGGGCTTGGCAAAGGGGAAAAAACAAACAGATTCAGATAACAAATAATACACGTAAACACCCGAGGAGTATTTCCTTGACTCGGCAGACAGATCAGGTCCGGAGGGATTGTTGTTTGACAGTATCGATAACAAATTAAAACCGAGTCGCCCGCTTTTCACCACCTTAAGGTTGAATTGCCACCGTTATATTAATGCTAGAGTCAATGAGAAGCTGTGACAAATAATTCAGGGGTGAAACCGATGTAAGAAAATTATTGAACAGGAAATTTGAATTTGATAAACTGATCAACTTCCGCAGGGAATTCGGCCTTAGGTTGGTTTAGTATGAGGCTCAGTCCTTTGGTTTGGAGACCGGGTTACAGCCTCCGTTAGTCCAGGTGGACTGGTGTCCCGTTAAACCAGCCCGGTGTCCTCTGCAGGGTTAGTGGTGTTAACGCTAACGGCGGCTGGGGTTAGCTTAGCTGCAGCTCTCCGTTACCGGAGCCATTTAACGTTAACGGCCGTTACAAACACAATAATAAACAATTAGCGGGTCGTTAGCTGCCCCGCTAACAACAAACACACGTTCAGCCGCCGAACGTCTTCACAAAACGTCTCCCGCTCCCCGCACGGCGGGAATCACAGCCGGTATCTGCCGGTAAAGTGCCCGTTTCCCGCTCGGACTCCGCGGGACGCTCGGCTCCGCTGCGGGATGAGAGACGCCAGGATGCGGTTATTCGACGGAGCGCTGCCCGCAGTGTCAGCCCGTTTACCGTGTATAAAACCCGGGACGGCGGCCACGTCGCGTTCAGGAAGCCCCGGCCGCCGTCGGTCCCGTCGGGAACAGTCTCGGTGTCGGTAAATTTAAATGTCACTACCTGCAGTGAAGATGCTGTTTTTGTGATTCCGCTGCTCTAACCTGCTCCACTCCGCCGCCATCTTTCCTGACCTGCTGGTAGCGGCAGGACGCACTGACGTCACGCCGCACGGTCCTAAATACGGAGCCGAAGCCCCGCCCCCTGATTGCTAGCTAGCTCCCGCTAATGAAAGTAAAGCTGAGGTTTTAATTTATTATTATATCATAAGTCATTATTATTTATCTCTGTACTCAGTTTTACTGAACATATTATTGTGAAAACAGCTAAAATATGAGTTTGAATCACGAGTCAATAAAATGTTAATATAAAAATGACTGAATGAACAGTTTCTGAGTATATTTTACATATACATGGATAAACAACTGCTGTTGTACCAAAGGAAAAAAAAAACATTGCTGGGATTTGTAGCTGTGTTTGTAAATGAACAGTAACAATTTAGCTCAGAGTTCAATCTGGAAGTTAGAAGGTTGATAAGCTTTTCATATGTTTATAATTGTTTCATATCTATACATATATCTGTGCACATCCTAATATTAAGGCTTCACAGTCATCCTGCTCTACCTATAGACTGCATAGGGCATTCAGACAGTAATTACAAGTGGGGAAAACATTAACTGCAGCCTCTAACTTGTAAATCGGAGTCAGATTTTGTGACCTTCTGCCACTAATGAAACCTTCCACCTTCCGGCACCATCATATCAAAATAAAATACAATATTAACTCCAATACAATCGATTTGAAATCAGCTTCGATCAACTTTTTAAACCCAGAGAAGCAGATGTGTCACTGTGGAAAAAAGCTGCAGGTTTGAACCTTGACCTGGTTTCCTCTGAGCTGCGTTGGCTTCAGTTGGTTTGACCAGATCGTCTGTTTCACACCTGGATGTTCTTGTGGTTCTTGAGTCTCATCAGATAAGAGGCCAGTCACAATGGCTCTGTGCTGTGTGTTGAGTCAGACTGTATCTGTAACTGAATCACACTGTGAAGCCTTTAACTGTCATTTACTTCCACACGCATTTTTAAAGAAATCTTGTCTCAGGTGTGGCTGTGATTGGCTAATAGCATCTAATCACAAGCTGCGTCCTACTTTCTCAATTCAAATAAACGTCAGTTTGCAGTGTGACCCAGCTGAACATGTCTGCTCTGTATAAGCTGTCAGATGCTGTGAAGTGGCTCCAGCATCCTCACAGAGGACTCAGATCTGAAATCATTAAGTCTCTGAATTATTTATGAAAACACTCAACCAGCTGCAGAGCCTTGGACGATCAGTGATGAAAAGTTAGAGCAGATTCTGCTGTTTCTAAACATTCACTGCCTTTTCTGTTTTCATTTGCATCTAAAACCTGCACAGCAGAAAATGTGAAGCACCTCAAAGCTGTACTTCTAAGCTAAAGAACCAAACCAAACATACTTAAATATTTCACACAACCAAAAAATGAAATGAATTATTGCACAAAAGGAGATTTTCTGGGAGCATGAATCATGTTGTGCTTTTATTTCCACTCACATGTAGACTGATCAGTATGAGACATGATCCATAAACTGGAACATATTTGTCACCATATCAGTGAAACAGGAACTAATTCAGATAAGGTGCGACTGTAGAGGAGACAGAAACATCAAGTTAAAACAAAATAGATGAAAGAAACACTAACCTGAACAAATGTCTTTTTGTCTCTTTACCTTTAGCCTTTCTTAGAAAACTTAAACGAAAAAAAAGCCTAAATCAAACCAATAAATAAATAAATCGACTGACGTCTGACGTCATTTTGTAAAAACATACACTAATGTGTCAGTAACAGCAAAACTATAAATTAAATAACATAAAATAACACTAATTGAGGCAGTTACATTAATGGCAGCAACATACAGTGGGATTTATTGTGTATCACTACAGTACTAACAGCCACACACATGCACAGAAGAACAAGACGTGAAGGGAATAAGGGGGTAATGTGACAAACCTACACTCTTGGTACTTTTAACAAACACATGGCACTTGTGCTCCTACACTGGTGTTTGGGAGGCATCTGAAAGAAGTGATAGTGTTTTTTACTACCTGCTGCCATCCTGCTCTGAGTGTGAATATGAAGGTGCAGTGAGTGGAAGCTGAGACTGAGCTCAGGTTCCATGGGCCTGTTGTGAAAAAGTGCAGTACTGGTGCTTTATGTGGTTTTTGAGTTATTTCAAATGTCTTCATGGTGTGAGAGACACCCTGACAGTTACACTGTAAAATGGCCCATAGAGCTTATTTATACTGATGTTTATTATGGTGCAGTGACCTTTGACATTTGTCCTTTGCTGCAGGACATTAAATCAATCAGCCTTCACAAGTATTCATGTCAGAACATGTAAGGAAGGACCACTTTACCACAGTAGTACTTCAGAAATACACAGTGTAAAAAAATCTCTTAAAGGTCCTGCATTCAAAATGTTACTGCAGTAAAAGTACAAACAGACGTGTCAGCGTCCAAATTGACTTAAAGTAGATTCAGTGTTGCTGTCAGTCTCTGGATGGGATTTGGGCTCATTAACAAACTAGTACTTTATTAGCACCTTATTCCCTAATTACACTAGTTGTTCCCTTGTACCTACACGTCCTGTATGTCCTGTACTGGTACACCATACTGTATGTTGCAGACCATAATCTAAAGCATTACCAATAATAAAATAAACAAAATAATATTTTAGAATTGTTCAAAAATCATTTCCTTAATGTTTTCACTGATCCCTCCCTGAGTTTTGTACAACATCCTGTCACATGAACAAAGACATCACTCTCTACAAATGCTGTTCTACTGTCACAGATTCTTTACAGTTACACTTGATATTGTTATAGTTATCACCGGGATGGGAGCAGACCTGTTGTGGAGGATAAAGTCAGGTATTGATTTTGTGTGACTTAATGAAATGGTTCAGCTGCAGATTTTGTTATTTACATTTCAGCTGGAGGAAAAGGTTTCCTCTCAGGCTCTTGACATCATTCAGGAAAAAGCTTAGTTCAAATGTTTCATCGTGGCTCCATCACTTCACTCAGTCACACTAACAAGAAACAAACCAACAAACCAAAATCATCCCTCCACAGAAAAACCTCACTCCTCTCTCTATGGCCTGTTCTTTAAAGAAACTTCCTGGCTGCTTCGCCCTGGGGGACGTGGCAGCTGTGGGGGCCATCTTGTTCGTGGTCACAGATGGGAGGAGGTGGAGAAGCAGAGTTTCAGGGTGAAGAGGTTGGAGCTGTCTGCAGGTCAGAGAGGGACAACGTATTCACTTTACACTCAAAGAAAACCTGTCGCACCAAAGGAGGATTCACACAATTAACAAACCAGGCGACTGGAGTACTTACTGGGTATTCTGATCTGATGGTGGTTGAGGACGGTCAGGGCCTCCACAGCGTCAGTTTTACTGTCAAACTCCAGCAGACCAGACAGGGTCTTTGAGCTGGCTGTAGGGGGGGGGGGGGGGGGGGGGGAGAGAACGGGGATGAAATGTGAACATGCGGAATAGACACAGGCATATTAACATGTACACACTCAGGTTTTATCCATCCTGTGGTTTCATGCTGATACTGTCTTTTAAGTTTGGATCTTTTAACCCTGATTTAAAAGCTGTGAGTTAGCTTCAGCTGACGCACTACTTACTGTATCTGTAAAATGTTTATGTTTGGTGCCCATTTAGGAAACAAACAAACAAATAAATAAAAGGTATCTGACAGTCAGATTGGAGCCCCAGCTCCTGATCTGTTGTGTGATTGGTTAAACTCACGTTTGGCATCAAACACCTTGAAGTTGGTGAAGGCGGGAACATTGTGCTCAGCACAGAGCTGCAGATGGAACGAGAGGAGAGAGGTCAGACTGTTTACACCGAAGTTTCTGTGTTCTCAAATCACTTTTTAACCAATCTAACCAATAAAAGAAGGGGTGAAGGTAAATCACAGCTCACCAAATCATCTTACCCAGTCTGTTTACATTATCATTAAAATTTTTAACTTGTGTGATTTGAAGCTGCAGCACAATGTGGACAAGTTGCTTAAATCACATCTAATCACTGAAGGTGTCCCACAGGGATCCATACTTGGCCCCATCTTCTTCTCTTGTTACAACACCTCAGTCACCTCTCTCTGTCATCAGGGTCCTTCCCAACTCAACTAAAAGAAAATCTCTCTGGGATGTGGCTTCACCTTGTGCAGCTGGTGTTTGCTGAGGGTGGGTGGGGCGTTGTAGAAGTGCAGGATGGGGGCAGGCGGCTGGATGATGTTCCTGCTGCTCTGCACGTTGCTAAAGCGGTTGTTTCTGGTCAGACTAAAGTCCTGGTAGCTGCTGCTGCCGTCGGCCAGTTCGAACACCTGACTGGGAATGACAGCCTGCTGCTTGGATACACTGAAAAAAACATGAAAACACACAAACAGGTAATCAGGGACATGTGAGTACAGTCCTTAAGGCTTCCAAGTGTTTAATACAAATCAGTAGTCACTTTTCAATTTAAATATATTGAACGTTTTAACCCAATTTCCAGAATTTAAAATACAAATTCATGTTTTCATCCAATACTGTGAATATTATAGAAACAAACAGTTAAACCCCAGAAGAAGAGTAGGGAGGTCATTAGAAGAGCCCAGTCAAAACTGTGCCAGTAAAACCAAGTCAATATTAATTTGAATGCAGCTATCACAATGATGTCCTGATTCCTGGTGCAGAAAAGAAAGGTCAGGAGGTTGACTACATCCCAGCCATGTCATGGTCATGGTTTTGGTCAGTGGGATATCGGGATCTCAAACAACGTATTGGTCTCCAGCCGACCTCCTGCCCTCTCTGAAAGCTGCTGTAGGGAGTACCAGCACTCACCAGACGTTGAGCTTTTTGCCGAACACCTTGACGCTGTTGAGGTGAGTCACGGCTCGGTCCACGGCGTACTCATCGCCCATCTCCACCAAAGCCGTGCCAGGAACACTCTTCATGAACTTCACCTGCAAACACAACCAGTCCGAGTCCTGTTCCTCACAACCTTTTCTCAAAAGCTCCTCTGAGTATTGTAGATTAAGGAGTGACTCCTGCCCACTGCAACCAACAACTATAGCTTCTACTGACAGTTTTACTGTTTATTTCTAACGTCTACCATTACCCATGATGCTCTCTGGGTGATGTTTGTTCACCACAATCTTACCATTTGAAATAAAAGCTGTGTGGTTCAAACCTAAAGTAGATTCAATTAAATTCTGCTTGCTAACACATAAGTGGAGTCAGGTCTTTAGGGCGTTCCTTCCAGCAGGAACCTCCTGCTGCTGTGGCAGATGGAAATGAAACAGCATTGAGATAAACACACACAAAAAACTAAACACACACGCACACACCTTCTCCACGTTGCCGTAGAGACAGAAGAGGTTGAAGATGCGGCTGCAGTTCATCTTGGCGGAATGGAGGCTGCTCACCATGGCGACGGAGCTGGAGGCCGCATGGCCCAGAATGGAGGAGGAGGTGGAGGAGGAGGTCTTGGGGAGGCACAGCGGGTAGGCGATCATGTCCGGCACCTCCTCACTGCTCCTCCTGTATCTGTTAGCAGGCAGAGGCAGCAGGGGGCAGTGTGGGCCTGTAGGCAAAACAGAGGATACACACTGAAATGAACATGAGACACTCCAGAGCTGGAAGCACTGCAGGACTTTCTATGGTGAGCGAAACAGCTGGAAGACAGAACAGACGGACGGTACCGTAGCCGTTGGAGGGGTGCTCTCCGAGGATGGCCTGTCGCCGCCTCCCTTTTCCACGGTCTGAAACACACACAGAAATCAAACAGGAGCTGTCAGGAACACACACACAGGCCGGGTCAGGGTCAGACCAGAACAAAGCCAGAGCAGTGGGAGGTGAAAGCTTCCTGTCTGAAAAATCTCCACAGCAGCTTTGAACCATCAGATGGTGCCTTGCTCACAGACAGAGGGCAGTCGACCAGCCTTTACCTGAAGGTGGAGGCTGTTAATGCGACTGTTGCTGAGAACAACGTCAACGCAGCAGGAAGGTGCCGAGCACAAGCAGCAGCAGAACAAGGTAGAAGTCAGAGCAGCTTGTTAGGTTTGCAGCTGTGGACAGTGTGTAGTTCACGTATAGGTTTGTTGTCTTCTGTGTTAATTCATGTTCTATGTAGCACCTTGGTCCTAGAGGAACGTTCAGTGCACTGAACTGCGTAACAGCTGTGAGGCCAAAATGAACAACCTTGGGCTGAGTGGTAGAAATCCAGTCAGCTTTATAACAAGGAGTCAGTGATGATGCTGTTGAAGCTGCAGCTCTGCTAAATGTGATGTAAATGAAGCACAACGATGCAGAACCATCAGTTCGGCCCTGCAGGTCACATTATAATACCAGACACAGCCTGGTCCTGGTACCGGGGCCGTGGAGTGGAAAAGGTTAAACTTGGGGCCAATTTTGGATAAATTCAGTTTTTTGCTCATAAAGTTTCTTCTCCAGCAGTTTTCTGTCCACATGAATCGACTGACTGACTGAAAGCATCTGACTTGTCTATCAGTCAGAACACCAGAGGGAGTGTGTGTGTGTGTGTGTGTGTGTGTGTGTGTGTGTGTGTGTGTGTGTAAGCAGAGGCCGACGGTGGGGTCCTACCTCGGTGCAGGAGGAAGGGTTTGGTGTAATCCCAGCTGTTGTTGTCATTGCGGACGACGTTCAGTCTGTTGGGCTGCAGGGGGCGACAGAGCACAGCACCTCTGGGTGGGTGTGTGTGCGTGGGCATGAGAGTGAGGGTGTGTATGTGTGCATGCACCTGAGTGTGTGTTTGTCCAGAGCAGTGTGTGTTGTGTGTGTGTGTGTGTGTGAGCGCTTACCCGAGCGTATTCGATCTTCAGTGTGCAGCAGCCGGCGTAGATGTCGGCTCCGTTCAGGGCCAGCTTGGCCTTCTGAGCGTCCTCCACGGACTCGAATGTTAACGAGCTCGTTAAGGACGACAATCAGGGGACGGAAACAGGACAGAGCATAGTCAGCCTAAACCTGATCTGGTTTCATCACAGCCTTTAGCTCTAATCGCCCTGCGCTCATCATGCTGCAGTAAAAACCTAAAGAGTCCATTAAGAACTAAACTGCAGCTTTAACACACTGAAAGTGAATTTGAACAGGTTTCACTGGTCAGACAACACATCATCAGGATATTCCACCATGGCCTGGATGCCGTTGCGCTTGAAGATGACGATGCGCAGGACGTTACCGACGGGGTTACAGACGGTGTACAACACGTCCTGAGACAGACAGAAAACACACAGTTACATGATCCTGAGATGTTTCACTATTGACTGCAGAAAGGAGGAAAAGTCGAAGTTCTGCTGGAGGCTCAGGCAAACAGACAAAATGAGTTTAAAGGGTGGTTCAGAAGGGTTGACTCACGGTGGTGATGGGGTACAGCGGATTCTGGATGGACAGCAGCAAAACCTTGTTTCTGCTGGTGGGGTCGTCCGCGTTAGTGGGTCTGGTGATTCTCTGGCTGGTGGAGAAGTTAACGAAAGCCTGCTGCTCGGCGACGTAGACGGGCTCACGGCTCCCGCAGGACACGCAGCGCTCGGCGCTCTCCACGCTGTCGAACTCCACCAGAGCCTGACGCTTGAACGGCATCATCATCACGTAACTGCAGGCAGAGCAGGGGCAGCTGAAACAGGCTTTGGCTTTGATGGACTCCAGGTTAAAACACACACACGGAATAAAGAAGGAAAAGTCGAGCAGGACACAGGAAACACTTTCTGTCAAAAACGCACAACAGTTTGACGTGCAGAGGACAGAAACATGGTAAAGTCAAACCAGTCAGCCTGGAGAGGTGACAGGCAGCAGACTGCACAGGAAACAGGAAACACACACTCATATATGAAGTGTTTAAAACATATAGAAGGTATTTTTAAGCTGACGTTAACTACCTTATATACTTCTAATTTGAAGTACTTTATATACCGCTGGGTAGCTGACGTTAACTACCTTATGTACTTCTAATTTGAAGTACTTTATATACCGCTGGGTAGCTGACGTTAACTACCTTATATACTTCTGATTTGAAGTACTTTATATACCGCTGGGTAGCTGACGTTAACTACCTTATATACTTCTAATTTGAAGTACTTTATATACCGCTGGGTAGCTGACGTTAACTACCTTATATACTTCTAATTTGAAGTACTTTCCATACTGCTGGGTATTTTGGGAATTTCCCACCAGGGATCAATAAACTTTGATGATCAGATGTGTTTTGTTGGATTCACCTGAAGAGAAACTAAAATCTGTGCAGGAAAAACATCTGAAATGTAGTGAAGTTTTACCAGATGTTGCCAAACTTGTCGAGCGCCTCCACCAGGTCGGCCTCCACCACGGCGTCGCACAGGCCTCTGACGTGGACGACCGGGGAGGGGGGGATACAGTGACTGTCCTCCACACCGTCCTGCAAGGACACAGGACTGAGCTCAGCATCTCTGACAGAACAGAACCAACAGACCACGAACACCAGCTGTACAAAGGATGAACACGCTGCTCCTGATAAATGACCTGGAGTGTGGGGACACCGTGTGCCGACTTCAGCCGAATGGTTTTCCAGAGTGATGTGACAAAGACTTGATCAGGTGGCGATAATAAGAAAACATGAAATCTGACACTGTCACCTCTTTTAAATACTTCAAATCAGCTGTACTATAAAAAGTACAACAGTAGAATAACTTGGGTAGACTAAATAAATATGTAGTACATCACAGTACGTTTAATATGTCCATGTCTCAGCAGTGAGTACTTTTGATACTTTAGGTCCATTTTCCTGATTTAATTAGGAAGTATTTCCAATGTGGTGCTGGTACTTTTACTTACCACTGTGTGTCACTAACTGAAGTGAGGAGCGTGAAACGTATCTCGTGATTCAGAAAATCAAACCGTGTGTCTGCAGGCTTTGACAAATCTGTTGCAAGCGGTGCAGAAACACACCTCTGTCACTGGGAGTCCCACGAGCCTGGCCCCTGCTGCTGGGGCCTCACAAAGACAGGAAAACAAGGGCACACTCACACCGCTCACACACGATGTGCAAAAAGATGAAGAGAGGCAGGACAGGAAGTCGAAAAAAAAAAGCATCAGAAACAAAGAAAGAAAGAAAGAGAGAGAGAGAGAGAGAGAGAGAGAGAGATCTCTTACACAACTCTTATCATGTCATCTCTGCAGCAACAAGCCCTCTAACACGACGGCAGCACTTCAGTAACCTGAAACATGGTTTCCACTACACGTCATTGTTTGCATATATTTTTACTTCAAGCTTCCTGAGGTTTCTCACCTGAGACTATTTTCATTTAGCTGTTACTGTGGCTGGATCCATTGTACAGAAATACGTCAGCTCATAAAACACAAACAAAGCAACGATTCTGGTTTTTGTTTTGGGGGTTTGAGTTTTAAACGGTGTGAAGGTGTGTCCTCACGTTTCATGTTTCCCGCCCAAACTTCTCACATTAAAGGCCCAAAACCGGAAACAGATTCATGAATCTGAGCTTCTGTTTATCATCTCACAAGGCCTCAGATTTATCTGGTGACCCTCCATCAGGGGACCCAACCCTTAGCTTGGAAACCGTCCATCATTTGACAATCATCCTGGAACATTCAGGGTGGGGGGGGCAGGATCCAATCCCAGCATGCAGTGGGTGAGAGGTGGGTGCCCCCTGGACAGATCAGCAGCCAATCACAGGACTGACACACAGAGACACACACACTTTGAGTCACCAGCCAACCGAACCTGCATGTGTTTGGACTGTGGGAGGAGAAAACCCACACAGACACAGGGACAACATGCAGACTCCACACAGAAAGGCCCCGGGTCCACCTGGGTTCAGACCCTAATCCTGACCTGCATGTGTTTGGACTGTGGGAGGAGAAAACCCACACAGACACAGGGACAACATGCAGACTCCACACAGAAAGGCCCCGGGTCCACCTGGGTTCAGACCCTAATCCTGACCTGCATGTGTTTGGACTGTGGGAGGAGAAAACCCACACAGACACAGGGACAACATGCAGACTCCACACAGAAAGGCCCCGGGTCCACCTGGGTTCAGACCCTAATCCTGACCTGCATGTGTTTGGACTGTGAGAGGAGAAAACCCACACAGACACAGGGACAACATGCAGACTCCACACAGAAAGGCCCCGGGTCCACCTGGGTTCAGACCCTAATCCTGACCTGCATGTGTTTGGACTGTGGGAGGAGAAAACCCACACAGACACAGGGACAACATGCAGACTCCACACAGAAAGGCCCCGGGTCCACCTGGGTTCAGACCCTAATCCTGACCTGCATGTGTTTGGACTGTGGGAGGAGAAAACCCACACAGACACAGGGACAACATGCAGACTCCACACAGAAAGGCCCCGGGTCCACCTGGGTTCAGACCCTAATCCTGACCTGCATGTGTTTGGACTGTGGGAGGAGAAAGCCCACACAGACACAGGGACCACATGCAGACTCCACACAGAAAGGCCCCGGGTCCACCTGGGTTCAGACCCTAATCCTGACCTGCATGTGTTTGGACTGTGGGAGGAGAAAGCCCACACAGACACAGGGACCACATGCAGACTCCACACAGAAAGGCCCCGGGTCCACCTGGGTTCAGACCCTAATCCTGACCTGCATGTGTTTGGACTGTGGGAGGAGAAAACCCACACAGACACAGGGACAACATGCAGACTCCACACAGAAAGGCCCCGGGTCCACCTGGGTTCAGACCCTAATCCTGACCTGCATGTGTTTGGACTGTGAGAGGAGAAAACCCACACAGACACAGGGACAACATGCAGACTCCACACCGAAAGGCCCCGGGTCCACCTGGGTTCAGACCCTAATCCTGACCTGCATGTGTTTGGACTGTGGGAGGAGAAAACCCACACAGACACAGGGACAACATGCAGACTCCACACAGAAAGGCCCCGGGTCCACCTGGGTTCAGACCCTAATCCTGACCTGCTGCTGTGAGGATACAGTGTGACACCACTTTACTACCGTGTCGCCCAGTTTGGGAACCACAGGCCTAAATAACCTAAATGTGTATAAATAAGCAGGTCAGACATTCAGCTCCTCCAGGTCGAGGACAAACACAGGAAGAGCTCAGACTTTGCTGAGGTGCTGCTCCGTGCAGAGACAGAGTACTCGCAAAGTGTGGGTGAGAAAAAAATCATTAAGGTTAGTGTCGGAAACTTTCTCACAGTGGCAGAGATGACAATAACATGTTTATGTGTACCGCAGGAAGAGGTTGTGCAAGCGTTACAGTTTTTGCATGAACTTTGATGTGCTGCAGGTCGAGGCTGCAGGTCGAGGCTGCAGGTTCACGCGCTTCTCACGTCAACGGCTGCAGGAAACACGCTCTGATTGGCTGACAGCTGCCCGCTAGCTAAAGCAGCTATTTGTTAAAGGAGTCAGGTGGGGTAGCTCAGCTCTGGTCCAATAGCTGACACACTTACATAATGTGTCATGTAGGTTTTAGAGGTTTTTCAACCCTGATGTGACCAGAAAGGCGGAGGCAGCAGCAGGAAACACAAAGTACACCGAGGCTGATGGATTTGATCTGATGGTGCTGTCTGAACAGTCAGGGGATCACCACAGTTATTTCAAACCTCATGGTGCCACTGGAGGAAGAGTTGCCTCCTCGGGACCATAAACGTCTGCACCAGCTTTAATCACCAGCCCATCCAGCAGACCAGGGCCTACTGGGCAAAACACGTTGCACTGCTAAATCTAAAGTTCCTGCCCTCATAAGGAACCCATGTGTTCCCCAGTGACTACTGACAGTGTCCAAGTATCAGAGGAGACAGATGAGAACTTAAAAACACCAGGGACTCATCACCTAAGAACAACAAGTCCCAGTTAAGATGCAGCAGGACCCTGGAAACACTGCAGGGACCAGAGCAGCACTCCAGCCCCAGACATGCGGCTAACTCATTAGCAAAGAGTCAGCCGCCAACAGATGATCAACATGATCAAACCTCTTCACTGAAGTTAAACTGAAACGTCAAATAACAGGTCAAAGCCGAAGCAGGAAGTTGGTCTCTAATCTGAGATGCTGTTTTTAACTGTGTGATAATTTTACTGCTCACCTCAACCTGTTGCTTTACTCGTATGACTCATCAGGCTATAAATGTTCTGAGATCTCAGCCCTTGTGTTTGGTTTTATCATGAGGCTGTGATCTTAGAATAATTAACGAACTTTATGTTCACTGCCAGATAAAAGTCTGCAGTCACCTCGCTCTGCAGCTGCTCTAAAATCAGTGTAGTTTCCTGTGACATCTCAGCGAGGTTGAAGCACAAACCAGCTCATGCAGGTGAAAACTCTCCAGGTCTCAGTAAATGTGTGGAAACGTGGAGGTGAGCCAAAGTCGGTGTCGGAATTCGAGGCCTAAACCCTGGTGGCCGGTCCTTGTTGGCCTGTGGAGCTGATATTTGGATCATCTGGCTGCTTCCCTTCACAAACAACAGGTGATGTCAGAAACATACACCTACACTGGGCTCGGTTACTATGGCAACACCAAGCAGGCGGTGCTGAGGTGGAGGGGTAGGAGGAGCGGAAGGGTCACCTTCGTCCTCATTAGTCAACGCTGAAATGAGACAGCTGACCTTGGCTACCTCATTGTTATGATGTGACAGCACAACGTGAGAACACCCCCCCCCCTCTGCTCGGCATCCGCAGGAGCTGTATTTGGCCCTGTTGCCATGGCAACCGAGCCATGGTTAGTCTATGTTTCTGTTTCTTCTTAGTGTGTGATGGTGACATGTTTCTTCCTTCCTGTCAGGTACTGCATCATTACAGCTCCGCTCATCATCATCCTCCTCCTCTTCCTCCCTGATGCTTCTGCGTAAACATTAGCTGGGTCAGCTGCTGAGCTAACGAGCTTTTAGCGAGGATAATGAGCGAGGATGCTACATCATTTATAAAGCCCGTCGCCCACAGCCTGGATTAACCACATGTTTTTCTAGTGTGTGTGTGTGTGTGTGTGTGTGTGTGTGTGTAGTGTAAACAGAGGGCTATGAGGTGTGTTGAGCTCAGACTGAAAACCAAGAGCATTAATTACTGTTATTATCCTAAAGGAACTGGATCAGGACATGAAGTGGGAACACGTCTACATGTCAGGTTCAGATTCGTCTCGTGTACCAGCTGTACTGGACTAAAGCCAAAGGCCTGCAGCACCGAGACCGTCAGAAACCATCCAGGGCAAACAGAAACAAACAGCCTACATTTAGTTTTCTAAGGAGAATCAACCAATCCTGTCCTGATGGATGAGCAGATAAAGGTGCTGGATGATGGATCAGTAACCGACAGGAACACAGTCTGCAGCGTGTCATCCATCATAACCAATAACTTCATACAGCAGCCCCTTGATTTACTGAAGGACTCGGGTCAGTTTGATCTTCACTCTCTTACAGAACCAGGATCAAAGGTGCTCTGAAGTGGGATGAAGTCTGGAGAGAAGTGCACTTCAGGACAGTGTCACTATAAATATGATCCGCTGCAGCACGGCGCCGACCCACTCACACTGGGCCGGGTCAGAAACACACGAGCTGTACTTGTTGTAGAGCACTGCGTCCATCAGAGAGGAGCTGCAGGGTTTCAATAATGAAACAGGACTTCAGTGTGGACCACAGTACTGACTGTTGGCAGGAAGTGGTCTTTGTTTGGTGTCACACCAACAGGAAGTACATCAGTTTCGTTAGCTGCCCACCCCATGATGCTGAACACACACACAAACACACACACACATAAACACACACCAGTTTACAAGCTTAACTAGGTCAGTCTGAAGAGTCCTGCAGGAAACAGGCCTGAATAAAACCTGATCACAGAGGAGGACTGGACTGGACTACATGCACTACAAACTGGAAACCAGTGCATTGATAATGTTTAGTATTAGTTTGATTAACTTATCAAAGCAATGACCAGGAGTGACGTGCAGTAGCTTTTATTTTGGTGGGTTTTATTATTTGTGCTATTTGTGTCCATGTCATCACACGTAAACTCTCAGATTCCGCCTCAACCAACATGAACAGGATCATGGTCACCTGAGCTTTTATTTGTGGAGATAAACAGATGGCCTCACTTCCTGCTGAGCGTAGCTACTTCCTTTCAGGGTCAGAACCTCACAGAGAAACCATATTGCCTCACCACGCAGAGGAACCGAGCCACAAACAAACAGTCCCACACCAAAACATCCCCACATACAGTCTCTACGTGAAACAGCCTGACCGGTCCTGAAACCAGAAATAAAGCATCTCTTCCCCTCACAGGGACCACGTGTCTAAAACCTCTCAGCACCAAGTGAAAACCTCCTGTGGAGTCTGTAGTTGTCTCAGACTATTGGCCACATGTTGCCAGAGTGAAACAGCTGCACCATCGAGGTGCTGGTAGAAAAACCCCTCCAAGCTGGACCCCAGCCTTCCTCTAGTCTGTCATGTGACTCAGTTATTCAGAACAACGATGGCACTTCTCTGATGTTTCAGTGGCTTTTAACAAACACCATTTCCCATAAATCCTGGGGGCTAAATGTCACGGCCTGTCAGAAGAGATGAGCCCACGAGCGACGGGTCGTGACTGAACCGTGTGGACGTTTTATGGACGAGTTCCAGTTGTTCTTTGCAGGAGCTGATCTGCAGACGGAGAATAAAGAGGAACTCGCTCCTTTTCTTTTTTGATTAAAAAACTAAAGAAAGAGGTTCAGAAGCTGCTGGAGCTGAGGCTCATCTGGACCTGACCTCATGACACTCACTGGTGCCGTCGGTCTCTGGATGGGATCTGGACTCAGGAACACACACACACAGAACCAGCAGACTACACCCTCAGCCCCTCAGAGAAAAGTCTGAGCATCAAACTGTATTTTCCCCTAAACTGTGTCACATCTTTTTATTTCCTGCCTCTAAAAACCAGGAAAACAAAGATATGAAGCAGAGTCAGGACAGAAGAAGCACCAGTCCGTCTCCTTACAGCCTCTGGACAACTACATCTCTTCTTAAACTGAGCGTCACCAGAAACTCAAAACCTGCTGAGACCCCCCTCAAAGCCCCTGACCCACCAAGGAGCACCAGAACCTCCAGGACCCAGAACACCTCTGCAAACCCTCCCACTGTAAAGGGAAAGGTGGTGACTTGAGACTGACCCAAACCTCATCCCATTAAAGATGATGGACCTGTTCCTGACTCTGGCTCTGGCACCTTATTCTGCAGACTCAGACCTCAGCTTCCTGCCTTCTACAGTGGAACATTTGAGTTTCCCAAACTAAAAACACTGAAGCGCAGACGAGTCTGATGTTTTCTGTTGTAGTTTGGTGGAACCTTATTTATACAAACTGCGGGATTAAGACGAACCGCCCCCACCTTCCCTGCGCGCCGTCGGTTCCTGGTCTCGGTGTCTCCGCTGCTCGCTGTCTCCTCACCGGTGGAGTCCACCTCCTCTTCCCGGTCCTCCAGCTCCTCTCCGCCGGCCTCCTCTTCGGTCCGGAGCCGCTTGGCCGCCCGGTGGTACCCTCCTCCGCCTCCTGGTCCTTCTGCGTCCTCTCTGTCCTCCATCACAGGCGAGTCAGTGAATTCACGGAGAAAGATTTTCGGTAAATCGGAGGAAGAGACGGTGACACCTGAGCTGCACCTCCGTCAGTCTGCGCCTCCTCTCTCTCCTCCTCTTCAAGACTCTGCTGTTTTCCTCCGAAGACGAGAAAACACACCGAGACGTCTCACTCTGCCACAATGTTCAGCACCGACTGAACCTAATTCTTTAACTCCACGCTTTAATATTTGTATATTTGTTATATTGAATTAATATTTCAACTACTTTATTCTGATGTTTCTATTATCCAGAAAATAACTGCAAAATTACAGGCTGACAAAAAATGAAAATACAGTTTTATTTATTTAATGTATATATTAAGTGTCCACAGTCACATGATAACAAACATATGAATATTAAACATATTCCTTCTATAACACAGAGCAAAGTATGACCTAATTATTCAAGGTAATTACATGTGAAGCAATATTATTATTGCTTATTATAATTATTATAATTATTATTTCATTTTTCAATATATACAAACCTAATATATAGGAGTCAACAACAACAATGATAATAATAATAATAACAATAATAATAATAATGATAATAATTATAATAATAATAAGGATAATAAAGTAAACCCTAAACTGTATTAGAGTGAGTACAGTTATACTTTATAACACTCAGTGATGTGTGTCCAACACCTGAGTCCAGAGTCACATCTGTTCAGTCCCAAGACTATGAACCTTTTACATGAATGACCTCTTGACCTCCTGACCTCTCCTCTAGTGCCACCTTCAGGACAAACTTTGACTGTTGACTGTCAAAACTCGTTTTAACTTAGTCAACTCTCAACATGTCTCTCAGTTTTTTCTGACTTCCTGTTTGTGTCTGAGCTCTGAGCTCACTGGCTCCAACTGAAGAGCTAAATATTTCAAAACACCACACAAACATAGAAGTTCACTCTAAAGGTCACTGTAGTTCTCCTCAGACTAACAGGAGACACAGGTCCTCAGCTGTGGTGAGTATTAGTGGCAGTAGGACTTTGTATGTTGGACCGAGTCACAGTTTGTGGAGAAATGAGGCTGCACACCTGTCAGCGGCGGTTTGGACTGTTGTCAGCGTGAAGAAACGAGGACAGAGTTGGTCGTCTCTCCCCGGCTGTTCCCTCTACGTGGAGGTCAGGTCACCATGGCAACAGCACACCTGTGTCACTGCACCTGCACATCTAGAGCGCTGCACCAAATCTATTATCATCTCTGACTTTGTTCCACACTCGAGGACACTTCCCCTTTTAGTTTCAGGGAAACACTCAGTAAACGTTTCACTGTAAAAATAGTTACAAAAATACACACTGTGAGTAGCAGCAGCAAATGTACTTAAGGTACCCAAAGTAAAAGTACCAGTACCTATGTCCCTGAATACAAAGTACAGACAGATGTTAACTCGTCCTCCAGTTTCAGATCTGAGTTTCTTCTTTTGATGCAAAACAAGTGTGATGGATAAATCATCAGTGGAAATGTCTGAATCACAAACGCTGCATTGGTGGTGAGTTCAAGGACACTCTGACTATTGATATTACCATGATTATTAATATAGGACATTACGGATGGTAAACAGAAACCCCTGTTGCTGACAAGGCCTATTTTACTTTAGCAGGGTTAAAGAAATATTTACATTTAAAGTTAGAAACTCAGTTCTGGGTTTGTACTTTTTTCTGGCAACAAAGTGGTGCATCGTGTTCATAACAAATCTTTGTTTTCAGTCAGCACTGCAGCATCTGTTTGTGTCAAATAATCAGAAAAACACTGATGATAGAAAACTCCTGCCTTTAAAGTCAAATACTGATCAAAACTATTATTAATGATCATGTTTAAAGCTTCAACGTTGCACTTGATTAATAAACAGATAAATGTTAATAACCAGCAGCAGGCTGTAGCGCCACCTGGTGGTGGAAAATTATACTTACTGCGAATTTAGTTTTTCTTATAATTATCTGTTTGTGTTGTCCTGTCACTCTTGGTGTTTCTCCTCCACTACCAGAAACTTTATCTAAAAAAATCTATGTGGAGGAAATAAAATAAAATTAGAATTAAAAGTTATTGTGGGTTATTGTTGGTTGATGACAAAAATAAACATTAAACATTAAAGTGGAATCTCCCACATAGCAAAGTGTCTGAGGTCACAGTTTAGTTCCTGCTCTACTTCGAGGTTTCTTGGCAGTTAGTAGACCAAGATATTGGTGCATTACTGCCACCTGCTGTACAGGCTCAGATAGTGTCCGTGCACTCATATCCCACTACTGAGAACTGTACTGGACTACGACTCAGCAGGTGGAGTCAAAATAAGTCATATAATTATGAACATCTGCACTTGCTGTGAAGTCATTAGCACCAGCTGATCATATAAGTCATGTTTGTAGAGAACAAGCTGGTTCTTGAGTCCAAACTCATATATTCAAACTTTGTGAGTCTTCCAAACAGAACCTTTCTGGCAGACCAACATTAAACCCAAGTGGTTCATCGAGGGCTCATCCAGGATTTGAACCTGGGACCTCTCACACCTGTAAAAAGACACAAAAAGACCAACAAGCCACAAGAATCAGAAAGACCATGTCAGCACAGCTGCAGAAACCAACAGCTGGGCCAAGAGAAAAGATCATATTGAAATGTGTGATGGAGACATATTGGACATATTGGACATATTGGACATATTGGACACAGTGATGTGAATTTGTTTGTTTCCTGACAGACAGTTTTGTCCAAGGTGCTGCCTAAAACACACAGTGTGGTGACTGTGGCTGCAGTAAGTCGGTCTGATGGTGTGAAAAACACTTGAAGCTCTTACAAAACCACAATTGTGACTTCACAAACTGCACAGCTGATCCTCTGAGAAGAACCGGTTTGCTCTGCCGCAGGTTAGGTGGGACACCCAGGGTGCAGAAATGTCCTGTCAGCGGTGGTTGGAAACTAAATTTTGTCCACACAACCACAGAAAAATACACACACACACACACACATACACACACAGACACACACAAAGCACCTCCCTCCTCCCTCAGTGGAAGGAGGTGGCTGCTGAGCTGCAGGCGGACTGACACAGAGAAACATTAGAGGACGAGCAGAGACTCAGCTCTCAGCTCATCCATCTCGTCGCCATGAGGTTTGAGCAGATCCTGGACGATGTTGGCGGCTTCTCCAAGTTCCAGTTCCTGGTGCTGTTCATCCTGTGCCTCCCCCGGGCCATCCTCCCCCTCCACTTCCTCCTGCACAACTTCGTCTCTGCCACCCCTCCTCACCGCTGCACCCTCAAGAGCCTGGAGGACGACCTGGACCCCGAGGTGCTGGCCCTCAGGATCCCCCATCAGGAGGACGGCTCCTTCAGCTCCTGCAGGATCTACGACCCGCCGCTAACCTTTGACCTCGCCCAAGAAAACAGGACGGTGCCTTGTCCAGATGGCTGGATCTACGACCAATCACAGTTTAGTTCCACAACTGCCACTGAGGTGAGGGGCTAGAGATCATGTGATCAGTTGTTGATCAGACATGAGAAGGGTTAGCACAGAACTACTGTTTACTTTCCACCTAGACTAGTTCTGCATCTGGGGCTGAAATATTTACATTTATTTGAGTTTCCTTCTCCTGCTGAGCCGAGGCAGTTTGTCCTGGAGGCAGGTGCTAGTTGCACTTTATTGGACGTATGTAATATATGTATATATTTCTCCGTTTTTTAGGTTGGTAATGGAAAAATGAGTCTCAATGACTGATTATTGTTACTGATCATGATTTTTATTGTTTCTTACTGTTTTCTTGGTTTTTCAGGTTGATTCACAGAGTTCACCAAGGCTCATGTGTTTTCATAATCATATCTGATGTTTATGTTCCCGGGGACTGAGGGACACAGTGTCAGACTGTACTAGGTCAGGAAGAACAAAAACATCAGATATGATTATGAAAAACACATGAGCCTGTAAATGAAAACCTGTGAACCAAGAATACAGTAAGAAACAGTATGACCGAAAAGTTTTCCTCACAGGCTGAACTGTGTCCTGAGGTGACACAGCTGTAACTCACAGACCAGGTTCACATCCTGGGCCTTGTCTGTGGTTGAGGAGAACAGAAGCACTATGTTTGGGAACTATACTACCTGAAATCTGCACTGAACACATGTATTCATGGCTCAGTTTTTAATAGAGCCAGAGATTTCCCTCAGGCGGTGGAGGAGACCAAACCCAGAGCTCAAACTGAGGGAACACTGGACTGGACCACATTTCCATCTTTCCAGTGGTTTTGGTTAAATGTTCGAGTCTGAGCAGAAGCAGTAAACCTGGAGTCACTGCAGGTGGAGGTTGTGCTGCAGGATCAGAAAACCAAACGGTCTCTTGTGAATATACAATACAATAATTCACATTTGCTCATTATGTTATAGGAACATCTTGTAATCAGTTACAAACTGGACTCAACACATAAAAACAGCTGCAGTCACTAAGTTTGGACGCTGGTGTCAAACGTTTTAAGCTGCACTTCCTCTAATGTCCACCAGATGTTGCTCCAAGAAAATTAACAACTTCTCTGCACCAGCAGTTTTTCTACAGCAGGTTTAGTGCAGGGTGTGAAAATACCTGTCACAGCAACAAACACTAAGGTCGGAGCAGGTTCAGTCTGTTCCAGGGGTTTTTTAAGATGTTCCACAGGTTTTTTAAGGTGTTCCACAGGTTTTTTAAGGTGTTCTAGGGGTTCCACAGCCTCTGGGCTAACCTGTCTATCTCTCTGCAGTGGGATCTGGTGTGTGATGAGAAGCATCTTAATCAAGTTCTGGCCACTTACTTCTTCCTCGGGGTGACGTTTGGAGCCATTGTGTTCGGACAGCTTTCCGACAAGTGAGTTCTTCAGGATCTGTGACGTTTTAAAGCCTGAGGGTCAGTGGACCTGAAGGTCAAGAACAATGTTCTTGAAGAAAACAATAGAAATTGATGTTTAGAGAACCTTCATATTCATTTTCATTTACTATCGTGGATTTAATGTTTAAGGAGGATCCTCAGATGAGACAATATGACTTCTTGCTGTCATGCCAGGCTCAGGACTTTACCGTCATCACTTTAACACAATAATGAAAGCAACAGTGTGACATAGTCCGTGTCTGGGTTAAATCAGTTAATGTGATCACACACAGTTTGGGTTTCATCTGCATCGTTTCTCTCAAAATAATCACAGGACATACATGCGGCTCCTGAAATGACCATTGATCCGGTCATTGATAGGTCCGGAGACTATGATCATCTGAAGCAATTAAACTTTGAAGGATTAAATTAGATCAGTGTGACCTGCAGTCACAACGTTCTACTGATCTCACATGGAACCACTCTGTCCTGCACTGATCCACAGGCTTATTTGTGGTGTGTTGGTCTGTCAGCTGCTGCTCTGCTGACAGACCTGTGAGTGTGTGTGTGTGTAACATGTGACTTTATTGAATAAGCCCCAAAATATCAGTTACCCAACGAAGCAAACACACACCAGAGTCTTCACATGACTTTGTCTCTGCATACACAGACACATTCCCACCTTAGAACAGTGGAAACACAAAACCAGCAGGGACAGAAGAGTCCAGCTGATGTCTACCTGCCCAGCAGGGGACGTCTGTGACCAGTCGACACTGACAGAAAGACAAACGTTGTCCTGACGTCTTTGTGGTCAGGCTTCATTTAACTACACACACCAGTCAGAGCGAGGACATGTAACACACACAGGCCAAGTGTGCAGGTGAAGCTAACCTGTGTGTGTGTGTGTGTGTGTGTGTGTGTGTGTTGCAGGTTTGGCCGTAAGTCGATGCTTCTGGTGGCTTTAATAGCAGCCACCATGCTGGGAGTGACCTCGGCCTTCTCCACCTCCTACGTCATGTTCGCCGTCTTCAGAGCTCTGTGCGGCGTGGCCCTCAGCGGCATGTCCATCATCAGCATCGTCCTCGGTAAGAACCAGCAGCAGGACGTCTGCAGAAATATGCAAAACAACTTTGAGTTTAAAAAACAAAGGCTGGTTTTAAAGATGCTGAGAGAGGCTGTGTTATGTTTTTAACCCTAACCCTGACATAAGAACTTTCCTCTTATTTAATGCCCTCATGGAAAAACACTCCTACATTTGTTCCTGAGCAGAACCTGAGAGTCATAATAGAGACTTTGAATGTTTAAATGTTTGAAATCATGTTTGAGGAGAGCCCAGTAAAAACAGCAGTAAGCTCCAGTCATCAGTCTGTGCCCAGGTATCGAGTGGATCGACGTCAAGCACCGGACCTTCTCCGGCACCATCATGAGTTTGTCGTGGAGCGTGGGGAACATGCTGCTGGCCCTGCTGGCCTACTTCATACGGGACTGGAGACACCTGACGCTGGCGGTGTCGGTGCCCTGCTCGGTCGTCATCGTCTCCTGGTGGTGAGCTGGAAAACATCCCACAGTGAAACCACCTGAATGAAAATACGATTCAGAGTTTTCTTTTACTTTTCATGAGTCAGTGAAGTGAACTCAGCAAATCTGGATTCTAAAGAAATAAATGTGTTATGGTAAATGGTAAATAAATGTGTTGTTGTGTGTTGTGTTGTTGTGTGTGTGTGTTCAGGTGGCTGCCTGAGTCGGCCCGATGGCTGCTGGCCAACGGCAGAGTGGAGGAGGCCAAGAAGTATCTGACTGACTGCGCTAAGATGAACGGGAAGAACGAGAACATGTCCAGCCTGAGCAGTGAGGTACAGCTGCTGATCAGGACACTCAGTCTGAGTCCACATCCCTGAGAGTCCTGCTGTTTCCATCAGACCTGCTGTTTGACCCATGTGTGTCAGGGACATGGACCAGGTGTGAACCCCCTGAGCTCCTAAACTGCCCCCATGCACAGACTGAATGGACATGTGAAGAACAACAACGTCATTTGTGCTCAGGTTCCTCCAAAGCTGCTGGGTTCCCATATGTTCCTTCCAGTTTGGCTCCATCAGAAGCTTCTCCATAAACGTCCAACCAATGTGGGATCAGATCTGATCTGGTTTGGTCTGTTCAAACTGTTGAAACATCAGGACTGAGGGAAAACAGCATCTGGGATGTGGATGATCTGTTTGGCCTGAACTACAGCAGCCAGTCTGACTGCTGTCTTACTACTGAATAAACGTTGTATCAGTCCCATATGTAAAGGCCAGTAGGGCCCTACTTCACCTACCGGCGGGATGAGATGCATTATTTGAGGTACTTTTATTGTGAAACATCTGTCCAGGAAGTGAGAGACACTGACTTTACCTCACTTAAAAAGATGAAACAGAAGGAGCTGGACTTATTTATTGTCTTTGTGTTAAACATGGATCAAACCAAGACCCTGCTGTTTTACTGACAGAGTCAAAATCTGAAATGTGACGGGCTGTTTCTTTCTGACCTGATCTGTCTGCTTGTTCCAGACTCTGGCGAAGGTGACAGTGTCTGAGGTGGCTGAGAAGAACCACTCCTACCTGGACCTGGTCAGAACTCCTCAGCTGAGGAAGATCACCCTCTGCTCCGGATTATTCTGGTACCGGATGGACCTTCTGAAGGTGTGATTGCCGTGTGTGTGGGTCCATGCTGACTGTGCTGCTGTGTTGTCCCCTCAGGTTTGCTGTTGCCTTCCTCTACTATGGCATCAGCTTCAGGATCTCAGGTTTTGGCGTCAGTATCTACCTCACACAGTTCATCTACGGCGCCATAGAGATTCCCGCCAAAATCCTCACCTTCTTCGTCCTGGACTGGATCGGCCGGCGGAACAGCCAGGCCTGGTTCCTGATCATCACTGGAGCTCTGATCGGAGTCAACACGGCCATCCCTTTAGGTGAGATGTGAGGGAAACATCTGGAAACAGGCTCCCCATCATCTTGTCAAACTTTGGACAGGATCATCTTTTCTTCTCGTGGACTCAGGTTTACTTCATATCTGGGTCTTTGGTGTCTTCAGTGAAAAAAGGCTGCTGTAATGTTTCTGTGATGACCTGCTTCCCTCTCAGAGAACTCTGTGGTCCGCACCTGTGTCGCTGTGGTGGCCAAAGGTTTCTCGGAGGCGGCGTTCACCACGGCCTTCCTGTACTCAGCTGAACTGTACCCGACCACCCTCAGGTAAAACCCCAAACGCATCAGGGTCCAGATCCATGAGCCTGACTGACGCTGAGCCAGAAAGAGCCAGTAGACAACAAAAGTACTGATCAGCTGATCATATTAAACATTTATTTATTCAAGGCTTAAAGGAAACAGGCACTACAAAAAAAAAACTGTATTTGTGTCATTTTTGTAAAATAAAAGTAGAAACATCAAAATGTGCAAATTACATTAAAATACTGTTCAGAATTGTCATTGGAGGAAAAATCCATGTTTACAGACAAATATCTCCTGGATTGGACGACATGTGTGTGGCTCCCTGCTGTGGTTGTCATAGTTGTTGGACAATGGAGGTCTACAGCACAGACCCATAAGCTGAACCAGGTTCTAGATTCACACACATTCATTGGTGCTGTCAGTTTCTGGATGGGATCTGGACTCACATAGTGAATCAGCAGCTGGACCCTTTGTTAAAGCCATGGAGCTAAAGTCCATCTTGAGGATGGGGTCAGGAAATTTCAGGGGAAAGTTATTTGATCCAAACTGGTCTGGTCTGTGGGGAACTGCAGCTCTCAGGACTGTGTTGATACTGAAACAAGGACCTTGTGTGTGGTGTTGACAGGCAGTGTGGGTTAGGATACACTTCCTGTCTCTGTCGGATCGGAAGCTCCTTGGCTCCGATGATCATGATGCTGGAGGACGTCTGGTTGTTTCTGCCCCCGCTCATCTTCGCTGGGACGGGAATAGTGAGCGGCGGCTTGGTCTTCCTGCTCCCAGAGACACTGAACATCCGTCTGCCTGAAAACATCTTCGATGTTGAGGAGGGAAGGTACGTTTCCACCAGCAGTATATAAAGTACTTCAAATTAGAAGTATATAAGGTAGTTAAGGTCAGCTACCCAGGAGTATATAAAGTACTTCAAATTAGAAGTATATAAGGTTATAAGGTAGTTAACGTCAGCTACCCAGCGGTATATAAAGTACTTCAAATTAGAAGTATATAAGGTAGTTAACGTCAGCTACCCAGCGGTATATAAAGTACTTCAAATTAGAAGTATATAAGGTAGTTAACGTCAGCTACCCAGCGGTATGTAAAGTACTTCAAATTAGAAGTATATAAGGTAGTTAACGTCAGCTACCCAGCGGTATATAAAGTACTTCAAATTAGAAGTATATAAGGTAGTTAACGTCAGCTACCCAGCGGTATATAAAGTACTTCAAATTAGAAGTATATAAGGTAGTTAACGTCAGCTACCCAGCGGTATATAAAGTACTTCAAATTAGAAGTATATAAGGTAGTTAGCGTCAGCTACCCAGCGGTATATAAAGTACATCAAATTAGAAGTATATAAGGTAGTTAACGTCAGCTACCCAGCGGTATATAAAGTACTTCAAATTAGAAGTATATAAGGTAGTTAACGTCAGCCACCCAGCGGTATATAAAGTACTTCAAATTAGAAGTATATAAGGTAGTTAACGTCAGCCACCCAGCGGTATATAAAGTACTTCAAATTAGAAGTATATAAGGTAGTTAACGTCAGCCACCCAGCGGTATATAAAGTACTTCAAATTAGAAGTATATAAGGTAGTTAACGTCAGCTACCCAGCGGTATATAAAGTACTTCAAATTAGAAGTATATAAGGTAGTTAACGTCAGCTACCCAGCGGTATATAAAGTACTTCAAATTAGAAGTATATAAGGTAGTTAGCGTCAGCTACCCAGCGGTATATAAAGTACATCAAATTAGAAGTATATAAGGTAGTTAGCGTCAGCTACCCAGCGGTATATAAAGTACTTCAAATTAGAAGTATATAAGGTAGTTAACGTCAGCTACCCAGCGGTATATAAAGTACTTCAAATTAGAAGTATATAAGGTAGTTAACGTCAGCTACCCAGCGGTATATAAAGTACTTCAAATTAGAAGTATATAAGGTAGTTAACGTCAGCCACCCAGCGGTATATAAAGTACTTCAAATTAGAAGTATATAAGGTAGTTAACGTCAGCTACCCAGCGGTATATAAAGTACTTCAAATTAGAAGTATATAAGGTAGTTAACGTCAGCTACCCAGCGGTATATAAAGTACTTCAAATTAGAAGTATATAAGGTAGTTAGCGTCAGCTACCCAGCGGTATATAAAGTACATCAAATTAGAAGTATATAAGGTAGTTAGCGTCAGCTACCCAGCGGTACATAAAGTACTTCAAATTAGAAGTATATAAGGTAGTTAACGTCAGCTACCCAGCGGTATATAAAGTACTTCAAATTAGAAGTATATAAGGTAGTTAACGTCAGCTACCCAGCGGTATATAAAGTACTTCAAATTAGAAGTATATAAGGTAGTTAACGTCAGCCACCCAGCGGTATATAAAGTACTTCAAATTAGAAGTATATAAGGTAGTTAACGTCAGCTACCCAGCGGTATATAAAGTACTTCAAATTAGAAGTATATAAGGTAGTTAACGTCAGCTACCCAGCGGTATATAAAGTACTTCAAATTAGAAGTATATAAGGTAGTTAACGTCAGCTACCCAGCGGTATATAAAGTACTTCAAATTAGAAGTATATAAGGTAGTTAACGTCAGCTACCCAGCGGTATATAAAGTACTTCAAATTAGAAGTATATAAGGTAGTTAACGTCAGCCACCCAGCGGTATATAAAGTACTTCAAATTAGAAGTATATAAGGTAGTTAACGTCAGCTACCCAGCGCTATATAAAGTACTTCAAATTAGAAGTATATAAGGTAGTTAACGTCAGCTACCCAGCGGTATATAAAGTACTTCAAATTAGAAGTATATAAGGTAGTTAACGTCAGCCACCCAGCGGTATATAAAGTACTTCAAATTAGAAGTATATAAGGTAGTTAACGTCAGCTACCCAGCGGTATATAAAGTACTTCAAATTAGAAGTATATAAGGTAGTTAACGTCAGCTACCCAGCGGTATATAAAGTACTTCAAATTAGAAGTATATAAGGTAGTTAACGTCAGCTACCCAGCGGTATATAAAGTACTTCAAATTAGAAGTATATAAGGTAGTTAACGTCAGCTACCCAGCGGTATATAAAGTACTTCAAATTAGAAGTATATAAGGTAGTTAACGTCAGCTACCCAGTGGTATATAAAGTACTTCAAATTAGAAGTATATAAGGTAGTTAACGTCAGCTACCCAGCGGTATATAAAGTACTTCAAATTAGAAGTATATAAGGTAGTTAACGTCAGTTACCCAGCGGTATATAAAGTACTTCACATTAGAAGTACATAGGTAGTAACATGGACTGTGTTCTCAGACACAGGCTGGGTGATGCAGCTGAACAGGCTGAGCTGAAGGAAATAAACTCTGAAGACGCGACACAGGACGACTGACCTGGACTGAGACGAGGATTTCTTCCTGCAACCTGTGGGGACTCAGCAGCCAGAGACATTACACCTCATATGTTCCAACAGGAACGTAACATCCAGGGCACCAGAGCTGACTGGGTTTGCCTGTCTGGTCTTCATTAAAGACTGTTTTTACAACCTTTAAGTAGCTGCTGCTGATATTCAGCTGATCCTCAGGTCATAATAAAGACAGTAACTGTGTTACTGTTGATGAATGTCACACCTGGCACTTTGTCCAACACCTACTGAGATCAAATTAAAGCCCCCACTAAAAACATGTTCTGCTTCACTTCACTGAGTCGTTTCCTGGTCAGAGGGACCAAAACATGATCCGTGACGGAGCGAATCCCAGTGACCACAGTGACACAGACAGGACGTAAAACAGATTGTTAAACACCTTCATGGTCACAAGGATTCAAACAACCAGAGTTCGAGAAGATGAACGAAGCCTAATCCACTGAACCATCGACCAATCAAATGACAGCAGGAGTGTCATGTGACTCTAGTGGTGGAAAGCGGGGTTAGTCCAGGACAGGTGGGTGTGAAGGTCTGACACAACAGGTGATACATAACCAGAGAATAAGATCAATCCATTTTTTACCATGTGTCTGGGTCCAGTGGGTTCGGTTTGGATGTAGCAGGACGGTTCTGAAGCCTCGACCTCCGTCAGGTGTCACTGGGTGGAGCTTGTGTGTGTTTTGGTGCTGAAGGCAATGCATCAGGAACCGCCGGCCTCTGGTCGCTCTCCAGCCAGTTCCTGATGCAGTATCATCAACATCAGAAAGCTCTGAGCCTCAGTCTGACTCCACAGGTGGACACACAGGTGTCATCTGTCCACAGGTAGCTGCATACACCTGCACACACCTGCACACACCTGCACAGACATCTGCACACACCTGCGCACACCTGCGCACACCTGCGCACACCTGCGCACACCTGACCACACCTGCACATACATCTGCACACACCTGCACACACCTGCGCACACCTACGCACACCTGACCACACCTGCACACACATCTGCGCACACCTGCGCACACCTGCGCACACCTGCGCACACCTACACACACCTGCACACACATCTGCACACACCTGCGCACACCTGCGCACACCTGCACACACATCTGCCCACACCTGCGCACACCTACGCACACCTACGCACACCTACGCACACCTGCGCACACCTACGCACACCTGCGCACACCTACGCACACCTACGCACACCTGCACACACCTGCACACACCTGCACACACCTGCACACACCTGCGCACACCTGCACACACCTGCGCACACCTACGCACACCTACGCACACCTGCGCACACCTGCGCACACCTACGCACACCTGCGCACACCTACGCACACCTACGCACACCTGCACACACCTACACACACCTGCACACACCTGCACACACCTGCACACACCTGCACACACCTGCACACACCTGCACACACCTACACACACCTGCACACACCTGCACACACCTGCACATACCTGCACATACCTGCACACACCTGCACATACCTGCACATACCTGCACATACCTGCACATACCTGCACACACACCTGCACACACAAAAAACAAACCATTTATTTCCATTTCATCCTAAATCTCATGTTTTGTGCAGTTGAACTATATAATTTACATCTAAAATGCAGCTGTTTTCCTGCCTCTCTGCTAATAAACCAGAAACTGTTTTATATTTTCCATATATCTTTACAGTTTTAAACAGGAAGTGACTGTGCTGCGTTCAGGTGAACCTCAGCGACGCCGTGAGTTGTTCAGACTCACAGTCGCCAGCTGAGATTTACCTGGATCACAGCTGAACTGCTGCGTTTTACCTGATCACAGGTGAACAGACAGATACCAGTTACCACCAGGGGGCACCACTGTTTCCTCCTGCATGACTCGGTCTGGACTCTGGTACTGATCAGTGATCAGGGGTTCCCAATAAACCGGCTGGGTCCGACACAGGGGTTCCCAATAAACCGGCTGGGTCCGACACAGGGGTTCCCAATAAACCGACTGGGTCCGACACAATGGTTCCTAATAAACAGACCGGGTCCGACACAGGGGTTCCTAATAAACCGACCAGGTCCGACACAAGGGTTCCCAATAAACCGACTGGGTCCGACACAAGGGTTCCTAATAAACTGACCGGGTCCGACACAGGGGTTCCCAATAAACCGACCGGGTCCGACACAGGGGTTCCTAATAAACAGACCGGGTCCGACACAGGGGTTCCTAATAAACAGCACTGCACTGGCCTTCACAGACCTGGTCACACCAGCAGTTGGAGCTGCTCTGAGCAGATGACATGGTGGATTTGTTCCGGCCCGCGGGTCCTGTGGGCTCTAATGAGGCGAGACGTGGACGGACAAAGCACCAATTAGAGCCGTGGGGAGTCGGAGCAGCAGACAACGGTCACTGAACACGGACCCCCCTAAGCTGCTCTATTGTCCTGCCATGAAACACAGAAAAATAAGACATTGAGATTAGATTCTGCTAGGGTGCACTCCAAAAGCCCAGCAGAACCAGAGAGTGTAGCCGGGAGGTGTGTCGCTGCTCGTCGACCCCTCGCTGTGCTGAACACACACTGTTTCCACCCAAACTGCAGAAGTTCCTCATATCGATGATAAAAAAAAGTCTGAACCAGAACTATCAAAGTGCAAAGAACAGATCAGAACCAAAGGCAAGAAGCCTGGACCCTGTAAAAGACCATTAACACTAATCAGAGTAACAGGATTTGTTAGGAAGATGAAAATGTGAAGAGAAAAATATATTTGTCATGATCAAGTCTCATAAAGTCTCACAGATATTTTAGTGCTGCTCTATAAAAAACCTCATATCCAGACGAAGATCTGATGGTTGGACTGAAACAGTGGACAGAAGCAGGTTGGACCCAAACAGGAAACACTGAAACACTGAGGTCAGTAATGAATCAGTGGGAAGGAAAAGTCGTCTGCAGTGATGGACACTAATGTTACAGACTGTGGAGCTGACAACAGGCAGAACAGGAACAGGCGGTAAATCTGTGAACATGTGCTGCTTCAAACTACACTTCAGCTCAGAAACACACACACACACACTGGCATCCACAGATCTGCATTAATATGACATTTCAAAATAAAAGTTTATCTTACCTCAGTGATAAACACACATGCAGGCAGCCAGACTGAGGAGAGAAGTGAGAGTGAGAAGTGCAGCACCACACTGACCCCTACACACACACACACGTGACTGTCAGGGCTGCAGGATTTCTCTCCCAAAAGAAGCTTGATTTTTAAAACGTTCATGTAATTTGATGTATGCTGTCACCAATAATTCATGATCAATCAGTTAATCACACAAAATGACTAGCTGATAAAAAATCACAGTGTGAATCATAAAGACCAGCCTATCATGAGGTTCACTGAATCTATAAACACCTAAAGTGCAGCTGAGGCTGATGGGAATGTTGTCAGTTCTGCAGGTCATTGGTCATAAATGTATATTTAAGTTTTAATTAAAGTGTTGGTCCAGTTCAAATTTTGACCTGATGATGGCGCTACGTGAAAATCCTCTTGTTCCCTCTACAGTGCCTGGTGGGTCATTTATTTTTGTCAGTTCTCTATAAAGACACCAGAATGATCCTTTAAAAAGTGAAACTAAACGTGTGCCCCTGCAGAGTGTCATTAATCTGCCTCAGGGAACATTAGTGAGGACACTGCAGGTTCTACTGTAAATGTTCCTTTATCAGCACCACTTCCAGCCCCGTGTCTGATGCATCCATTTGCACAGTAAATGGTCTAAAAAGTGCTAATGAGGTGCTCTGACTGTGGTTCTAGGACTGAAACACTGAAACATGAAGTATCGTCCCATCTCACCATGAACCAGATTCCTAAAACTTGGGTCTGTGAGTGTCACATTATCACTATTGTCCTGAAACTCAGTTTCCATTTCTCACAACTTTTCATCTGAAAAATAAATTCCTAAAAAAGTGTTTTGTTTAACTGATGAAAAACAGATGCAGGTAAATGAATATGAGCAGTCGAGCAGGTTCGAGTCTCAGGTCCAGCAGGAATTGTCAGTGGCACAGAGTGAATAGCCATTGCCCTGTCCACCCTCAATACCACGACTGAGGTGAGACCCTTGAGCAAGGCAGTGGGGGGTCCAGTGCTTGGGGGACCCCCCAACTGCTCCCCGGGTGCTGCAGCATTGGCTGCCCACTGCCCCTGGTGTGTTTGCACGGTGTGAGTGTGTGTTCACTGCTGTGTGTGTGCACTTCGGTGGGTGGGACTTTCTAAACCAAAGCTCTAAAAGCAGAGCACAAATTCCAAGCATGGGTCACCATACTTGGCCATTTTCACTTTCACTTTCAATGCATGTGGTCACAAAGTAAAACCACTTCCTCACAGTCAAAAACAAGTCTAGGCAGGAGGCAACACTCAGACAAGTAAATAACACCTCTAAGACCGTCTGACTAACGGGACGTGCTCTTTACTGACATTAACAGGACTTACAGGAAACTGAACGTAAGTGTGGAAATGCAGGATTTGTGATATAAAGCACTTTTGTTATTTCAGCTCCTTGTGTTATTCTCTATGTGATGTTTGTTCTGAAGTGAGGAAATCTGGTTGGGGAAATGGAAAGTCCAACTGGTCCGACTGTGGTTCCTGATACATCCCAGGACGGTGAGATGCTGGTTTAATTTCTTTATTACTATCACTGATGTGTTTTCAGACTCAGCTCTGTCTGAGGAAGAAAGAAAACTTGTTCTGACAAGAAGAAAAAACTGGAAACTGATCTGATGTTATTGTGATATTCTCTTGCTCTTTAATGGCTGAGTTAAGGATTAATAATAATAATAATAATAATAACAGCAATAACCCTGTCAAAGTCCTTCAGCTGGTATTTGTTAAAAGTAACTGCGCAGAGTATTTTGTTAGGGCAAAGCAGCCTCAGTGTGAGGAGGAGGACTCCAGGGTGACCACAGGAAATTTGTCCAAGCAGCAGTTTGAGCATGAGCAGAACAAATATGAAGGCTCTCAGCAAATAAAAACAGGAATAAAGCCTCATATTATTCCCCAAAACATAACATGTTGTGTACAACGAATGTTACAGACCAGTTACATTAAAAGGACAGAGCAGAATCTGTTGTTTTATCCTTAGAAAAGTAAATTCTTTAGTTTAAACACAATCAGCTCAACAAAACACTTCAGTGCCAGAAACTCCGACATCTTCAGTACTTGTGCGTAAACCAGTTTCCTGTCAGGACTGAGGGAAGCAGCAGAAAAGCTGTAAACTGTGGTGAAGACAACAATGTGCTAATAGCAGGTTGTTTTGCTGTGTGAAGCACTGGCCTCTGCCATGAACCAGTGTGAGGTCACAGACGGGGGAGCTCCTCCCTGTAAGACCAGTCTGAGGGGGGACCATGAGAACCAGACCGAAACTAAGAGGTGAGACCGCCATCCCCACCTAGTCTCCATGTCTGTCAATAATAATAATACACCATGTCATGTTAGTGCCGTGTTTTAAATCAGACAATTTCAGTTTCAGCTTCAACTTATTTGTGCATCACCAAATAACAACACGATCACCTCAAGGCACTTTACATAGAACAAATCCCTTATGAGCAGCACTTGGTGACTGTGAGGAGGAAAACCTCCTTTTCATAGAAGAAACTTCCAGCAGAACCAGGCTCAGTGACATTTTACTGATGTATTACCTTCATACAAGAACACCATGCAGTTATCTTACTTCAGCATTATCACTTTATGTGATCGGTACCAGTAACAGTCAAATTAGAAAGATCATTTCTAACAGGACATGTTAGTCCCTGTTAAATGATCCAAAACCCACACAGAAGTCTGACATTTTCTAGTTGGTGCTACTTATGGGCCAGAACCTCCATGCAGACGAGATTCATTGCACAAGCCCCAATTAGGTCCCTATGAGTTTTTTTCTATTGCATTTCTCTATTATCACTCACTGATCATGATTCAGTCAGTGCTGTGTGTGTTGTGCTGTAGCCCAGAGCAGCAGCACAGACCAGACTCTCCTGGACCCAGCTGTGTGTCCATCAGGAGTTGCCGGTCCATGTTTAAACCTTGTAACTTCAGACAGAACTCTGATGAAGAAAGGTAAGAATTTAATGCAGACTCATGATACAGGTTCTACCTGGCACTGAGTCAATGTCCTGTTTCCAAAGGGAACATTCACGATGGGTAACTTTAAAAATGCTGATATACTCAGTTATTACTTTTAGTGCTGAACTGATCATTGATATGTTCAGTCATAGGTTCATTCTTTTGTTTGTCTGACACTGGGTTTGGTTTTACTAACTAGGACATTCTGTATGGAGGATCAGGGTCAGTTCTTGTGGTTTTCTTTTGACCTTCTGATCAAAATCTTATCTCTGCTTCCCCTCAGATTTAAACTGTGCTTTTTTCCAGTCCTGTTTCTGTCAGAGTTCATGAGCAGAGATCAGACCACGCTGGAGCTGGACCCAGCTGTGTGTCCATGAAGAGTGACTGCTCCAAAGATGAACATCTTAACTTCAGAGAACAACAGCTCTTTGATGAAGAACGGTAGGAATTTAGTTAGTTTTCTGCACAAAACAAGTCACAGTACAGCACTTTCCCACCAGCCTCAGCTTGGTGATGTCCTGTTTCAAAGAAGAACATTGAAATGTGAAATGAAAACATCCCCAGTGGTTCTGTGAACCTGTGCTTGGACCTTTTATTAGTCTCTTATGACACTGAACAGACTAAACAATTACTATGTTCAAACACAAAATAACATAAGTTGAGAATGAAACTAAAGATTGTGGCTCACAATTACCAAAAGACTGTTTATAATAAGGGAATTTACAGACAGAAGCATGGCTGTGTCATGGGTTCACCAGTGTCCTCAACTACGACTTACCTGTACATGGTAGAAGCAGTCGTAAGAACTACACCCAGCCAGTGGTTCAGATGTGCTGATGACGAATCGGTCAAACTTCAAACGAAGAGGAAGCATTTGTAGAACACATCAGTGCAGCGCTCAGCAACACGAGGTTAATGTGGAAAGACATCAGAGGAAACAGTGTAGTGTTCCTGGACTCTGCTAGTCATACTGAAGATGACAGAAGTCCATATATCAAAGTAAAAGGAGAGTCATGTTCTGTTCTGGACATGTAAAACGTAAAGGGGTTGGAAATTTGTTGGGTCATTACAAATTTGTGTCTCTGTTCATACTTGGTGATATATTTCCTGTTCTCTGCAGAGTTCCACAGCAAAGCTCAGAGGATCCCAGTGGTCAGTCTGTCCAGCTGACTCCAACAGACCTGAACTCCATATTTATGGTGTGTGGTTGTTAATTTTTACTCCAGCTGCATAAGAAATGAGATGTATAGATTCTTGTTATTGTCGTTCTCAGGTGTCTCCCTGCAGCCTCTGCAGGCTGGTACAACTTTCGCAATATAGAAGCTGTGTTCCACATTTTAGATTTAAAACTTGTGCTCTTATTCTTTTCCAGCATCTTGGGGAGAACATTAGTGCTCTTGTGAATAATGAGCTGAAAAGGTTCCAGAGGGTACTGGGACCAGACTACCCAGAATGCTTAAAGACACAGAGTGAAGATGAGGACGTGGTGGATGACGAAGAGAAGGAGTACAGAAGAAGCAGCCAAGACGCGATTCTGAAGATCACACTTCACTTCCTGAGGAGAATGAAGCAGGAGGAGCTTGCTGAGCGTCTGCAGCTCAGTAAGAGGCTTTTCCACCTTCCAGATTTCTCATGTTTACACAAACTGACTCACTGATCATAGTTTTTGTGTCTCATGTCTTAATGCAGGAACTATTGCTGCTGACTGTCAACGTAAACATATATCTGACCTGCAGAAGAAGTTCCAGCGTGTGTTTGAGGGGGTTGCTAAAGCAGGAAGACCAACCCTTCTGAACCAGATCTACACAGAGCTCTACATCACAGAGGGAGGGGCTGCAGAGGTCAATGAGGAACATGAGGTCAATCAGATTGATCCAGCATCCAGGAAACCAGACAGACCAGAAATAACCATCAGACATGAAGACATCTTTAAAGCCTCACCTGGAAGACATGGACCAATCAGAACAGTGATGACAAAGGGAGTGGCTGGCATTGGGAAAACCTTCTTAACACAGAAGTTCACTCTGGACTGGGCTGAAGACAAAGCCAACCAGGACATCCAGTTCACATTTCACTTCACTTTCAGAGAGCTGAATGTGCTGAAAGAGAAAAAGTTCAGCTTGGTGGAACTGGTTCATCACTTCTTCACTGAGACCAAAGGAATCTGCAGGTTTGAAGACTTCCAGGTTGTCTTCATCTTTGACGGTCTGGATGAGTGTCGCCTTCCTCTGGACTTCCACAACACTCGGATCCTGACTGATGCTACAGAGTCCACCTCAGTGGATGTGCTGCTGACAAACCTCATCGGGGGAAAACTGCTTCCCTCCGCTCGCCTCTGGATAACCACAAGACCTGCGGCAGCCAATCAGATCCCTCCTGAGTGTGTCGACATGGTGACAGAGGTCAGAGGGTTCACCGACCCACAGAAGGAGCAGTACTTCAGGAAGAGGTTCGTAGATAAGGAGCAGGCCAGTACCATCATCTCCCATATCAAGACCTCACGAAGCCTCCACATCATGTGCCAAATCCCGGTCTTCTGCTGGATCACTGCTACAGTTCTGGAGGATCTGTTAGAAACCAGAGAGAGGGGACAGCTGCCCAAGACCCTGACTGAGATGTACATCCACTTCCTGGTGGTTCAGACCAAAGTGAAGAACATCAAATATGATGGAGGAGCTGGGACAGATCCACACTGGAGTCCAGAGAACAGGAAGATGGTTGAGTCTCTGGGAAAACTGGCTTTTGAGCAGCTGCAGAAAGGCAACGTGATCTTCTATGAATCCGACCTGACAGAGTGTGGCATCGATCTCAGAGCAGCCGCAGTGTACTCAGGAGTGTTCACACAGATCTTTAAAGAGGAGAGAGGACTGTACCAGGACCAGGTGTTCTGCTTCGTCCATCTGAGTGTTCAGGAGTTTCTGGCTGCTCTTCATGTCCATCTGACCTTCATCAACTCTGGAGTCAATCTGCTCTCAGGAGATCAGTCAAACTCCCAATGGTCTAAAGTGTTTAGAAACAAATCTCAACCAACATATTTCTACCAGAGTGCTCTTAACAAGGCCTTAGAAAGTCCTAATGGACACTTGGACCTGGTCCTTCGCTTCCTCCTGGGTCTTTCTCTGCAGACCAATCAGGACAAACTACAGGACCTGCTAAAGAAGACAGACAGTAGCTCACAGACCAATGAGAAAACAGTCCAGTACATCAAGAAAAAGATCAGCGAGAATCTGTCTCCAGAGAGAAAGATCAACCTGTTCCACTGTCTGAATGAACTGAAGGATCGTTCTCTAGTGGAGGAGATCCAGCACTTCCTGACATCAGGAAGTCTGTCCAGAAAGGATCTGTCTCCTGCTCAGTTGTCAGCTCTGGCCTTCATCTTACAGTCATCAGAACAAGACCTGGATGTGTTTGGCCTGAAGAAAGACTCTGCTTCAGAGGAGGTTCTTCTGAGGCTGCTGCCAGTGGTCAAAGCCTCCGACAAAGCTGTGTAGGTGCACAGGCCACATGATGATGTATCATATGTGAACAGCATCGTATTTATCATGAGTGTTAACTAATCAAAGACGCTGATTGACTGTACAGTTGTTTTCATTCACCATTCACCTCCACAGACAAACTGCTCTCACCAGGATCATATTCCAGTAATATGTTCACTCATGAGAGGACAACCAGAAGACGTGCCCATGTAGTGACAGTGTTTTTATAGTAACCAAAACTCACATGAAAACAGAGCAAATGTGTAATTATGGCCTCATTTTAAAGCTGAAGTTGTTTTCTGAGCAGATAAAGTTTCCCCACTTATCAATTTCATTCTAGTTTACATAGATGCCTTGTTTCGTCGGCCTTTTTAATAATTAACCTGAAATTTGTGGACAAAGGTACAAGCGTCTCAATATATTGAATATATTTATGCATTTACCACACAAACTCTTTTTTGCCTTCTAGGATGGTCCATGGTGAAGAGGAAACGCTGACAACACCTCTGAGGAACTGTAAGTATTCATTTCACTTTTTGTAATTTAATTTGGATTCATTTACAATAAAAGCAGAACTCTGTAGTGCTCTGAATGCTGTAGCTGCTCAAATACATATTCCTGCTGCAAAGCCCTTTAGTGCTTATAGTGTCTTATTGTTACAATATCGGATGTGGAAGTCGTGTTTATCCTGGCCGTCCAAGGTTTCCCTAACGACATGTTGAGCTCTGACCATACGGTCACGTTCTGCAGGGATATCTAGGACTGAGCAACCAGTTTTGGCTGTGGACATTCCAGCCATAGCTTGAGCACCAATCCAGAGAGTGGTGTCATTAAGGGGATAAAGGGCAGGGTCTATTAGGAAGGTTACCTTTGTCTTAGGGTTAGGGTGAAAAACCTGTAGTGAATGAACGGGTGACTGGGGTTGTGTGAAGCTATTAGACCAGATGACAGAGGACAAAAATACCTTCCACCTAGGAATATCCCTTTCAACTGTCTTCATCATCACAGTGTAGTTATTTTTGGCTATTACTGCTATTTAGGTCTGATAGGTACCCCTAAATGAATCATCTGATCCATGACAGGAATGTTGGCTGGGGTGACCCCTTCATTGGTATTTGCATTTATTAACACCATCACTGTGCTCCAGGAAGGACCTCGGCAAAATGTTCAAGTATACACAGACAGAGAGTTCATTCTCTGTATTTTTAAACTAATGTTAAATGACACTAAATTTAAAAATAATCTGTATAAAGAAAAAATGATTATTGCTGTTACTGTTAAAATCAACAGTTACATCAAAATTGTAATAATTTCTTCAGTTATTGAACAAGTTTAACACAATTTACTTACAGGAATGTTTCTCACATCTTTTAATTTATATGGGGTTCCTAGGCCAACTGTGTCTTGTTTCTCCATCAGATGCCTGTGAACCTACACCAGACATGGCCACAGCACAGAGAAACCTCAAACTGTCCGATAACAACAGGAAGGTGACGGCAGTGAACGAAGAGCAGCCGTATCCTGATCATCCAGGCAGGTTTGAGCACTGGAAACAGCTGCTGTGCAGAAATGGTCTGACTGGTCGCTGTTACTGGGAGGTGGAGTGTGAAGGAAACGTTTATATAGCACTGACATACAGAGGGATTAGCAGGAGAGAAGCCAGGGATCACAGAGGGATCAGCAGGAAAGGAGCAAGGGATCACTGCAGATTTGGACGAAATAATCAGTCCTGGAGTTTGTTCTGCTCTGACTATGACTATGCTTTCTGGCACAACAACATGAAAACAGTTATCCCTCCTCCGCCCTCCTGCTCAGCCTCAAAGAGAGTAGCAGTGTACCTGGACTATCCTGCTGGAACTCTGTCCTTCTACAGAGTCTGCACTCACAGACTGACCCACCTCCATACCTTCAGAACCACATTCACTGAGCCTCTGTATCCTGGGTTTGGGTTTAGGTCTGGTTCCTCAGTGTCTCTGTGTTCACTGTAGGAGGCAGAAAGAACCTCAACCACATGCAAACCCACATGATGTTTGAACAGGCCTCTGAGAGAAAGCAGCTCAGTATCAGGGCAGCAGCTTCAGCTCCATCTGCGTCTGCAGGACGTATTCAGGCATGCAGGGGCAGCAGTAAAACAGAAGGTTTCATATCAGTACAAATTGTAATGTACATGAGTCCAGATCCCATCCAGAGACTGACTGCACCAATGAATGTGTGTGAGTGTTCCACTGCAGCTTCTCTGCTCACAGCGACGTCTGGAGCTGGACCATAGATGCTACAGACAAACGTTTTGTCGTCTTGTTTGTCTTATGTGGAAAACACAGCACAAATTGGGATTTGTGTTTCCCACGTGAGGCAGCAATGAATAACGACCGTCTGTGGATATAATTAACTTTAAAACGCAGTAACAACAATAAGAGATGCAGAATTGGAAAAAAATGCAAACATGTTAAACTTAAGGAGGGTAAACAAAACTATATTTGTTCTTAACATATTCTTTTGTTTCTAAGATTGTACCAATATTGTTTTTTCAATGAAAGCTGATATGTATATTTCACTGTTTTGTAATTTCTTTGACACACAAATTGAAGTTCCACTGATGATTTAATAATATACCAACAGGCTACAGAGTAAATGTGTTTTGTTCTATGAGAATAAACATGGGACATAAATCTGTTGAGTTAATTCACTTTAATAAAGCCACAGTGACACAGAAACGTAACTGTGCTGATAATCAAATGTCCAGGCTGCTCAATAAGTCGAATGTTGATAAAAGACTAGAAGAGACAGACGTTCATGAAAATGAAACTCCAGGAACTATTTCCTTTTTTCAGAACAACAGATGAAACCATCGTTAATGATCTTAACTTTAGGGCAGGGCAGACAGTGGGGAGCTACAGCCTTAAGCGTTTCCCTACAGCCTGGGAGACAAGATTCAGGAAACACTCGCCCAAAGACAGAAGGAGTCATGTGACATAGGTCCCTACTTTGGCGCCTGTCTGCAAATATGTTAAAATCAGTGACGCAATTTGAAGTTTGTTTTAATTGATACTCTATCAATTCAGTTTATGTCTAATAAGCGACACGTGTTTTTATAACTTAGCTTGTTTAACCTTGAATCGATCAGGCATCTGTCCAGTCGCCTCTGATCCGGACCCGGATCTGGACATCATGGCCGGTCCCGGAGAAGCAGCTGATTCCTGAAGGTGAGAGCGGGTCGGTTATTTCACCGCAGGTTCGTTTTCTGCTCAAATCCGGTTCAGATCTGATTTCTGCTCCACATATAAACACACAGCAGCTGTTAGCCTGAGGCGGCTAACGCCCTGTAGCATCAGTGCTAGCTGTTAGCATGGCAGCTAACTGGTTATTAAAGATGATTCAAAGCTGAAGCAGCTGCTCTGAGATGATGAAGACCATTAAGGCTGCAGACTGACGTGTATTTGTCCCAGTACAAAGTGCAGTGTTTATGTTTTACTGCAGTTATTAAGTGATGACACTGTAGTATGTCAATATAAATACAGCTGAGCATTTACCTCAGCTCAGATACTTCACAGAGTACTTTAACTTTACTTTAATCCTGCTTCGACACTGCAGTACTACTCATATGGTACTACTTATATGGTACTTATGTGGTACTCAGTCACTATTACTGTTCCAGTGATGCAGCTGAATAATAACTTCAGGATGTTTTGCAGTGAGTCAGCTCTGACTGCAGGATTTGTCTTGTGTCGGTAACTTTACATTAAAGCTGCTAATTGTTTTTGTCTTCCCAGCTCGGCACCAGTCAGTCATGGGCCTGCAACGGTTCTGGCACAACTACAAGGTGTTGATCGTGATGGGCACGGGTCTGGGACTGATCCACTGGGGCTGGTACAATCTGAAGTCAAACCCGCTGCTACACAAATCCAAAGAGGACGAGTACATTCCCGAGCCTGCCATTGTCCCTTACGTTAAACAACGTGCAGCTCCGCCTGCATCAGCTCCTCCTCCTGCCAAGAGCTAGTCAAGGCGACCAAGGTTCGAGACCCTGCAGCCGGTTCCGTCTGCTGAGGTGTGTTCAGGTGTAGTTCCTTCTAAGTCCACTAGATGGTGCTCTAAGAAAACTCACTGTACTGATGCAAACACTGTTGATCAAGACAAACTGGAAGTTTGGAAACATTGTGCAAGTTTTTCTTCGCACAAACGACATTGTTGTTTTTCTTGTACACATGTAGCTCACATTTCAGGTCTCACGTCACATTCGTGGCAGTTTAGGGGCTTAATAAGCTGTTGATCTGCTCTTGTGTGTCCCTCCTGCAGGGCGTCAGTATGAAGCCTCAGAACTGGATCCGGAAGAACTGGCTGTGGGCTGCTGGCGGGGCCTTCCTCACCATCCACCTGTGCACCTGGCTGATGCAGAGAGCTGTGAGGAGCACCACCCGCTCTGAGGCTGCACTCAAACAGAGAACTACTGACAAATGACTGCACTGATGTTCACACCAATTTACTGATGGACGGACAGAAAGCAGCTCATCTTTAACCCAGTGGAGACCTGGAGACCTGTGGACCCGTGGCCAACACCATTAACTCTCAAACAAAGCAGAACATATTAAGTTATAAATCACAATATCTACAGGAAAAAGCTGCTTTGTCTGTTTTTGTGTTTTGTTAGAGATGTAATGTTTGTGATAACAATAAACCAATATGATGATCCAAAATATCAACCAATGAAACCATTAATCCAACTAAACACGCAGCTTGTATCAGTAGTTTTGCAAGAACATTTTAAACAACTCGAGGTTTAGTTGTCGTCTCCACCAGCTGAGAGGAACAAAGCTGGACCTGAGCAGTTTGAATAAATGAGGTTTTTCAGTCCAGCAGAAACGTCTTGACAGAGCTGAGTCATCACGTTACAGTTTGATATTTTCTGTATCCAGTGAAAAGACCCAGACCCACAGGGACTTGATCCGACTCATCGCTCAGTGTTGTGTTTATGAAATGCTGTTAAAACAGCTAATCCCATAAAATAACAGCTGGTTCGTCTGATCTCCGGCTCCCTCCAGTCTGGGACTTTCAGCTGTGAGCACATTAATCATAAGACACAAAACATGTTTCAATATTTTATTCTGATTGAAGTTACACAATAAAAACCTCTACACACCATCATTCACTTCCCAGCCCAGATCAGAGATCAGGTCAGTTCTGCTGGGTCTTCTCTGCACTGGTGTCTCTAAAATAAAGAACATGTTTACACGAACAGCTGAACACACCGTCCTGCTGCTGCTGCACTGATTTATTCACGTTAACATGTTGATCACACAGTGACAACACAGACTCATTCGTTTCTACTGAGCTGACACTGTTAGCTTGTAGTTTAGAAACACACACAGTGAAACTGTGGACGGGTTCAGTCTGATTCTGCTGCCCTGAGAGGCCGCTGCCTGCTGGGACATTAACATTATATTAAAATGCTTCACTACGACTTGAACATTATTATATTATTAAGTTTCCGCCTCATAAAAAAAGAAATAACGTGATTTGTGACTTTAGCTTTAGCTGCTATATGTTAGCCAGCTAGCTAACCCAATACAAATCAATGCTACGACACAAACCGTAAATCCTTTAGGGGCCTACATGTAGACTTTTATTTTATTTATTTTAATATCTAACTGCTCAATATACAATTTGTCCTTCGTTGTTTCCACAACTTTAAAAACTCACCGGAGAAAAAGTTTAGACGCTGCGAAGTGTTTCCCGGGGACTTGTTTTCATGTGGCTCCACTGGTGCACCAACTAAAAGTGACGTAGCGTCGAGTGTTGAGCTACTTATAGTTCCGGTTTCTTTGTAGAGCCTCAAACTGTGGTTTGTGTGACAGGAGACGCAGATCCTCGGAGTGTTTGTGGGGTCTGACGAACCGGGTCCATGAAGTCCCAGAAAGTTCCGGCTTCAGCTGCCGTGAGGCTGCAGTGCTCCGGTCTTCCTGCGGGGGGCGCTGTCGGCTGAGTTTCAGCCGCAGTAAATCATTGGTGAGAAACCAAAGGACATTTCTGCTCGTCGGTGAACAGTTTGATCCGTGTGCTCATTTAAAAACCTCAAACCTCCACAGTTGTTTCCACACTAATTCTTTATGTCAACTCTGGGAGCAATTTATGGCAGGATTGAATCTCCACATGTAGGACGGTTTGTTATGTTGAGTGTATGGAAAAATCCTGAGACTTGGTTTTAATCATTTAAAAACATTTAGAGCTGATTCTTTTGAGACTTTTGTTAGAGACTGGACAGACTGACACTGCCATACAGCCAAGCAGCTCTCTGGCCTGACTAAAGAGATGCAGGTGAAAATCAATAAGTTCATCAATAACCTAACAAGCTTCCACAGTTACATCAGATTGTGTTTGGTGGTTTCTGCTGAATCACAGTTATTCTCATTTAGAGGCGTCCAGACAGACAATCGCAGTCATCGATCGTGAGCTCCAGCTAATGTTAATCTCCACATTAAGTGGGATTTATTTCATGTTCCCCTTTTTCATGGTGCCCAGGTCTGGACCAGTCAGTCTGACACCAGCAGCACAGACCTGCCGGAGAAGCGACTCAGCTCTGTTCTAATACTCAGCCTTGTCAGGGCTGTTTTGTCCCATGTTTATGCTCAGACACACTTTAGATTTCTCTGCACAAATATGAAAAACTCCTGGACAGTTTAGTCCTACGCTGATGCTCTTACCTGAGACGACTGACACCAAACACATTCCCAAACCGTCTCTTCTCCCATAATCAGCAGATTGTGCATGAAGAACATATATTTACACTGTCAGCAACATGAAGGTCAGTTTGTACCCCCTTTTTGTTAGGGACTTTCTGCCTGAATCCAGATCCTCTACTCTACAGTGTCCTCTACTCCAGAACCACCTGGATCCAAAACCTCCTGCTCACTGAAAGTCCCGGACTGACTGAGGGTTTCAGGGCTGAGAACATTGTTAGAGCCAAGAAGAAAACGGAGGTGAAGTTCATCCCTGTCAAGTCTGTTTTGTTGATATCAATCCCAAATCTCACATGTCGCTCCAAGAACTCTGGTTCTTTCTGAGATTTTTATTGCTGTGATTTTTGGCTCCGTTTGTCCTCAGCTTGTTTGAACTCTTCTCACTTTTATTAGGTTTGTTCAAGCTGTTTTGGCTTTTAGGACTTTTATCAGCTTTGGTTAAAAGACCTCTGCACTGTTTTATTTTGCTTCTCTGACACTCACGCCTGATCCTTTTACCTCCCAGCACAAGAACTGAGCCGCTGCTGGTTTTTCAGGTCTCAGGATGAAGTGGAAGTGAAGGATCACTGGGTGAAACCAGCAGTGACACAATGTTCAGGGTTAGAGCCTCCATTTTTAATTGAATGTCTAAACACTAAGACCAACAGCAGAAATGGGTTTGACCACTGAGGTTTAGTTTATCACACCAAACATGATGTTCTGTCACCACATCAGGGGAAACAGATGGAAGAGGAGGATCCAGCAGGAACAGGTTTTAATGACCCAGTTCCAGGTCCCCCGGTCTGAGCATGTTAGGTTAAACGTCAAGTTAAACGTACACAGACTGAACTGATCATCAGAGAAATGACTAATGACAGTAACTGCTACACTTTCATTATTCAGAGCTGTAGTGATACTGAAGTTTCAGTGATTTTCTGCAGCTGCTCTGGAGAGTGAGTGGGAACAAATGAGAGATTTAAGGTGCATGACGACGTGTTGGCCGAGTACTGAGGCTTTATTAAACAAACTCTGTGCCCTGAGCAAATTCCTGATCCGCTTCAGATCAGCAGCATAATTAGTCCCATGTCCCTGAGAGCTTAGAATTGGATATTGATCAGCTGGGGCCTGGTCTCGCTGAGGTGGGGAGGAAGAGCAGGGTGTGTTTGATTTATCCAGAGGGACACAGCTAAATAATGAGCTGTTATTATGGTCACCAAAGAGAGCTGACCCTGATTAGACATTAGCAGGTATAGATAACGGATCAATACAGTTTGATGATCAGACTGTATCTTATTGGATCCATCTGGTTCTGAATAGGAACTAACGTTATCAGATAAATGTAGACCAGGAACAAGTCCAAGGTTTGGCTTCTTTTGGTTGGTCTGCAGACTGATAGCTGACTCAGATCAGCAGACCACCCTGATAACTGTGTGGAGCTTGTACTCCCAATTTCCACAGTGTGACTTTGCTTTAACCAGTTCACTTCCCTTCTCAGCCGCATCTAATTCATAAAACCCCAGTTTGTTCTGCCAAAACGCCACTTAAGTGGTTGGTGTCAAACTCATTTACATTTGTGCTCGCAGGATGTCGGTATATCGTACATACCGGGGCGTGGTGGGCGGGATTAGGGTCCCTGAGGCTGGTGAGCAACGCCACAGATGTTTACCCCAAAACCAAAGCAGGGAAAATGCATCCTAAGCAGCACTTTTCCTGTCAACGCTACCTACCGGTCCACTCGGGAACACTCACCCAGGCTGAACTTAGAGAGGTGGATTTGCATATTCGCTAGCACCAGCAGACCACCCAAAGCGGACTCATCTGACTCAAGTCACAACACCAAGAACTAGTCGGTTTGGACAATGCCACCACATGCGCTGGCGGCTGCTGAAGCTGAAGCTGTGTAGTTCTTCATCATGTGGCTTTAGAGATGCTCTATGTTCTGAGTCAGACTGGAAACAAACTCACAAACACTCAGGTCGGCACGGAGCGGCATGTGGTAGTCATTACTGTCACACACAACATTGTTGGGAGGAGAACTGGTGGCATGTACAACGGTCTCTGCTGTGGCTTCAGGTCAGCTGGAACAAAACAGTTTCTCCAGCGACACTCGAGATGATTGGAAATGTTCAAAGGAGAAACTGTCTCTGTGGGGCAAACAACTCATCCTCGGCGCCACTGGATGGGAAGTGATGGAACGCCATGTGACTGGACACGGTGCAGTGTGACAGGATGTGATGGAACATCTGTCTCATTGATGACCTTGGTCCGCTGCTGTTAAAGTGCACTAGAAATAACCTTTGGCTGGACTTGGACATGGTGCGACTGGGGGCCGGGATGTGACTGGATCTGTGTTGATACTGATACTAAAGATGTTTCTCTGTAAAAATGAATTGTTGAGTATGAAACCACTCAGATTTAAGATTTAGAGCTTGGACACATTTATTAAAATCAGTGACAGGAACATTTTGGGATATGTGAGTTTGGTCAGTCCTCCACAGAAAAACAGAAAATGTGTAGGAGGAGGTTTTCCTGTTTATCCACTGTGGAAGGTTTTGCTCAGAGCTTCTTTGCACAGACGTTTTTTTATTTTCCATGAGCAGATTCGATTGTGAGAAATTGAGTCAAGATGTAGGACATCTAGGAAACACAGTGGTCAGAAAGTGAAGAGAAGAAGAGTGCGTCAGGAACCTTCAGTCCTCTGTGCTCAGCCTGAGGGAGCTGACGTCAGGCCCTGCCTCCTTTCTGTCTCCAGACTCCTGCAGTTCCCACAACTGTCTCTGCTCAGCTGAGTCACACTGCCACACACACAGCGACCACACCCCTGACAGCCATTTGTGCAGACACGAAGCCACAACAACCAGACCGGAGTTGAACCTCGAATCGATTCTCTCGGATCTGAAACCTTACAGCTCCACATCTGTTCACGTTATTAGAGCGGTTGGTCCCAGCGGGCAGTGTTGGGGCCTTGCTCCTCAGGTTTGTCACTTCATCTCTGCTCCTGACTTCCAAAGTGAAAGGTCTGAGCTGAAGCAAAGTCTTTCTCCAGTTCCTCGGATGGATTGCTGGAGCTCTGTGGAGGTGGGCAGGCGTTGGTGATCCTAACGATCACATTAGCTCTGCTGTGCCAGCAGCTTTGAAACAGCACAACGGACCAGAGGTTCACATTTCATGACTCAGGCCATTAAAAACACCAAAACACACACACACACACACACACACACCAAGGGACACTGGTTTGTGTTTGTGGACTGTGGGCCAGGACTGAACTGTAGCACAGACATGAGGACGAGCTGTGTGTGGTAGAGACGCCACAGGAAAGACCATTGGATTATGGTTTTGTGCACCAAAAGCTGCTGATAGTGGCTGTTTTGTGCCAGATGTTAATATCAGACCAGTGTTGTTGCACGTTACACCTCATTAACTGTGAACTCCATAATGTCTTTGACATTATTGATGACTGTCAGGTCTCTCTTTGGACCTTCACGCAGACACTGATTTGTTAAATATCCACATTCATGCAGTGGAAGAAATACAATATATATATATTTCAGGTCACTACAAAATGACCTGCAGGTTTAGGGGTGAGGCTACATGTGCGAGAACATCAGTTAGGCCCCTCAAAGCAGAAAGTGACTGTAGAACCAACTCATCTTGCAGTAAGTCAGAGCATGAAAACAAACCAGCAACAAGAAGACTGGACTGATCTGGACCAGCCAGGATCAACCACGGCCTCAGTGTGTCCCAGAAAACCCTTTCTTTGCTTATCAGCCTCTGTTTTGGATTCCCCTCAGTTCAAAAATCACCAAGTCTGCAGAACTGCAGAAAAATGCACATAAACATGGCGTTCCCTGGGACTGGACCACAGCCTGTTTAGAGCAGCACTGTGGCCTCCTCTCTGTTTGTTAGGATGAATGTTGAGATGTCGGAGCAGGGATTCCTGCAGGAATAGCATTTATACAAGTGTGGTTTGTGTGTGTGGGCCGGTCGGCTGTGTTGTGTATAAACGCTCTCACATGTCTGCAGAGGACAGTGTGTGATAGCGATGAAGACCAGAGGATGCCAGGAAAAACTCAGACAAAGCAACTTCTGTTTGCCGCCTCTGATAAACAGCCTCATTAGGCGAGATGTCTGGGTCAGAAGAGCAGCCACCGAACACGTGTGGAAAACACTCTTTTCTTCTCAAAGGTCTGGATGGACAGCAAAGACTCCTTCAGAGACTGAGCTCAGGACACTTGCAGGCTGACAGTGTCCAGACACGAGCACGTATCATTGTGTGAAGTCAATCTATTAGAACTTAACCCAGTTTCATCAGGTCAATTCTTATTGAATTACAACCTTTTCATGCCTGTAAGGAACTGAGGTTACGAAGTGATGAGAAATATTGAATAAAAACTCAAAGATTAAACTAAAACAAGGTCTGTAATGTTACCTTGAGCTTCACCTACTTGAAATTAAACAACTGATGTGACTGAAACTTTAACAATGAGAATGTGACACCAGGAATTTAAGTGATGGTCTTAAAGCTGATCGTTTTTTTGCAGACGACACCACCCTGTTTGTCAGGATGAACTCCAAATCCACACAGGCCCGTCCTGATCGTACAGAGCAGCCCTTCTTCTTCTAATAGTCGGCCTTTGGCTGAGTACAGACAGACAACAGCCTGGTTTCAGTTTGGCCTCAGGCACAGTTTCGAATTCTGTCTATTTGTTTGCTAAATGACAGGAGTCGAGCTGATGCTTCATGGTTAGCTACAAAGCAGCTCTGTTGGTTTTAAACTTTGGACCAGCCAGACCAGCCTGCATTATAATTGATATTTTGACTGTGAGTTAACGTAAGCTACAAAACACTTCTGAACCAGGTCTGAGACTTTCCAACAAAAGAATGAAAACCCCGTCTGAATTGGTCCAATGATGCAGCAGCAGTGAAATGGTCATTTTAGCTGAGGCATTAAAATGATTAATGTCCTTGGGTTAGACTCCTGGATAATAACACAGTTTCAGGAAATATAATTTTGTCCAAAAATATCAAAACATTGTCGCCAGTAACAAACTTTATTTCTCAAGGTCCACAAATCCCTCAAGTTTTTTTTCCTCATAAACTAAAGGTGCTGACGACTGAAATCCAATATGGTTTCACAGCCTTATTTTAGTCTCCGCAACGTCCCACTACAGCTCTACAGTGTCTGAGGAAACACTCTCCTTAGTTACGCAGACTTGATCAGATTCTTACAAACTCTTAGAAACAGGATCCAGAGCCTGTTCTCACTTCTGGATTTTCCTTGGTACTAAAAAATGACAACAAATCGCTGCGTCCTTTGAATTTCAGTAGCAAAAGCAGAACGTCTGCCGCCATGTTGGTTTGTGTCAAAACATCCTGCAACAGCAGAATCAGTCTGAACAGCACTAACGCGCTCCCTCGCCACGGAAGGTACCGAGAACAGGAAACCCTGGCGAACTCAAAATGTACAAACATGTAGCTGAGGCACAAAAATGCCCAAAACCAAGAGGCTAAAAAAGAAACTATTTTTTTCAAAAACACTTTTTTGGCGTTGATGAAAAAAAAAAAAACATATAAAAAAAACTATTCCATCACAAAGAGCTTACAAAGCTGTCAAACCTTCAACTCTAAACCCATAAATAAAAAAGAACGACCTTAAGGCTCTTAAAGATTAAGTTAATAAATCAAATATCCACTGATTATTAAAAAAAAATATTTGTACATCTATACAGAAACATTCTACACGGACGATACTTCACGCCGACAGCAACCGCTGAGAAATCCCACCTGAAACAACCAATAAATATTTTCTCTGGGTGCTGCGGTGCAACGAGGCAGCAGCACGTTCACACCCCAAAGTCTGTCCTGACAGAAACGATAAAGGCGTGAGAGGCTTTCAGGATTCTGTCGTCTATGAAGGCGTCCACCAAATCGCAGCTGCAGCCCTGTGGACAGTTCAGACCAGTGTCAGGAGAAACATAAGTTAGACAGCGAGGAATAATCCATTTCTGTACGAAACAAAGACAAATGCCCCCAACAGGTCACCACCACCAACAGGGGGTCCGGTCCCTGTGAGCCCCGTTGGCTATACGACATACTCCATCCTGTTTCCGCCCTGCGACTGCAGCTGCCTGTTGTCCTGTTTGCTAGTCCAGTGTGGGGGTTTTCCTGTCGTGTGGTGGGGGGGCCGCTCCTCCCAGTCTACCAGCGAGTACGCCGGTGGAGCTCGGGGGAACCTCGACTTCTGCAGCTGCTTGTCCACCTCGTCCTCATCTGACTGGCTCCCGGCGTCAGACTTCCTGGATCTGGCGTTGATGGCGTTCTTGTCCTCGTAGAGGCGGTGGTGGAGGAGGAGGAGGTGGTGGCTTGGCGGGTTTTTCTCAATGGGGTTCTTGATGTGGTTGAGCTGCTCGCGGGCGGCGCTGACACTGTTGTGGAGGGCGTTATTGTCCTCAGCTGTGGGTGCCAAAGATGACGATACCTGGGTGCTGACCCCCGTGTGGGCGTTGTGCTTCCTCCTCCTCCTCACGCACCATAGCAACGTCGAGGCGACCGCCAACGCCCAGATGACGATCGCCACGGAAACCAGCAGGGGCACCAGATGGTGTGCTGGACGGAGAGGAGCAAAGGTCAGTGAACAACTCAAGACCGGATCAGAAACCTGAACAAATGTTGTACAAACTTGAACTGACTGTGCAGAAAACCATCAAAAGGAAATCAGGTAGATTTCAGTCTAGTCCTGAAAACAAACACATTGAGCTCTGACATTAATGAAACGAAAACTAACGAGCTGAGAAGTGAAACCATGACATCCTGTGAGGAAGCGTTTCAGAGCTTCCATGAAAAAGGTGACACAGGTAATAAAAACCACACTGGCTCCTGTTTACAGGGGTCTGACACTGTGACACGACAGGTAGACCAGGTGCATTTACTCTCTCCCCTTAAACTGAAACTTTCCTGCTGCTCAGTTTTCGACTGAATTTCCTAAAACTCCAACAAAAACCTCTTAACTCAAGGTCCAATTCCAGGATTTTCCTGAGCTTTCAACCACCTCTCATGGTCTTCATGAATAAATAAAATCATCATCACGTGTGAAGTGTAGATCCCTGGTCACGTCTTGGTCACTCAGATTAAATCCTCTCTGGTCTCTGACATAGTAAAATCCAGTAAGTGGACTCTGAGACCCTGTTTATTTTGTCAAACTACAATATGTTTAGACTGAAGATCAGAGTTCTTCTGTTCTTTGCAGCTCACCCTGGTGGTTGTGGGTCTGTCGTCTCTGGATGCGGACCTCTGCGATGGCGCTGATGATGGTGCTGTTGGCGCTCCGCTTGCTGACCAGGTCCATGATCCTGTCTGTGATCTCCTTAACGAAGGCCGTCCCTCTGCTGTGGTCCTCTGTCGACTGAAACATCCAGAACAACACTGTTAAGGTCTGTTACATTTCAGCCTCAGTAAATTTGGTTTCTTTCATCTGACATGCTCTTTTTCCATTTTCAGACTTTAGGTAAATGTTTTCCATGATCCTGACATCTTTAAAATAACCTGATGTCCATGATTGTTACACTACACAGCTGCTGGTTCTGTGTGTGTGTCACAGAGTCCAGATCCCATCCAGAGGCCGACAGCACCAATGAATGTGTGTGAATCCAGAACCTGGTTCAGCTTATGGGTCTGAGCCGTAGACCTCCATTGTTGTCCAAAGACTATTAAAAACCCAGCAGGGAGCCACACCGCTGACCTGGCTCACATGGTTCTTCCTCACCAACAATGGGAGGCCCCTCTTTTTCCAAAAACCAGCTCCAGACTCTGAGAACGGCCGTCACTGTTTACAGGCTCTGAAGGAACAAAGAGTCCACTGGGCTCTGGTTCCATCAGCTTCAGAGTGGTGTAAGACAGTGACGGCCGTTTTCAGCCTTTAGGGTTTGTGGAAATAAAACTACAGAAAGTTTCTATGGTTGAAGTTTAATTTCCAGCTCAGGTGTGACTTACGATGGCGACGTGGATCTCATTGTTGTTGCTAAGTGACGGCTTGCATGTCATGGAGGAAATGGAGGACACGTTCTTGACGATGTAGAGGCTCCTCAGCTCCCGACAAACCTGCTCCACAGTCAAACCCTGAGCAGCAGAGGAACAAAGCAGCAGGTAAACAACAGGAAGTATCACCTGTGTGGGCTCCTCAGATCTGCTGCAGGACACACACTGACCTTTGCCATGCCGTCCTTGTTGAAGGTGAAGGTGATGTTGGCACAGCTGCTCTCTGGGTGACACCTGGCTGTGGGCGGGGCATGATGGGCGGGGCTCCAGCACTCCCCCAGGCCGAGGCAGGGCTTAACGAAGCATCGCTCGTCCCGGACGGCAACACAGGTCTGACCTGCCGGACACTCTGCACCGTGAGTCTGACTGTGGAGGCTGCAGGGTTTAGGTCCACACCAGAGCTGTCGGACACAAACAGAACCAGCAGAAATTTCTTTTTACTCTGTTGTAAGATGATGCTGGATTACTGAGCCCAGTACTGATATTTGAGAGTTTATACATTCAGCCATCAACTGCTTATCCAATCCCAGCATGCAATGGGTGAGAGGTGGGTCCCCCCGGACAGATCAGCAGCCAATCACAGCACTGACACACAGAGACACATAGAGACCTGCATGTGTTTGGACTGTGGGAGGAGAAAACCCACACAGACACAGGAACAACATGCAGACTCCACACAGAAAGGCCCCGGGTCCACCTGGGTTCAGACCCTAATCCTGACCTGCATGTGTTTGGACTGTGGGAGGAGAAAACCCACACAGACACAGGGACAACATGCAGACTCCACACAGAAAGGCCCCGGGTCCACCTGGGTTCAGACCCTAATCCTGACCTGCATGTGTTTGGACTGTGGGAGGAGAAAACCCACACAGACACAGGGACAACATGCAGACTCCACACAGAAAGGCCCCGGGTCCACCTGGGTTCAGACCCTAATCCTGACCTGCATGTGTTTGGACTGTGGGAGGAGAAAACCCACACAGACACAGGGACAACATGCAGACTCCACACAGAAAGGCCCCAGGTCCACCTGGGTTCAGACCCTAATCCTGACCTGCACCACCAGGCACTTTCTTTCTCATACGTCTCATATGAATCAACTGGTTCATTTGAGGCTCATTGTTTCTAAAGTTTCATTTTCAGATCTGACTTTTAGAAAACAGACTGAATTCTACACTGTGATGTTGTTCAGACAGGGTCAGCCTTACCTTTGTGCAGGCGACTCTCCCGTTCTTACACCAGCAGCTGTTGCAGTCTTCGTCCCATCGGCTTCCATCCAGAGCCACGGACCCCCCGACCCCACAGGGTCTCCCCGACACTGCAACAAAAACCAGCAGCAGCAACATATCAGCTATCAGCTGTTTTTAATAGTTAACTCCTGTTGCAGGATAAAACGATGTTTAAACTTAAAAACTGGAGCAGGTTTTACCTTCCTGGCAGAGGTTGCCGGTTCTTCTTGGAGGACAGATGCAGCGGAAACTGTTGATTTCGTCCACGCAGGTGGAGCCGGAGGCGCAGGGCGACGACTGGCACTCGTTGATATCTGAAAGAGACCAGCCGTTATGTTCCTCATCGTGTTTGATGTGGATCCAGAAATAAGGGTCTGCTCCTCTTTAGTAACAGAGACGATGTCAAGAGATGGTAAATGTGGTGACAGGAGGCTGCAAATCATCATGTCCAGCCCCGACTGGAAAAATCTGTTTATTGTTTAAACTATAAAAGTGAAAGAAGGATTGTCCAACACAGTCCAGACCCAGTCCACCATCACGAGGACAGAACAGCAGAAAATCCTCCTGCTGGAGAAAAACATTTGGGATTTTGGTTTTTTTAAAGTACCTGCTGCTGATCAGTTCATCAGCTTCACTGGAAATTAGCACTGAAACAAATATTCATCTGAGGAAAACGGAGAATAACGTTCGCATTAACAAAGAAAAGTAGAAAGTCCTGACATCAGGAGCTGCAGCTGGAGACCTACGGGCTGGACATATGTTTTCAACAATAACTGCTTTGATTTCATATAAGTGCCATTTGTTTTGGAGCCGCTCGAGGTGGGTTCTGTTAGTTTCATGCAGCCTTTATGCTAAGCTAAGCTAAACATCCTGGACACACACAGGTGAAAGTGAAGCGTCTGAAGAACCAGAGTCTGATCGGCTCTTTAAGCTGCTGAGGTTTGGACACAACCAACAACCAACGACCCGACCAGAGACCAGAGGCAGATGGAAGGAAGACTGAGGGGTCGAAGGTCAACACTCACTGATCCTGCAGTCCGGGCCGGCGAACCCAGGAGCACATTCGCATCGATACCAGTTGTCTCCGTCGACACAGGTCCCGCTGTTGTAGCTGCAGGAGGACAGAGGGTTAGTCAGACCTGCAGTCGACTGTGCAGGAAAAAAACAGTTTGTCCTGAGTCAGGAGGAAAAAATGGGCTGAGAGCTGAGTTTACCATAATTTCCTGGAGCAATAAATCACAAAACCTGACCAACTGAGCTGGAAGCCTCGCGCCTAACCCCTAATCTTAATTACAGACAGAATCTTTTTATCGGTTTTTCAAAGATATGAGCAATTTATGCCTCTGTGGTTTGGAGATAAAAAGTGAAACTGGCACAGACTTTGTTGTTTTGTTCATGTTTTGTTCCACATTTGATCCAGTGAAAGAGCAAACAATGAAGAGGAAGCCAGGACGGAGGATTTCATTTAGCATCATGTTAACAAAACCTGTGCTGAGCTGAAGGATGACTCGCTCCTCCAACACCTTCAGCTTCCCTCAGCGCTCAAACCCACGTTTCCCTTTGTCCTCACTCACTATATGTTGTGTGAGAATAGATAGAAATAAAATATAAAAGAGGAGAGCCGACAGGTGCGACTCAGCTGGACTCACCAGGGGTGAGGACTGCAGTCGTTGGTGTCTGGAACATAGAGAACAGACTGAAATATTCACGTTTAAGAGGCTGAAATCAGACAAATTAAAATGACTGTTAACTAATAGTTGGTCATTAAGTGATTCTTGCAGCTCTATGGGGGGGGCAGTGACTCACTGTGGCTGCAGGTGGCGCCCTCCCAGCCCTCCTTACAGACGCAGCTGAACGAGTCTCCGTCCACCACACAGGTTCCTCCGTTCTCACAGGGACTCGGCAGGCAGCTGCTGTTCTTTGCTGGACAGACAAAGACCGGGTCCTTAGAAAAGACTTTAAAGGTCTAAAATCCAATTATCTGAATTTTAAAGTGTCTTAAAACGCCTTAAATGTGATTTTAATAAACGTTCCAGTCCAGCTGAGGCTGATTATTCTGATTCACTTTACTCTAAAGTCTCGTTAACTTCGTCTTTCTCTGGGAAACTGTTGAGGAGACAAAGTGGGTCCCGCCTGTTGGCTCCATGTAGTGGTTCTTTCTCTGATCAGCTCGTGTTGATCACGAGGGAATAAAACTACAGAAGCAAAGCAGCCTGGGAGCAGGTCATGTGACCCTTTGCACTGTGCTGTGGGAGAGAAACCCACCAAGGAAACACTGACATGAGGAGCTTTGGGTCAGAACAACACAAACTGTCCTCAGAGTGGTCTGAAAACCATCTAAAACATCTGACCCTGGAACCTGCAGGTCATACTGACCGATGTTACAGCTGGCTCCCTCCCAGCCGGCCGCACACAGACACTTGAAGGCGTCTCCTTCGTCGGAGCAGGTTCCTCCGTTGCTGCAGGTTTCCTCGTCACACTGACTCTCTCCTGGGAGTCCAGACAGAAAGTACGGCCGAGTGAGTCTACAAACAAACTTTATCTTCTATGTTTCTGTCTTTTCACATTTGCTTCTTTTAGATCTCGTCTTCATGTTTCATACGAGGCACATCTGCAGGATTTTATTGACGACATTTGTCTCCGAATCTAAAAATTCATCTGCAGCAGCTCGACAAAGACACAGACAGACAGAGGACCTACGTGAGTGGCAGGTCTTGCCCTTCCAGCCGTTGGTGCATTCACAGTAGAAGTCGCTGACCAGGTCTCGACAGACGCCTCGGTTCTGACAGGGGGCGGAGCTACAGTCATCGACGTCTGCAGGACGACAGGACAAAACAACATGAGGACACAACACGCCGCTCAGCTGCTGCTGAGGAGGAAGAGGAGTGAGGAAGAAGAGGACTCACTGTTCTGGCAGGTGGGTCCATCCCAGCCTTCAGCACAGATACACTGATACTGGCTGACTTTATCTATACAGGTTCCTCCGTTCAGACAGGGGGCGCTCTCACAGTCATTTATATCTGAGACAGAAAGAAGAACAAGACCTACGTTGTTATTATTGTTTGGTTTTAGGCTGGAAACACAGAATGAATCCAAACAGGGACATCGATCACATTAAAAGCTTCATGGACTCACTCTCGTGGCAGTAGGTCCCAGTGAACCCCTCCTCACACTCGCAGCTGAACTGGCCGCCCGCCTGGCTCCGGCACCGCCCGTGGGGGCCGCACACGTTGGAGGAAATCAAACGCACCCCACCCGGTGTGCTATTGGACGCCACCGCCACCGTGCAACTGTCAATCACTGAGGAAGAGGAGGAGACAAAGGAGGATGAACATAATTATAATCGATCACCAGTATTATTAGATATAATCGATCACCAGTATTATTAGATATTATCAGCTTCATGTTGACAGTGAGACCTTTGCAGGGTGTGCTGCGGCAGTGGTCCCTCAGCCGGGAGCAGTTCTTGCCCTCGTAGTCTTCGGGACACTCACAGACGTAGTCGGACGCCAGGTTGAAGCACTGGCCGCCATTTTGACACGGGCTGTGGAGGCAGTAATCGATATCCAGCTGTGGACAGAGGTGAAGGACAGAGTTTCTGTAACATCTGTACAGTAACTGGTCTCTACATGGATACTGTTTGTTTCTACAAGCTTTTGTCTCCTTCACATGAAAACTCTCCCTCAGAACTGTTACATCTTTAGGTTCTTATATTTTAGGACATTTTCCACACTGTCCATTCAAAGTGTGACAGCACAGAGCAAGTGCAGTAAATTTAGATTTGAAATTGTGGACACATGTCAGTAACACAGCTCAGACCTGTAATAATAAATCATTACAGGTCTGAGCTGGTGACAAATGAAGCTGTCAGATCTTCAGTAATGGCAGCTAAGATCTCTGCAGGGCACCGGACCGACGTTACCTGACAGCGACTCCCAGAGAAGCCGGGTGGACACAGGCAGCGGAAGCCGTTAACCTCGTCGTGGCAGCGGCCTCCGTTGAGACACGGCCCGCTCAGGCACTCGTCCACGTCTTCCTCACAGCGCTCGCCACCGAAACCCGGAGCGCACACACACCTATAGCTGTTGACCAGGTCCTGAGGGAGACAGGAAATGATCATTATTGATAATGCTGTTCGACTGAGCAGAATCAGGTCAGCAGGTCCCAGGGAGTCCCAGAGACAGACGCTAACTGAAGCTACCACGTCATGAGACCAGGTCTGAGCACTAAGCTGAGGAGCCAGAGATGAGCTGCTGCTCTGTCGTGTGTGTGTGTGTGTGTGTGTGTGTGTGTGTGTGTGTGTGTGTGTGTGTAGATTTCATTTCTTTTCAGCTTTAAGTCATTTTGAATCAAAACTCTTGCCTCTTATTTTGAGGAGCTGGACTTTTTCTGCCAACGTTTCTGGGGGTTGGAATATTTTCTGGGGATTAACGTAATCAGCACACAGAAAATTTATCACCACAGACATTATGGTCTGTACTTTCTGTTTACACTGATTTCACTTCCACTTACTTTCACTAAAGCCCAAAGATTTGCGGTGAGTCGGATTCAAACTGAACTATGTAGACCAGACATGCAGAGAACACTCTGTGAAACTGCTGCTACATGTAATGTAACCTGACCCGTATCAGTAAACAAGAACCCAGAAGAATCCAGAAAACTGCAATCAGCATCAGAGAGGAACGAGAACAGACTGTTTATCTGAGTGGAGAAAACCATCGCACACACACACACATTTTCCAATATTCAGCAAACACTGAGCCCTGCTGGACTGTGTGTGTGTGTGTGTGTGTGTGTGTGTGTGTGTGTGTGTCCTCACCTGGCACACGGCTCCGTTCTGACACTGGCCCCGACAGTCGTTGATATCTGCAGGAACAAATAAGTTTCACATGAGACTGAGAAGATTTTCAGCATAAAAGTCTTTCCCTTCACATTAACACCTGGAGATAAACCTGCTGCTCCTCGTCTCTCAGGTTATCAGGGACCAGTGACGTACTGGACCTCCTGTGACAAAACACCTGAACAGATCTGATCGTTCGTCAATCAAACGATTCTGAAAGGTGCTGATGGTCTTTTTAATCTTTTTAATGACTCGTCTGTGTCTCTGTGGATGGACGTGTCATTTTAAACCAGAGCATCACATCAGAAGATAAAAACTCATCTGTTCCCACTAACTTTTCTCTCCTGCTCTCTTTCCATCCTCTTTTCTGTTTGGAGCAAAAAAAAAAAAAAAACAAAAAACCCCAAAGCAACTTTCAAAACAAAAGCCTTTTGTAAATGTTTTCTACACAAATAAAAGCTAATGTTCTGGCACCACGATGCTGCGTCCCATCTCCTCATTAAACAGAATCATCATGTCTCTGGAGCATCTCACTCACTGGTATCACAGTTCTGACCCGACCAACCGGGCAGGCACTCGCAGAAGTATCCTCCAATCAGATTTCGGCAGGAGTTGGCGTTGACACAGGGGTTGTCGTCGCACTCGTTGGCGTCTGAAGCGAAACATGAAACGACAGAATAAACAGATTCAACAGAGAGAAGAGGGAGTTTAGTCTTCGCTGCCTGCTGGTCCTAGTTTAGGCTCCTCCCTGCAGCACACAGAGCACATGGAGTATGGGGGCAGCAACTGTAACTGGTAGTGGACTGACACATGGCCCAATGTTAGCGTCAACATTAAAATCAGTTAGAAACTCAGAGAGACGGAGCTCCGACCTGAGGGACTAAAACACCTGAGGATGAGGTTTGCTGGGGCCTCGGTTGATGAGGTCGATGTTCTTGTACAGAAAACTGACAGAGATGCTTCTGTCTGTCAAACCCCTGCCAACCTTTAATGACCTCAGAGCAGCTCTGGTACAGGATTCAAGGACTCACCAATAAGGCAGGTCTTTCCAGTCCACTGAGGAGGACAGGTGCACCTGAAACCATTAACCAGGTCCTGACAGGTTCCTCCATGACTGCAGGGGTTCCCCAGACACTCGTCCACATCTGACACAGACAGAAAAAACATCAGTCCATCAGTCACTGAAGCTTTGCCGGACATTCAAACGGGATCGAATCCAAGTTGATGGCTTCAGCAGGTCTTACTGATGGAGCAGGATGGTCCGGTCCATCCGGGGGCACAGAGACACTCATAACCCTGACTGGTTTCTGCACAGCTGCCCCCATTCAAACAGGGGTTGGACAGGCAGGCGTGGTCCGCTGTGGAGACACAGGTCAGGTCAAAATGCTGGATCCAGTCAGTGAAGGCTGCTTTGGTTCAGCTTCACATCCTGCCTGGATGGTTTCCTCCACTACTCACAAACACCAGGAACTTACATCTAAACTGCACAGTTCAAACAGTCAGCAGGTTTTAACAACCGCAGCCTGCAAACATCCACGCAACAGACAGCACAGACACTATTGTCAGTGAGGACGAGAGTAAAACAGGAAACTGCTCAGTGGTTCAACATCTTATTTATGTTCAGGTTATTCTAATGTTTCATGCTTTTATTTGAGCGGCGTCTCTGTTCTAAAGCTACTGACCGACACTCTCACCTCTCCGACAGTCGACTCCTGAAAAGCCTTCGGGACAGGAGCAGTGGTATTTGTCTGGTCCGGTGTTGCTGCACGTCCCTCCGTTCAAACACGGCTGCTGCGTCCCACATGTGTTCAAGTCTGAAACACGTTAAAACCAAGACGCTAACGATGAACCTGAGACATCAGTTATTAAGACACTAACATGAGTTAGTCACCCACAGGTTGGTGCTCATCTTCAGTTAATGACACACGAGAACACAAACCAGTCACCTAATACCTGACTGTCTAAACTCTGTGTGTGTGTGTGTGTGTGTACCTTTGTCACACAACTGTCCTCCATAGTTAGTGTCACAGAGACACTGCCAGGGCTCCACACAGCTGCCGTGAACACATCCAGGATGAGGGATACACTGGTCACAGTACTCCCCCCGCCAGCCATACAGACACCTGACACACACACACACACACACACACACACACACACACAGTTTGAGTGTCTGTTTGTGTGCACAGCACTGACTGTGTGTGTGTGTGTGTGTGTGTGTGTGTTGGTCCTCACCTGCATTCTCCAGGGACTTTACAGGACCCGTGCTCTGTACTGCAGCCCTGTCTGCAGAGCGCTGCAGGGAGACACAGACAAACATGAACTCTGTGCTCGTGAAGGTCCTGGACTAAACACTGAAGCGTCTGAACTCACACAAACAACGTTTTTAAAAACTGCATTAACCAAATCCTGACTTCATCGGAGCTACTGTCGAGTCCCTGGGTGCTGAAGAACAGACTCCAAGGACAAAAGTGTCCCCTCAGACCTCACCAGTGCTGCAGTCTGGACCGGACCAGCCCTCCAGGCACGTCTTGTTGCCGTTGTGGTCGCACTCGTAGTGTCCGAAGAAGTCGTCCCGCGGGCGGCAGAACTTGTTGCAGCCGAAGCCGTAGTAGTGCTCGTCGCAGCTGAGGCGGACCTGGAAGTGGAACTGAGCCACGGGGCCGTTGTGCTTCAGGCTCTGCCACTGCCGGCTGGGGTTGATCATCCCCGAGTGGACGGCCTTCTCGATCAGCGCCCCGCCAACACCTGCAAGCACAACGGTTCAGACCAGCCAGACAGAAACACTGAGGGGAAGTGATGTTTCATGTCTCATGTCTCCAGCTGCTTCACAGTAAAAGCCCAGAAACCATCCAGCTGCAGGAAACTGAAGCTAAATGACTGGAGGCTTTTACTGTGAAAGATCTGCAGACACAGCAGCTGACATGTAAATGATGACGTGAATGACGTCATATGTTCAGAGCAACAAGCACCAGACTAATGTGAACTGTCAGGCCACAGACAAGCTGCTGCTGCTGCTGATGATGTTCAGGTCCCAGTTTCTCACTGTTGACGTCACCATGGCAACAACTGTGATTATGTTCAGAATCAACCTCCTGCTCATTTTCCTGATTAAACTTTGAGAGTCAGAAAATGACTAAACCCTGAAATATTAAATATTACCAGATCCCACTGACTAAGGACTTCCTCTGGGAATAACTGGATGCTTAACTGAGAATAATTTAGATCTGTGGACTGGTCCGTCGGCCCAGCTGCTGCTGATGGCTACGTACCGTTTGTTTGGAGTCTGAAAATGCTGAGCTGCTCTGTGACATTTCACCGGAGGGCTGCAAAGTGTGGTCGGCCTGAGGTGACGGCGTCTGTTTAACCGACGAGCAGCTGAGGAGAAAGTCGTCCAGAAACCTGCGAGCAGGTAGCTGCCTGGAGGCAAACTGCAACACTTCACATCATGGTGGAGAATTTTAAAAATGGCACAGTGGCGGCAGATTTGAAAAAACAGTTGACCTCAAAAAAAGGAGGGATCTGTTGTGTCCAGGATGTTTGAGCAAATATTCAAACCTGGCACTTCATCGATGAATTCCACCTGAACCCAGAGGCTGAAGAGAAACCTGCCGGTTCCATCGTGATCGGAATCTGAGGCCTCTGTCGTCTTTGCACCAAAGGCTCAATTAACTTGTTACTGAATCAGAGAGGTGACAGGAACCGAGGCCTTCTGTTGACCACGGTCGATCACTAACGGACCTTATCACTGTTCATTTAGTGTAAAATCAATCTTTATTATTTGGGCCACAAGCTGGAAACAGCTGCCGATCCACACGGTCGTCCCTCTGGACAGATTTTTGTGTTGGTGAAGTGAAGAACGTTCCTGCTCCTTCAGTTCCGGTTTGATCTCATCAAACTAATTCAAGGTCTATTTCTGCTCCACAGTTACTTCCTCCTTAATAAGATAAACTGTCTATTTCTTCAGGGGAAAAACGACAAATCATCACTTAATATTAATATGAAGACCTCTTCTCTCACTGAAACCTCACGACGACAACACACAATTAATAACTGCTGATCCACAGATACTGTATAAGTTCACACTGACCCTGACAGGAATAAACCATTTGAACTGACTGGACTGCAAACTGGCCTCAGCTCTTACTCATTAAGGTGTTGCTGCTACTTTGTTGTGTTTTTTCTGACTGAGCTCAGTGAAACCACCTGAATAAAGAAAATAAATAGTCACACGTGTGTTTGTGGCTTTTATGAAACACACACAAACACAGTTACCTCCTCAAATGACCCACTGTGTTCAGAATGCATGTATAATGACAGTAATTATGATGACCAAAATACTAATGCTGCCCCCCCAGCATTAGTCAGAGCTACTGGAACACAGGGATGGACTCTGGGTCGGGATTTGTTCTGCCCTCATCTGCCTCAGAAGCGGTTTTGACAGTCCTCCAAATCTCACACACAGTTTCAGCCTCCGAGTTGACCTGGCACAGAACACACTTCTGGTGTTTGGACTGAAACTCAGATGAACTACACCCCTCCTGCCCACCCAACTTCACAACTTCACACCGGGCCTATAATGGTTCCCTGTGGGACGCCAAATACAGCACTGAGCCAGCACACACACTTTTCACACTTCGAGCCAGTTTTCTGAATGGGACTCTGCGTGTGAGAACGTCCACAGGCTGGTGTTGGAGCACGACTTTACTTTATCGCTGCAGTAAACAAGAGCAGGAACCCGAGGAGGATGAATAACAAAGTGTTCAGACTCTCTGTCGTTTACTCGCCGACGTTCAACAACACATCTACTGTGATGTTTTCCAGGTAACAAACTCAATAGTGTAGTACTGTGTGTTTCCACAGCTGTTACTACATCAAATATTTTTCCAACAAGAATCATTGTTGCTTCTGTAAAAACAAAATCCAGTATTGCTTCTTCTAGGAATGTCTCATTGTACATTTGAGCAGGGATGAATTATTATTTACTCTCTGGTAAATATATTAGAGATGAATATTCCTCTCCCTCACAAACATCCAATAGTTTCTTTCTGCGTTTGAAGCTGCTCAGCTCAGAAATGACGACTTGTCTGTGGCCTGAGCTCCCAGGTCAAAGGTCGAGTAGGGCAGAGCAGAGAGGAGTGAGAGCAGGATAAATATGACGACAACGATGATGATGATGATACTCACCGGTGGAGGATGAGTCGTTGTTGAAGTCCAAGGCCTCCACGATCAAAGTGTAGGACCTCTGCACACAGACACAGGACTCATCAGTGGAGCTTTGATAAAGAATCAAGAACAGACACCAAACATTTTTCCCTCCAGGTGAAGATGTTCTGCTGCTTTTGTTTGTTAGTTTTATAAACTGGACAGTTTGGATACGAGAAAACAGCAGGGCTGGTTATTAGCACGTAGCCAACAATCCAATCTGATCAATCAAACCGATAAGGAATAAATATAAGACACAAATTTCATAGTTGGCAAAGGACAACAGAGATTTTCAGTCTAAAGTAGCTTTGATCGCACATGAAGCTGTAAACACGTTACTGTTGTGAAAGCAGGGAAAATACATGTAAACGTAAATACAGACGTTATGAAAGACAGATGCAAACAAAAGACCAACATCTGATTTCTGATTCCAAGAAAAAGCACAAACAACAATATTTAAGTAATTATCTACATAAAGTGACATGTTTATTTGTATATTTTAGTAACCTTAACGGATCCAATGAGACCCTGAAGTGTTTGCAGATGTCACTGGACCATCTTTTTCCCTCCCTGCTGCAGCTTCCAGCTGCACTTTGAAACTCTGTCTCAGGCCACTGTTGCTCTCACAGCTATCGAATAACAAACAGCCCAGATCCACACTCTGTTATTGTGGTTTGGTTTCTCCCTTTAATGTTCACACCAGTCCAACGTCAACCAGACCCACAGACACAGAGCAGGGAATCACAGGGGGTCAAAGTTTGCGCTTCATTCTTGGTGTGATGTTTAATGTGACAAGCAACAAATGCAGCTTCATCACGATTCAGTTATTGACCCTGACCCCAACCGTCTCATGGGTACAAACTAAAGTGAATCAAATTCCATATCAGCCCCACAGATCCAGTAAGTGGCCTCTGGGTCCTTTTCTCAAACTGCTGTAAAATCAACATCAGCTCTGTGCAGGAACAAAATCACAGCTTATTTAAATCAGTGAAAGTCTCCTGCTAATATCAGCCCTGTGTGACCAGAGCTGAGCACAGACACCGACCACCATCGAAACCGCTGAGGGAAATCTGCACCAGAGTCCTGGTGACGTGACGGTTTGTTGGTTTGTTGTGCCGTTGCTGTTGCTCTTCTTAAAAATGCAGAATTAGAAACTAAGGTTGCTTCAAATGTGCCTGAACCTCAGCCTAGGTGGTCTTACATCATCCTGTCCACATTTATCAAACCCTGCTGATGTTGGAGTGGATCCACAGCAGCTAGATAAACTCTCCAACCAACACCGAGCGCCGCAGGAAACCACAGTCAGTGCGTGCAGTTTACAGATTAGCTGTGATGTGTTACGGAGCGCTGAGAGCTGCTGACAGGATTACTGCTCCATAATGAGCCACAACACACATCACACAGGACTAATTCACGTCTTAGATGTTTCAACTGAAGGTGGAAACTGCAACACAAACAAGGGGCTGATACAGGCCGAGAGGACTGGACTTGGCCTGGGTCCTTGGTCTGGGTCCTTGGTCTGTGTGCAGCCATGGGCTGGTTCATGTCCCACTGACGAGGGGGACAGTGACTCATTGGCTCACTGGCATAAACACCAGTAAACTAACTGGAAAACTGGTTCTGACTTATTTTGGTAGTTTTGTCCATCACTTCTCTCAGCAATGTGACTCACTGAAAACCAGCCTGGCAGCTCAGGTTGGAGACAAACCAACAGTTTAGTATCTGAGCTGCTGTATTTGGACCTAAAGATGAAGCTGTTGGCAGTGATTCTTCATCAGACAGGACCACTCACTGTAAGAACAAGGGGGCACAGTCCTGTAAACTGGGACATGTCAGTGACAGTTTGGGCCATAACCTGCTGGTTAGGGATGAGGATTAGAAACAACATTTAGAGTCCAAAGTCTGGACTCACTGAGCTCCTGTCTACTGTGAATGTCAGCTGGGTGTTAGCATTTTATGGTCCGAATCCAGTCCCCTGCCGAAGTTCATACGTTCTTCATTTGGATCTGAATAAACTCTGAATACCTAAAACTCACAGACTCAGCTCTGGCCTGAGATCAGCTGCTGCTGGACCAGAAGCAACAGCACTGCAGGTTTAGTAGGTAAATGAATCCACATTAAGATTAACTGGAGCAGAGCTGGTTAAAGCCGAGTGACCGACTGATGTGACAGACGCCACATAACTGCCATGAATGCAAAGCGAGCTAATACACTGAAGCTGTGACTGAAGACTCTTGCAACATCCTTGCATCACCTCTTGGCTGAAACTGGATCTGGGCGTCGGGCTGATGCCTCCCGACTCTGCAGGAAAAATCCACTTGTTGCCCACCAGTCTCAGTGGGTGGCACCTCAAAACATACAGCAGCTAATTGGACCTTTAGCTGAGAGCGGGAAAGAGGACCCGACACTGGCTGCCAGCTACCAGCGCTCGTCCGCAGGCCGTGGGTGATTTCCCATCACTCCCCGTGCCTTTGATTGTTTGATTGAGGAGGTGGAACTGCTTTCTCTGGCTGCAGACTCGCTGTGGGAAAATAGTTTGTGAGCAGCAGAGCCAGGCGACATGCGGAGGCAGGTCCAGGCTGGGAGGAGGAAGGTGCACGGCTCTGAACTCACTCACACTGCGGCAGAAAATAGAAACTTCCTCTGTTTAAGTTCTGTTTGTTGGTTTATCTGACGCCTCATCCAGCCACATCAGACAGGACTCCCCAAGAGGGTTTTACAGCTGACAGTTGACAGTGAAAGGCCCCGAGCCGCAACTGCTGCTTATTTTGCCTTTATGATTAATCACCTTAGAAAAACATCTGTCACAAGTAAATACAGCCCGAGATCTGTTCACAGATATGAGTTTATATTGATGTACAACAGACAAGCAGCACATCCTCCCACTGAGACCATGATTAAAGGACTGTCAGCATGGTAAAGGGTTAGTCTGAGGTCATAGTTACACGAATCATAAATCAGCTTTAATCAGTCATCAGTCTGTTGGAAAGACACAGAATTTATTTGTCTTTGAGCAATTTATATATAATATATTATACCAGTCACACAGTGACAAAGGACACACAGCACTTTCTTAAGTCCAGTCCAGTTCAAACCAATCGATCTGGATGGAAGGAGGTGAGATGATGTGTTCAAAGTAAATACGACATATAGGAGCTGTTCAGCTGCTCTGACGCTTCATCTCCATGTCTATTATAAATCAACTTGCTAATTAAACTATCACAGTGACGCATCATCACTGTTTGGAAACTGACGCTTGGAAAAGTCTGGACCCTGTTAGCACCGTGACAGATCGGACTGATGGGAAAAGTCATCTGATGTCAGCAGCTGCAGACGGGAACTACAGAGAAAGTCAAAGTGAGGAGGAAAGGAAGGAAGGAAAGGAAGGAAAGGAAGGAAGGAAAGCACTCAGAGCGTCAGTCAGCAGTGGTCAACCAGCGGTGCCACATCTGGACTCATGACCCTGGCACATGAACAGAAAACAATCCCTGCAGGCCTTTCTGCTCCCTCTCACCTTCACTTCCCTCCAGCCTTTCTGTCTGAGACCCTGACTAAGCTGCGTCTGGAACAGGAGGCTGAGTCAAACCTGCAGCTCAGACGAAGACAGAACAGGTGAGTGATGGACAAACACCTGGCTCTGGGCAGGTCACTGAGCAGGTCCCAGCTGCAAACTGTCTCTGCAGAACAAATCACACCGTGGCTCCAACAGACGGGGTCTGACGGACCCACAAACACATCAAACTGAAACTGAGCTCATCAATCTATAAGTCCTCAATTCACAAAACACAAGCTGCTAATTAGTGTAGAGTTTGGGCTTCAAGTTTCTCGTCCTCTGTGGACCTGCTCGGTCCTGACCTGCTCGGCCCTGCCCTGCTCGGCCCTGCCCTGCTCGGTCCTGCCCTGCTCGGCCTCCTCACCATCACGAGCAGCAGCTGCTTAAATAAGCTGAGCTGTGACTTGGAGCTGCCCCCCCCCCCCAGTAAAACTTGGTGAGTTTCACTGAATGAAGTTTGTCCATTGTCCTTCGGTTCAAAGTGTTTTCAGCTCGTGACGTTCTCTTTGTGCTGCAGCTCCACCTCATCCTGACATTTACCAGCGTCCTGTAATTACTTCGACCAGAATAAGCTTAAAGCCCAAACGCTGCCTGCTGACTTCGAAAACACAAAGTGACTTTTCAGACTTTGTCCTTTAATGATCCTTCATTATTAATTATTTCTGTTTACCAGTCGCTGACTGTTGGGCAACCAGTCATCCATCCCGCTCAGCCCTGCACGGACGACTGGTTGGTTTGTGTGTGTGTGTGTGTGTGTGTGTGTGTGTGTGTGTGTGTGTCTTTCAGGGTGGTCTGGTTAAGATAAAATCATTTGTTCCAACACAAACTGCAGCACAAACCACTGATGCACATGAACATCTTCTGCCTTCATCTTTCAGTGTGTTACCGAGTCGATTGGATTATTGATCACAAATAACAGCCTGTGGTTGGAGAACTCATCTACAGTCTACAGTCTGTTTTAATGGACTGAATTCAAACTGTCTCAGAGCGGCAGGTCCCTGGTACAACCCGTTTCCTGTGCACTGTGCAGTTGCGTCAGCAGATGCTTTAAAAACCAGGATTACACAAGTTTGACTCCACTTCCTCCACTGCAGTCAATGGGGACTCACTGAACCACTGTCCACCCCCACCCCTGCCCCCCTGCAGAGACCTGCCTGCACTGGCTCCAGGAGAAGGAGGCAGAGACAGAAAATAAAGGTTCAAAAAGCAACAAAGAAGACACCAGGAGGGAAACATACAGGACAAGTTCCCCTCATGAAATATGGAGTAAAAACTGCAGAGAGTGAAGAACCAGAATGGACGAGGGATGAACCACAGGTGCTGCAGGACTTCATGCGTCCTGTGCTGCCGTCATAGCTCCAATAAACACAACTGACACAGAGGCTGTTTGGGTCAGTGCTGCCAGGAGGAGGAGGCCTCATCCTGCACGTTACCAGGGTCCACAGCAGGAATGTCCTGCAGCCGCCGAGCAACAAAAGCCCTTTATCCTGCAGCACGCCGGCCGGTCGGGGGCCACCAGAACAGCAACAGCAGGCTGCCCTCATCTGGACCTGCACACCACAGAGACCTGGTCTCAAACCACATCAGCCCTGAGGCCAATCAGACTGGGAAACCAAACAGACTGAGCCCAGGGTCTAGGCTGAGCCCAGAGTCCAGGCCGAGCCCAGAGTCCAGACTGGTGTCCAAGTCAGAGGAGCCAGAACTCGCTGAGGACTGTATGTTTATCAGCCTGACCCACAGTTAGTTTGATAATTATTATTAGTCAAACTGTGACTCAGTGTCTCATAATTACAGACACAACTTATGAGGCTAAAACATATAATTAGGAAAGTAACCAGAACCAAACCACCACCACAGACAGTTTAACTAATCAAACCACCAAACCACGTCCCCCTTCAGCTCTTTTTCCTTCCAGGAGACACTGACTGAGACTGTCCTGACACTCAAACTGCATCACAAAGCCCCAGTCCATGACCCCCAGTCCATGACCCCCAGTCCATGACCCCCAGTCCATTTGCTTCACCTCGACTGCAAACACATGTGACCTGTGCACTGGTTCTGATCACAACATCAACATCTCGACCTTTAAGACTCACCGGCCATGCGAAGCTGAACGGCAGCTCCATCCTGGCTTTGTCGCTCTTGATGCTGCGTGAAGAAAAGGTATTCCCACCGAGTACAGGTGTGGAGGCGGAGCCGAAGCTGCAGGGCCCGGCCGAGGACACCTTCAGCTGGTACTCCTTCAGACACACCCGGAAGTAGGTGTCGCATTCGTCCTCTGTGCATCGGTGATCCGTGGGGTCCCGGGGCCCGTCACAGCAGGCGCCGCTCTGCAGCTGCCCGTTGACGTTCTGCATCGACAACATCTGTAGCTCGAAGTGGCCCGAAGCTGAACACACCTGTGGGGAGGGTCGACAGGTGAGCCAACAGCAGCTGGTGGAACAAGGGAAAGGTTTCTACCCAGTCAGGACCCGTTAAGACGCTGCAGGAGCATCAGCCTGACACGTCTGGGGTCTTGGTACACTGGGAAAAACATTCACAGACCAGGAGCCTCGTTGGGCTTCAGAACAGGCAAAAACAAAAGAAGCTGCAGACGCTGGTTCTGTCGAGCCTCTGATCGATCAATCGACTAGATCTCACAGCTGGACTCTGTTTTACTGGGAGTCGGCTCTCGATGAAGAGCAGCAAAGTCCTTTCACCTGGAGGCTTCAAACTAAAGCGACATGTGAAACGTTTATACATCAGATTGAATCAGGTTCAGGGAGAAGATCGGCTGAAGCAGGTTCCAGCCTCAGCAGACAAACTCCCAGTAAAACCACTTAGACCTGCACACAGCCCTCAACATAAAGAACAGACTTTAAACCCTCAAATAAATACCTGTGTTTACAGGAACCATCCTGTTCCATAAACCATCAGATTCTGTTGGTTCCGCCCATTAAAGTCAGGAACATTTAAAGTTAATGAACTAAATGAATTTATATGTTTTTGTGGTGAACCATCAGGTAAATGTCTTAACTCTCACTGATTCATGTCTGTTGGTTAAATCCACATCAGAACATGAGAATAAAGGAGGTTCATTATTTCTTGTTCCAGTCTCAACCTCCACTAACATGCAGCTTAAATTAGACAAAACCCAGCGGGGGTCTGGTACCTGGACGCGGGCAGAGAGCAGCAGGAGCTGCAGGCTGAAGGCAGCACGGAGGAGGACGGGGCTCCGTGTGGGGCTCATGCCGGCGGCTCTCGGGGCTCAGTGACGGCGCAGCCCTCCGGGTGGGACATGCACGGGTGGAGACTCAGCTGCAGCTTCCTGTCCTGAAGTCTCCGCAGAAACGTGCCAATAAGAACCGGTTCTGGCTCCGTCCTGCACGGGAACCTTTGTCCGCTTTTGTCCTGGTCTGCGTCGCTCCCTGCAGCCCGACTGCCTGCAGCTGGAGCCCGGACAGCGCTTTGAGGAGCCCCGGAGGAGGCTGGGTAATATCCAGGACCAGGGGAGGGGCGTACCGCACGCAGATCACACCCACTCGTTAATATTAATGAGCCGCGGTTTGTTTACAGTTTTTGCAGTCGGTTCACACGGAGGTGCGGAAGTGGCTTCACACATGGAGGAAAAGTGACATGAGAGGAGTTTAACGTCTGAATGATAATTATACAAACAGAAGAAGAAGAAGGCGAAGTCCTCCTGGAGTTTACTGCCCAAACACTGGTTCTACTGTACGGTGGCCCAGAGAGGCCAAACACAGCAGCCAACACGTTTGACCTTAAAGCACAAAATCCATGTTATGATGATAGACTGGTCATAGACGGTCTGGGCTGTATGCGGGATGGACATGAAGAAGAAAATCGTCTTTTTTAAACAAATTCAAAAATCCGAATCTGTTCCTTTAGTGGTTTTGCTTATTGACTGTGTTTTACACTGAATTCCCATTTGAACCACTTTTCCTGCACTGGGGTCAGATGGTTTGTTGGACCCTCCACCAACAGGAACCTTCTCCCAGTGCTCTGTGTTAACTTTCAAAATAAAAGCCCCCCCCCACCATCACAGATCAAACTCCACCATCTATGTCAATCAGCTCTTCTATTTTATAACTTTGTCATATTTATTCTTTATTGGACGTGTTTCCCTACAACACCACAAATACACAGTCCATCCATCCATCATCTATACCCCTTTAGTCCAAACCAGGGTCACAGGGATCCGCTGGAGCCAGCTCTCTTTGGGTGAAAGACAGGGGGACACCCTGGACAGGTAAAGACACAATCCCTCACGTAAAATTCAGTTACTAGGATGAAGAAATGAAAAATGAGTAAAACATAACCAGTTTAAAGTGTTTTTGCTCCAACAGAACGATCACGTGAAGAGAGATATTTCTACATTTAAAGATTTTATTTTATACAACATTGTGTCTATTTGACATAAACAGCCCGAAATGTGTGAAAATGGAGAAAATCGTGTGTTTTACAACCAACACAAAAGCGACACAGTGAAATGTAAATCCTGGGGTTGTGATGTAAAAATATAGAGGAACATGTCTAATGTGTGAGGAGGATGGGGAGTGGAGGAATGAACTGAGGAGGAGGAGGTGCAGGGGCTGATGGGAGGCGACAGAACAAAGGTGCCTCCTCTTTATCCTCAAATTAGAGCAGCTGGGCTCTTGTCCCTGAGGAGCCCCATGAATAGATTACTGGACTCTGTCAGAGAAAGAGACAAAACATCAGCACCTCCTCCCAAACCCGCCTGCCTCCTCCCATCCCCCAGCCCGCTCTGCTGCTGTGATCCTCAGACGGACTCCTGACCCCCAGAATCACAGGGACCTGCCGGTCTGAGTCCCAGCCCGGGTCCAGCTGGTCCACACAGCAGTTTCAGTGCTGATGGTGGTTCTCTCTGCAAGTAAACGGGTGAAAAGTATTAACCCTCCACAGAAAACTACCCACCAGGATTCTGGTCTTTGTTTAAAACCTGACTATTCATTTTCAGGAATGCGACATCTCAGCCCAGGCAGGTGGTTCAGTGCTCCTGGTGTGATCAGAGACTTCTGACGGTTAAAGTTCGTGTTCAAAAGGTTTTGTGCTAAATAACAAAAGCAGAAAATCACCTGCTGCTTCCTGAGCTGCTGATGTGGCGTCAGACTCGTTTGTGATTCGACAGTAACAAATGCAGGTTTTTATCAGTCCTGACCAGATCAGGGAGGAGAATCGGTTCAGGTCTGGAGCAGCAGTTTGTTTTTGCTCTAAGGAGGAATGTTGACTTGTCAACCACCTGTTGGTGTCCCAGTTATCTTCCAGTTCAACGTCCCTGCTCTCCCACTGGGCAGCACTGGTTGACCCCTGCTCTCTGCATTCAGCTCTGATTCACACAGTCACACCCACAACAGACAAACCTGTGAATCATGTTCATTCACATGGGAACATGTGATCAGAGCGCACGTCCCAGAAAAAGCCATTTGTCTCCAGTGCGTGTTGTTTATCGGCTGGTGAATCTCCTGCTGTAACTGTGACCTCTGATAACACCACCACAGATCAATAACACATATTGTCTGTTAGCTGGGCTAACCACAGCTCTCCTAAACGTTGAACCATCCCTTTAAGAGTATTTGTCAGAGTGACACATCCTCCAGTTTACTCTGTCCTCATAATAAACCATGAGCGCTGACCTTTGACCCTGCGGCTCTCTCTGCTGGGGTGTGATCTTATGTTATGTATTAGATTATCCCAGTGTGTGTGTCTGTAAATGACTAACCAGCTCTGTGCTGTGAAAACTTCCCACACTCTTCTGTCTCTGACCTCAAGGTCGACGGTGCCGGGAGGAACCGAGTGTTTCGAAACAAACTCGGTCACTGAAACCTCAAAACAACCACGAAGGTTCATCAGCAGCCAGCGGCTCTGCCCGGGATGACTCGTCTGATTCAGACTCAGGGATCCTGCTTCTCTCTCCTCTGATTTTCTCATGATCAGCAAATATGAGGCCTGATGCTGCTGCACCATGTGACCTGTTCCCTCATCACACACACACACACACACACACACACACACACACATACACACAGAGTCCTGCTGCCCCTGATACTCACTACAGACCACATGTGCTGAAAATAGTCCCCAACCAATCACCTGTTTCCTCCTGCCTGTTTGATGAAAACCTTAGGGAGCAGCTGCTTTGCTATCTTTGTGAGGTCTTTACAGGTGTGTTAATGCAGGTAAGCAGGGCCAGGCTGTGGTGTCTCTCGGCCATTCTGCACAATGACTACTCTTACTTTGGATACTTCAAGTACGTTTGGATACTTTGGTACTTTTGGACTTTTACTGCAGTAACATTTTAAACGTTGTCGTTTATTCTTTGAATCAGATATTTCACAGTCAAAGATGGAAGAAGGTGTTTTCACTAAAGAAAAGTTAGGTCTTCCTTAGAGAAACTCCTGCGGTACAGGTGACACGTCCTCCAGTCAACTGGGATCTTCCTGGCAGTGTTTTGAAGCAGCAGCAGTCGGTCTGTTTGCTGACAGATGCCGTACTGTCCTGAATCTGTTTGAGGGAAACGTAATTAGATGAAGTTCCTCTTTGCTTTGTGAAATGAAGCAGCTCTGTAAACAGCAGCAGACTCTCAGGGCGACAGGCTGGATTCCACACCAGGATTCAGCTTCATGTCTCAGCTGGACAGAACTGTCACCAGAAAGTTTCCTGGACTCTGGGACAAACTAAGGAAACAGCTGATAATTGACTGATAATTAGATTTTATTGGTAAACTAGCAGTCGTGTGAAAAACCTGCATAACAAACTCTCAGCTCACACACATTTTATCTGTCTGTCTACAGATAAACATGTACTTTCCTTATGATTGACTGTAACTGTATAAGGTCTATGCTAAACTGTTTCTGTCTGTTTATTATTGTGTGTGTGTGTGTGTGTGTGTGTGTGTGAGACACTTTGCTGTGAAATGTGACAAATCATTTTATTTGCCTCAGACTTTGCTAACGCCCAGAATCTGTTGCTGTGAGCAGAAGAATTGACAGCAGACATGTGGGAAAACCCGTTTCTTCGAATGTTTGTGCACTTTGGTTTGAGGATGTTTTTCTGCTTTTCTTCTTCTGGAAACAAAAAGCCTGGAAATTACAGCATAAACTGCAGTCAGGAGGTAAAAACACAACAGAAAGTGGCTGCAGGCCTGAAGACACAAGATCTTCCTCCCCACATGGTTCAGCTTTTTAAATTGCTGCTGTGGTTTGTTCTGGTTTGCCTTTTGTTTCCTTTGCCACAGACTACGGTGGCCTGCAGGGGACAGTGATCGTGTTTTTGACGACTCAGCGTGTGAACAGGGTCAAACAGTGACATTGGACTCGAAGGAAACGTGGCTGGATTATTTCCTGTTGAGGACAGAAAACATCATGGAGCAGGAGGCAAAAATAATCAGGTTAATATTAACAACTTCTCAGTGAACACAGTGTGTGACTGTTCACACGTCTCTCCACCACCAGATTCACTGATTTAACAATTTCCCCCCTGGGATCAATAAATTTGCCTGAATCTGGATCAGGAGATCATTTCACTACCTAACGTGGTTCAGTACGTTTCACGGTAACTGGTCGTACTGGGGCAAACAAAACGTTGTTCACTAAGGTGAAACACTGAGCAGTGTGAACCAGACACAAACCTACTGTTAGACTTATTCTGGTCTGTGTTCCCCCATAAATTATTTTCAGTTCATTTGTTGAGCTCTTGGCTCTTGAAAAAGAAATGAGACACAATTAAACAAGTTTTTATTACCAACAGTCACAGATGTTTTAGTGTAGAAGCTAAAGTTCCATGTTCTTGTTTCAGGCTGAGGTGGAGGCACAAACAGCACTTGGGTTTGGGTCAGAAAGGATCATGGTCTTGGTTAAATATTGAGCAACTTGAATGTTGTGTTAACTTTATTAACCTTGAACTGGTTTTTGTTGCTGAGAACAGGCAGGACGCTGGTCTCTGGTGGCAAAGCTCTGAACTTTGTACACCCACCGTCCTCCTCCAGGACCTAACGTGCCAAACACAAAGAAACAAGAACAAAGTCCTGCACTGACTGGAAAAAAACCTGTGGATACGATCGGGACAGGGCTAACGCTCCCACTTCAAATGCAATTTGCAAAACAAATTCAAATATGAAGGTAATTTCTTGGTGGGCAGCGATACAGTGAGAGGTCACGTCCTTTCGTGTATTTTAGTCTCTGCTCGGGGTCTGCAGGGAGCACGGTTCTTTCACCAAGTCCAGCCACTGGTCCAACCTTCTGACCCGACACTGACCGAGTCTAGAAAAGAAAACAGCGCGATGGTCACAAATAATTGTCCAATCTGTACATGATACTCGGCGAATACCACAGCTCCGTCTGTGCTTTCTGTGTGCTGGCAGCAGCCAAAGTGATCATTATGCAATCTCAGTGGGAAGACAAGCCCACGTTCCCCAGTGGGGCTGTGGTTAAACTAATGTGCTGAACTGAATGTAACAGCCGGACAAAGACCGGTTCGGTTGGCTGGAGTCGAGGCTGCCAAGACCTGAAACCGGTCCCGAATCTGTCAGTTCAATCAGAAACAACAGGGATCAAATGAAACGTACAGAGCCTGGGATCAACAGGAGCCACGTCGCCTCTGCAAAAACCTCGGAGACGACTGATTTGTTTTTTCTTCCTTCTCCACATTTCTGTCACTGTCAGGGAGAGTTATATATTTTCAGGATCCACCCGGACAGATCAGTCCTCCATCGCACACAGGCCCATTCCAGGCTGGAGGTTTTCTGCAGTTTTCCACCTTGTTGTTCTGTATGAAAGGTCCAGTATCAGTGTGGGGGGGGGCTCAGTGTTGACCCTCCAAGATCCAGTGACAGCATGCAGCCAACAAGACGCCATGTGTTTCTTTTAAGGAGGTGTGAGTCTTTCACCTCCAGTCCTGGCTCCAGGGTCTGGGCTGAGCTGGGCTCTGGACCGAACACACAGAGAGGAAACTTATAATCTAAGTCTCCTGTATCAAGGCTGTTCCTGTCAGTGAAGCTTTTGTGTTGCTGACACTGATGAAAGGACGGTTCAGTGGCTCAGACACATCTCCAGAGTGGTGTGTTTCTGGATTCCCATCCCTAACCATGTCTGACAGGCGTGACTGGAATGAACAGAGATGTCCTGAAGGAGTTTCAGCAGTGACAGGAGGAGCCGTGACCTCAGATGACCCCGGCCGCCTGCTGTCAGAACAGCACAGAAGGCGAAGGTTTCAAAGACAAACACACGATCTGCACTTAAATCTGTCTGGCAGCACACACACCGTCACGGCTCCTCCAGTGCTGAAGACGAGCACGGGGATAAAATGTTAACTTAATAAAAGCAGAGAATCAACCTCCTGTCCTCCCTGAGGATGCAGAGCCTTCCCAGAATGCAGTGTGGCAGCAGACACAAGCCCCCCTCTGTGCGGCGTTCCCACCGGCAGTAATCACATGATGGACGACGGCGTGGGAACCGAGAGCCACAGACACAACAACACCAGAAGAACCTGAACACAACACGGACTCACTTGGTGCGTCAGGCCAGAGACTGGCTCTGGTGCTGAGAGGTCACAACACAGTTACTGTGACAGTAAAGAAGAAAAACTGCAGTTCAGTTTTACGTTTGTTGTTTCTCAGTCTCTAACAACAGATTTGATGTTTTTATAGAAAAGCATCTGCAAAGTAGCTACAACTGTCAAATACATGTAGTAAAAAGTACAACACTGGCACCACAGAGTGAAGCAGAAGTAGAAAGCAGCGTAGAGTCCGTTGGAAACACCGAAGCACTGGACTAACTCGACGTTCTGACTCAGTTTTATTCTGTGCACAGGTTTTTATGTCTGTACATTTGGATCTTCCAGGACTTCCAGGCTGAAGAGGCTTCATCATGTCAGGCCTGATGCTGTTAGAGACATTACACCCTGTCCTCCATAAAACCCAGTTCTTCCTGTTTTCCACAGAGGCTGAGAGCAGAATGAACAAGCTGTTGGATCGTCTGCAGCCAGTTCTGCTAATTAGCACCAGATGTTTGGCTTCGGAAATCTGCACAGCTCACGCACAAACACACACTTATTAATGTGGGTTAGACAATCACTTCACATCCAGGAGGAGAAACTCAGAGGAGAAGGCATCCACTTTATAAATGTCAGCGTTACAAAGAGAGAGAGGGGGGGAGCTGCTCACTCTTCAGGCTGCCATTTTTATTTGGGTCAAGGAATCGGACCCGCCTGGTCCACTGGGTTAAAAATCTTCACTGGCCAGAACATTTTTAAATGAGCTGGACAAGGTTTCAGTCTAGAGTGCTGGTTCTCAAACGTTCTGGCATGTGAACCTTTGAAATGAGGTAATGTCTATTTGTGACCCCTCATCACAGGTTGTGGACTCAGACATGATGTTCCCTTGTCCCTTGACGGTCTCATTTGCAGGATTTGAATCAAACCCATTTCGTAGAACAGAACTTCTTTATTCTTCCAAACATCTCGTTACTAACCTTGTTATTCTATCTTGTTGACAGGGTGGGAACCACTGGTCCAGATGCTTTATAAACATTTTGATTTTCACGTCCCCACGTTAACCCTTTAAATACAGACTCTAATCAATTCATTGTCATAAGTTGTGTTGAAACACACGAGGGGGAAAACCCAAACACAGAGACAGACCGGCTGGAGAGTTCAACAGCTGAACAGAGTCCAGAGTCCAGAATAAAGACGAGCCATCAGAGTCCAAATACAGGTCCAAGCACAAGCAAGGCCAAGGGAGCCTGCAGGAGGTGGAGTCTAAATTCAGGTAAATCCCAAACGAGGTTAACACATTATAATGTTGTTGTTCTTCCTGTAGCACTTGGCTCACATTTCAGTTCAGTCGGTGCATGGTGGCAGTTTAGGAGCTCAACGATGTTCACACCGGAGCCTGATACGTGTCCCTGATAGACGGCTCAAACAGCAGGTCTGATGGAAACAGCAGGACTGAACATTGAGACCTGGAATCTGGATGCAGCCAAAGACACAAGGGAAACAGACAAGTATATCTACTGAGAGAGCTCATCAGGGAAGTGGAGGCAGGTGTGGTGGGAGACGCAATCAGGACTGGAAGAGGAGGGAATAAGACACAGGTGTGCAGGGCAGAGCAGGGAGAAAACGAAAATATGGGCCAGAGACAAGAGCTGTGACGAAAAGTATTAAAGACTGAGAAAAAACCACAAACAAATGATTCTTGTCCTACAGCATCAGCTTTTTGAAATGACAGTAAATAAATCTGACTGATTCCAGCTGCCTGGCCCAGAGCTGGGCCCAGTGATAAAGGCCACACTCACACATCTCCCCACATCCGTCTCAGTTTACGGTCGGTTCTCTAGTGCACACTACCAAGTCTGCTGATGCTCAGCCACAATTGTTGCCGGTAACATGAGATCTCCTTGTGAGATTTGTAAATGTAATTTCAGCTCTCAGTGGCCTGAAGTTCTTAAATTGCTCAATAAAATAAGACATCAAACTCACACAGAGGCTCAGAACATTCTTCTGCATTGTTCTGTAGAAATCCAAACCATTATTTTGTACGGGGGCATCAGAGCAATGTTGTCTGATAATGAGTGTGGAGATTTGTTAGTCTGTATGTGTATGATCACATTCAGAGACAGAGGATGGGGGTCAGCTGGACTCTCATGGTCTCCAGAGGACGATTCATTCTTAAACCTTTGGCCTAATTTCCTCTGGTCCCCGAGAAATATTCAGATCTAATATTATATCAGCATGAAAGTAACTGATTCAGGACTTTTCCTGTGAACCTTCACTGCTGGTCAGTCAGATCAGCTGGATGTTCATGCACATTTTATGTCCAACAGTCCAATATCACGGCTCACACATCAACCTCAAGGTGCTGTTGATATAAATGTGCAGGTGAACAAAGCTCATCCCTGGATGAGATGATTTCTGTCAGAGGACCATGGTGTGAACATGGTGTGAACATGGTGTGAACATGGCTGGAAACATGGTGCGGTTCAGAAACTGCAGGTTTGGTGCTAAAATGAGGTTTTGGCTGTTCAGCCAACACCCTGAAGAGCAGAGGAGCACATGCAGCTGTTTCCTGCTGGGCCTGGGTTAGCGGTCTACAGCACTACACATGACACCGCATGTCCATGTACATGTCGCTCACAAACAGTTTCAGAGCAAAGCAAAGGAGAACAGACAAAAGACTGCTTGCCCCTTGTCCTGAAAAGTCCTCAGTCAGGAGGCCACAACAGGAGCCAGAATATTTTGTGGGTATCATTTTTCCATTTTAAAGCTCTAGAGAGAAATTTATGATTCAGTCGCTGTATAAAAGCAATCTTTTTTGGCAGATAGTCTACAAGCTCCTTCGTGTCTCTCAATCAGTGAAAAGCTGTCTATGGAACACCAAGACACGCACTGAGGACTCTGGTTTCTGCAGTACGTGAGGAAAGAAAAACAACAATCTGTGAATCGATAGCAAAACCACAGTCTTCAGACATATCCCAGCTCACAGACCATATTCCAGCTTACAGATGCACAACATAAATCATGCTCTGCATCTTAGCAGTCAGAGTCCAGCCAAACAAAACTGTCTGAGGACGACTCCGTCTCACACCACACGAGTTATTTTCACCCTTTGCTAATTTCTGCACTCATGATGTTTTTCACCGCCCGACTGGGCAGGAAAGAGGCTGTGGGGGCATCGCTGGCCGTTACCTCAGTCAGGGTCCGGCTCTAATTGAGGTAGATTGCTGAGGGACGCAGCGGCAGCAGCATTCCTGCATGATAGAAATGTATAACATGGCTGAGACAAGGCCTGGGAAAGGAGCCAAAGGTTCTGGGTGGGGTGGTGGTGAGGACGGGGGGGCTGGCAGCAACCCTAACCAAACCTCATTCTTTTTAACATGTTCGGTCTCCACAAACAGAGCCCAGAGCAATCCCCTCACATAACTTAATGCAGCTGCCTAACAGGCACAATGACAAAGTGCTGCTGTCACATACCGCGTGTTAACGCTGCAGTTTGAAGGATAGAACAGTTATTTTCTCATTGACTCAGAGTATTTTTGGAGTCGTCATGCAATGGGATCTGAAGACGCTCCAAGGGCCCAATAAGTGTCATGCAACTCAGTCAGCACATCGAGGATCATGTCCGCTTTCATTTGAGGAAGGAAAAAGTCAAACCACAATTTTTCAGTTAGGTGGTTTTTTCCACGACAACAGCAAACAGGGTAATGACAGAGTGCCGGGCTGGAGCCTGGCATCATAACGCCGATCCCCGGAGAGGAGAATAGAGCCGCTATTGTCTGAAGAGGCTTTCAATTATTCATCAGGCTGATCCCAGAGACTGCAGAGACCCCCACCCCATTCCTCAGTTTAAAGACATATTTTTCACTTCATTTTGGTTATTGTGTTGCATAATTTAGTGCTTCTGTTTACAGGATGGTGGTCATTGGGACTCTCATGGTCCCCAGAGGACGATTAGTTCTTCCCGTCCACAGAAAATACTGAAATCTAACATTATATCAGCTCGACTCTACATGAACTTTACCTGTGTAACCGCTGATAAGACTCTAAAATCAACATCACTGAGGATGTTCATGCACATTTTATGTCAAATCTGTTTTAACTTCCCTTTTCACACGTTTGTCTCCAGGGGCAAAAGAATCTGTTCAGGTTAGGACACCAGACGTCCATCAGATAATCTAACCCTGAATGCAGTCTTTTATTAAGTGTCAACTGGCTTTTATTTTGACAGGCTACATGGTAGGTCTGCAGGACTCGAGTCCCACAGTTTGGCCAATGTCAGAAACCAATGTTCATGTTATGGGGTAACTGGTCAGTCTGGCTCCTTTTCTTGGTCCAGCCACCTTTGTCTGGTTTTCATGGATTCAACATCAGCCTGTTTATTCACATCCAGTCATCACAGCAGTGTGATGCATCTGGAGAAGGTCACAGGTCCTCCAGGGACCATCACGTCATCTCGACAGGAAGAGGACTCTGATCCGTTCAGACCACATTTTACCCAGGGGAATTCTGGGTAATCTGATCCAGTAGAAGCGACTAGCAGGTTCTTATCAGACGGTAAAAGTGTCAACTGCCTGGATTAAATCCTGTGCTTCTTTCAGAGACACTGCTCTTGTCATTGACTGTCGTGTGGATCTTTGATGTAGTTTCTGCTGCAGCCACATACGGAAAAATGTCTGTTCTGTCTGTCAGTCTGTGATTCATGTGGTTGATTTTATGCTTTTATTTGCTCAGTTCTAGTTAGTAAATGAAACTGTACCAAAACATACATTTATAAAACAACATGTTTTTGACCATTAGAGTTTAAGAGATGTTTATTCTTCTTATTACCTTTGTGAGAGAGTGCAGGAAACTGCTCGTGCTGACAACGTTAAACCTTTCTACAGCGACCACAGCAACAAAAATGTGTTTGCTTTGCTCAGTGCTCCAGTGTTTATTTTGGCAGCTATGTTCGAGTTAGTGCTCAGATGAAAAGACTCTCAGTCCCATGTTAGTTATTTTCATCCTTTAGCAGTTTTAGTCAAAGAAAAGTCTTTTTGTGTTTGTCGATTAATGGTCATTATTTTAAACACAGTTTCCTTCCTGCAGGTGTCAAAGCCACAGGTGACTCTCAGGTAAGGGTACAGTTCTGGGTTAGGCTGTGAAAAGTCCCAGAACCAAATCCCGGATGACCCTTGTAAAGAGCCAGTCCCTGCACTGACACAGCTAATTGACACCATAGGACGTGTAAAGATAAGTAAAACTGTTCTGATGGACAAGTTGGGTTTTTCTGCACAATGTTGTGCTTCGGTGATTCAGTTCAACAAGGTTTAACTCGACACTTACTCATTGTGGCTGGTTGGTCTATGGCAGGGGTCTCCAGGTTCAGTCCTCGTGGTCCACTGTCCTGCTTCAAGTGGAAAACCCCTCCCTGAACAGGGGTGGAGGGTTCAGACATAACCTGTCTTCAGTCTACCAGGCTGCTTTTTCATCTGTTCCCAGGAAATTATGGAACACATCAAATGTTTCACAGGGAGGACACACTCTGCAGACAGCTGGTGGATCAGAGGGGTCACATGAGTCCACCATTAGATCCTAACAACCCTCACCTGAGCTCACTCCTTTGTTCACCTAATGAGCCTATTCAGACCAGGTGTGAAGTGAAACCAACTCAGGAGTGTGGGTCTAACGACTCTCACCTGATTTACATGGTTCACCTGATGAGCCTATGGGACTAGGGGTGGAGTGAAACCAACCTGGGAGATAAATCAAATCTTGCTTCAGGTCTGTAAGGTCCTGGGTCCAAATCCTGGACTGAGCCCATTATCAGGACATCACTGTTGCTTTCTCCAAATCAAAAGAAAACCAAGCCTGTTTGACCCACCCTGTTCAGGTTGTATTTGGAAGCATAGAGTAGAACAAAGATAGGAAACTCTGGTCCCCCCTTAAACAACCTCCTCTTGCTAACGTGATAAAGATGGAAAACCAGCTAGAGAAATAACATGGAAGTTCAGTTTATTGAATAAACCAACAGGAAGTGGCTGCTGATTGGGCAGCTTTGATCCAGGATGCAGGTAACTGGACCTAAACGCTGATGCTAACTAGGATGCTAACATTAGCTTTTAGCAGCATGGCTCCACACCTGTGTCAGGTGGTGCTAACAGGGGAGTCAGTCAAATGCACTGGATTCTTGGATTAGAGTCCAGGTTTCCTGAGATGGGTCTCGTAGGCGAACCAGGCAACACTTGCCCTTAATGAAAACTCCACAGAGCAGCAGTCCCAGTGGGGCGTCGATGGAAAGCAGCAACGAGCTGGTTATTGATTTCTGAAGGTCAAAGGTCTCGGCTGTGGTGTGGTGAACACTGTTAATTATGAATAAGCTCCAGTATAAGGCCTGTGTCTGTTTGACCCCTGATCTGCAGTCAGGCATCTCAACAACAGTCACATTCGATACAGAGCATGAAGGACAACATGAGGAGCAGAGACCCTGATGAGGCTGGAAACACATAGATGGGAAGGATCCTCTGCTGTAGAGTCCGAGTCGAGATGTGACTGTCTCAAACATCGGTCGTCACCTGGGAGCAGCTGCAGACACTGACTCAGGAGAATAAAAACCTTCTCCTGGACTCATAAAGACCTTTAATGGCCTCATCACAGCTGCAGCTCGGCCTTTCACTGCCCGTCATGTTGCCTGATCCCACTGGAGCTCATGGTCAGTCCTGGACTGTGGAGCTTTAGAGACAAAGCATCTGTCAGAGAATCAGACTGTGAACTAAAACAGATTAAAGCAAATGTCTGTATTTTAAAACCCTCTGACTCTGTAATGTGTGTGTGTGTGTGTGTTTTATTTTCAGTAGTAATTTGCATCTGTACATGTCTTCTGAAATGTCTAGAGACTCTGGACAAACCCAAACTGATGAACAGCTGACGAGCTTGTCCTTTAAACCCTCAGGACTTGTCTTAAGGTTTGTCTTCAGTTTTAGCCGCAGAGCCCTCAGAGGCAGGAAGCCTTCAGGTTTCACATCAAGTCAATTTGAGCTCATTTTCACCAGAATACTTCAACTCCTCCTGTAGTCCGCTGAGTTCAGGGGAGCCTGAAGGTCCCTGACATCTAAACCCTGTGTGGCAGCAACGTCAGAGACATTTACCTGAATGTGTGTTGTTCTCTGAGTCAATATAAGACGTCAGAGAAGTGAAGTTAAACAAGTGGGGATCATGTTCAAGGACCAGGCATTTACGTGACCACTGTTGCATTATGGGATGTTTGTGCAGTTGCATTATGGGATGTTTATGCAGTGCTGGAAAGAATACTCAGAGTGTTTGCTTTAGTTCTGAATTGGAGAAAATGTACGTAAATATCAGCAGACGGTATCAGATGGTTTTAGTGCTGCTGCAGGTGGAGCTACAGTTACTGTTGTTAGTTTAGTCCTGTGGTGAGTTTGGATCTGCAGCACATTGTAAACCTGAGACGCTGCAGAACTAAACTAAAAGAGGCTGAAGGTCTTAGTAGAGCCTGACGGTTTGAGTCCGACTTGCTCGGGATGAAATCGGCCCCTGAGTTCTTCAGCTGCGCTGACATGGCTGGAGGGTTGCCCTAATTTAATTTCCATGTGATTCTTCTCAGCTACAGGCAGATGAATCCAGATGTTATCAGCTGCAGCGTTTGACTCAGAGAACATGAATGACGACTGCAGGGAGACCAGGGGTTTCCCATAACTCTGTAATAACTTTTATACTCACTGCTCCCAGAACAGAACATTCACTTGTGTGTACTAATGACACACCCTGTTTCCACTCAGCCCTCAGTGCTGCAGAGTCTACAATCCTGCTAATGGGAGGAACAAGACCCAACAGATGAACTGTGTCTCTGCTGTGGTTAGAGTCCCACAGTAACATGAATCTGGTCTGTGTGCCAGAGGTCAGGAGGAAACCTTCCATCCAAAGGCTGATATTTGGGTCAGTTTCTAACGTCGTCCCTCCTGAAGCCTCCTATGTCCCTGCAACCCGCTGGATCAGAGAGGTCTGTATGTGCAGAGTTTAGACTCAGAGAGTCCAACATTGTCCAGTTGTCCTCTGGTGCTGAAAAACACCAAACCAAACATAAGTGTCTCACTCTGGAGCTACAGTACCACAACGACAGAGGATCCATAGAGACAGACACACACTCACAATTTAGAGTCACCAACCAACCTGACCTGCATGTGTTTGGACTGTGGGAGGAGAAATCCCAGACAGACACAGGGACAACATGCAGACTCCACACAGAAAGGCCCCGGGTCCACCTGGGTTCAGACCCTAATCCTGACCTGCATGTGTTTGGACTGTGGGAGGAGAAATCCCAGACAGACACAGGGACAACATGCAGACTCCACACAGAAAGGCCCCGGGTCCACCTGGGTTCAGACCCTAATCCTGACCTGCATGTGTTTGGACTGTGGGAGGAGCAAACCCACACAGACACAGGGTCCACATGCAGACTCCACACAGAAAGGCCCCGGGTCCACCTGGGTTCAGACCCTAATCCTGACCTGCATGTGTTTGGACTGTGGGAGGAGAAAACCCACACAGACACAGGGACAACATGCAGACTCCACACAGAAAGGCCCCGGGTCCACCTGGGTTCAGACCCTAATCCTGACCTGCATGTGTTTGGACTGTGGGAGGAGAAAACCCACACAGACACAGGGACAACATGCAGACTCCACACAGAAAGGCCCCGGGTCCACCTGGGTTCAGACCCTAATCCTGACCTGCATGTGTTTGGACTGTGGGAGGAGAAAACCCACACAGACACAGGGACAACATGCAGACTCCACACAGAAAGGCCCCGGGTCCACCTGGGCTCAGACCCTAATCCTGACCTGCATGTGTTTGGACTGTGGGAGGAGAAAACCCAGACAGACACAGGCACAACATGCAGACTCCACACAGAAAGGCCCCGGGTCCATCTGGGTTCAGACCCTAATCCTGACCTGCATGTGTTTGGACTGTGGGAGGAGAAAACCCACACAGACACAGGGACAACATGCAGACTCCACACAGAAAGGCCCCGGGTCCACCTGGGCTCAGACCCTAATCCTGACCTGCATGTGTTTGGACTGTGGGAGGAGAAAACCCACACAGACACAGGGACAACATGCAGACTCCACACAGAAAGGCCCCGGGTCCACCTGGGTTCAGACCCTAATCCTGACCTGCATGTGTTTGGACTGTGGGAGGAGAAAACCCACACAGACACAGGGACAACATGCAGACTCCACACAGAAAGGCCCCGGGTCCACCTGGGTTCAGACCCACAACCTGCTGCTGGGAGGAGACTGTGTGACACCACTGCACCAAATAAAGTACAAATACTTCCCTTCCCTTCTCTTCATCACCAAAATTGATGCTGGTTATTCATCAACAGTTGTGACATATGGAGGAGCAGTGAATTCTGGGAGAAGATACCAGTGACTGAGGAGTTTGGACCAACAGGAACAAGCGAGTGGATTTCATCCCTCATTGTTCTCCTCGTCCTCCCGTCCCCTCCAGGTGAACACGCCCCCAGAGGTTTTCAGTCTGGTCTTTCAAGCGTAACGAACGCGTCGCCAGGACCGAACCCAAACCTCGGCTCTCTGTCCGATTCATGGCCGCTCCGGTCGGCCATTGTTCCCACTGAGACCCTATGTGCCATGAATAGCCAATAAACAGCCCATCGGCCCGCGGTGAATGGGAGCTGGAGAAAAGGTGCCGGGGAGGCAGTGATGGCCTGTGTGGAAACCATCTGTTCGCTTGGCCCCCTGCTCGCCCTGTGAAAGGGACAATTGAGTGGAATAGAGAGCGGAGAATAGATCCCTCTGCCGCTGATTTGTAGTCTTTACAAAGAGCCAGGGGTTTCACACCACATCTGCCCCTCCGCTCCATTCAGCCCCATTCAGGCCCATTCACTGTCCCATCAATTAGCACACTCAATTAAGCCCTCATAATCCCGTTATCAGCACACAAGGACTCCATCGAACGCCACGCCCGCCATGGAGAGGTGGCAACAAATGAGACTTTAGTGACTGTTTTCTTTGGGGAGGGGGCAGACTGATGGCAGAAGAAGAGCTGATGGTTGAAAAGACGAGAAGCTGCAGCTGCCCTGGGCCGCTGACAGCGTGAACCGGCTCCCTGCTCTGTTTGTCGGCCTTTGTTCTGCAGATTATGAGCTGCCTTTTCACTGCAGGGTTACGATTAATTAGAGGAGCATGAATGGAGAGGCGCACGCAGGCCGGAGGAGGTCTGTGCTCAGAGGAACTGTGAAAACGAACTAAATGCCAACACTGACAATAGTGTGGCTGCTGATGAAAAGCTGCTGGTTTAATCCCCATTAGCACCGTGTGAGCCAGGAGACGTGGATTTAACAGGTTCAATGTGAGACCAGCCCCGAGCCACGGGACTGAGCCCCTGAAAAACCCAACACACACATTTACTGGAACCTGAACATGAAGGTTCAAATAGCCAACAGCTGTTCTTATAAGAACATATGAAAGGAGTCTCTGATGATCCTGCAGAGTCTCAGTCTTCATCGTCAGGAAGCTGCTGTTTCAGGGACCAGGCTGGAAGACAAAAGACTCTGGTCTCTACCTGCTCAGACTCTGATCCCAGGCTCAAGACGTCAACTTAAATATATGGAATAACATGAACATGTTGTGTTCACAGCTCGTTTCCTGTGCATGTGTGTCCTCCAGACTACATCAGGACACCAACATCAGGGGCTGGTCCAGGATTTGGACCTGGGGCAACAAGTACCAAGAACGTTTGATTAATGTGGTTTTAATTTGTCTGAAAATATAGGAGGGCAGGACATGGTCCGATCAGTCGCTCTGAAGTTTAGGACTGTGTGTGTAGAGTGATGCACACACACACACACACACAGACACACACACACACACACACACACACAGTGAGCCCTGGGAAAAGACTTCAGCACAGCGTATTAAAGCTATAATTGTTTTATTGAATGTGTCTCGTAGCTGTAATTGTTCACGTCTATAAAACTGACAGAAACAGACGAACCCTCGGTTTAGTGTCTCGCTCCTGCTGCGACACGACATGCACAAGCTGTTAAAGACACTTCAGTGAGAAAAGTGTGGAAACAAAAACACATGGAGCTCAAACAGATTCCCAGCACTCACCACTGTTTCTGCACTGCATTTCCCACAATCCACCAGTCAGGCCAGCAGTGTTGCCCAGGTGTGGAAGAAGGTCAGACAGGTCACTTCTCCAGTCCAGACACTCAACTTTAATTGTGTTGATTGGATGAGTGAAACGGTGGAGCAGTGGTGTCGCACTGTCACCTCTGTGTGTCCAGGGGGGAACGAACCTGTAATATCCTTCATTTGTTTTAATAGAAATAAAAATCTATAATAAAATTATGTTAAATTAATTATACGAGGAACTGACACTGCTGCTGTTCACACACACACACACACACACACACACGCACACGCACACACACACACACACACACACACACACACACACACAGAAGCTGGGGGTGATGGGGGTGATGGGGGTGGGGCAGTTGAATGGGTGGTATTAGCTCATGAATATAAGACCCTGTATTATGGCCCCCGCCTTGTCCTCTATTGTGGACCTGGGGGGACTCGGGCCGATGAAGGCCACCTGTCAGACAGAAAACAGGATCCTGTCAGCCTGGAGAAAAGCATTTAGCTTCTGATTCTTCACCACAACTGAGTTTTAGCGACACCGGGTCTGACGGAGAGACAGAGGCCTGGTGCACATGGTCTGTTTGCAAATAAAAAAGACCACAGAGCTGAGAAACTTTGCAGGGAAAGAAACCACAGACCGAACCAGCCTGAGTCCTCATTTCTGCTGCTCTCATTAGTTTTGTTTCTGCCACTGCTGCTCAAATGGGAGGACAAACCAGTGGATTTGTTTTCTGATCACACCTGAGGAAAAGAAACGACAGAGAGAAGGTGGATGTAAAAATCAATTAGAGTTAATGAATCAATCAAGGAAACAAGCAGCAGGTTCATCAGGTTAAAACAAATACACATTTATTTACTGCAGAATCTTTTCAAAATAAAAGCTCTCACTGTGACAGACTCCAACACTGACGTTTGATTCATATTCAGGATCTCTTCAGTCAAAGATTGTCTCTGACAAGAGTCTCCACTCCACTGTCATTTCAAATCCACAGCCACCGCTGTGTCCCACAATGCAACACTCTGCGTTACGCTGCAGAGAAACAGCTGGAACACATCTGCAGAAGAGGTGGTTCAGCTCTTCCTGTGTGTGAGGACACAGGTGGGGTCAGGCCGCCAACAGAAAACATGATGTGTCACTCTCATTAGATTGTCACATCCTGTATTTGCTGATAGAGACCATGAGACTGGCTGGAAGCACCAACGGCTGATAACTGGACCTGGTTTCTAGTATCCAGGGTGTGTGGAGGCAGCAGGAGCCTCATGCACCACATCGTGCAGATGAAACTGAGCACGGCCGAGCTCAGTGGACTGACACTGTCAGAGACACAGATTCTTCCTCCACCGTCTTTTCATCCCTTTGTGTTTAGTGCAGCAGGAAGCAGCTGGTCCTGCAGACTCTGTCTCTGCAGGTCAGTCTCATGCAGGACAGTCACAGTTTTCTCCTCCTCAGTTTAAAGCTGCTGAAAGTCAAAGACACAAGGTTCTGGAGTCTGTTGTGAGTTTGCAGACTCCTCCAGACACGATGGCCTTTTCACCAGGGCCTTGTTTTAGTTAAACACTGTGTCACTGTGTTGAAACACAGACCTGGTTTAATAAAAACGTTTCTGTTGTCTCTTCACAAAAGTCTTTAAAGGTGAAGTTTGACTCTTGTCTTAAAGACGATGTGTGACACTTTAACCTGCTCAGGTCAAAACTGACACTTGGCTCTTGAAACATAATGACCTGAAGAACCAAATGTGGAACTGAGTCTGTCCAGCTGTGGTTCCTTTGGTCTGATGTTCTGGTACATCTCAGTGAGAACATGTAGAGATCAGAGACAGTCCAGAGACCAGTGTGGACTGATGTTGCCCCCTGCTGGTTGTTTTGTTGTTTTACTTTGGTTTGAGTGAAATAAGGGACCTTGAATCTGGTTCTTCCAAACCTGACAGCAATTCTGGTTCTGGTTCTGATGGAAACCACAGGAGCTTCATGTCAGTATTTGTTGGAATCTCTAATGTGAATATTGGCTGTTTTGTCTTATCTGATCTTGTCATTTTGATTAGTGACTGAACGTTCACACTGATTGGTCACAATCTGATGATTGAACAGGCTGATTGTTCCATGAATCAGCACTAAAACACTTTGACAACATGAAATACTGTAGGCTGAGAGTGGAAAGACTTTTATGGCTGCCAGGGACTTTAAAAAGGTGAAGCTACAGGAGGAACCGTCAGAGACCACATGAGCCGAGCCGGACTGGCACCGGGCCCAGACAGACAGAGGCCAGAGAGACCACATCCTGCTTCACCTCTGGACCAGTCTCAGCAAAGGCTCAGCGGGTCCAGTCCATAAGTCAAGAACGTCACACAGACTCAGGTAGGAAACACAGACAAAAAGCAGAAACAGATGTGGAGTCACAGCTGGAAGCTGCTCCTCTGCTCTTTATTCCAGCTGTTTAACAACAGAGAAACACCCTGAGGCTCAAACAGGCTCTGACCAGAGAGCCAATCAGAACTCATGCTCTGTGGTGACCTCATCATAGTCACCGTCCAATCCCTGCTCAGCGTGGGTGGGCGGGCTCGTCCCCATGGAGACAGACAGGTGATTTCCTGCAGTCAGAGCAGGTGAGAAAGAAAATGGAGAATTTATCGACTGTGAACACAAGAAGAGTCAGAGACAACTGGTATTGATTATTGATTATTGATTAGTGACTGTCAGGTCAGTGGATGAGTCAGTGTTACCTGTGGGTCTGTGTCGATATAAAGACACCATGAGCACAGTGGAGATGAAGTACAGACAGACCACCACCAGGTGGTAGACCAGCATGAATGCAAAGAGTGGTACTCCAGAGGTGGGCGGGGCTGAGTGAGTGGGTGGGGCTTCATGAGTGGTTGCGGATGTAGGTGTTCCTGCAGACAGAAGCCCACCTGGTCAGGTGAACATGTGGCTGAAATCAGAGTCAGTCAAAGTGAAGCTGCTGACCTGTGACAGAGATCCAGCTGGGTGGAGACTCTCCATGGCCCCTGATGTTACACCTGTAGACGCCTTCATCGGCCTTGGAAACATGGAGGATGGTCACGTGACCCGTAGGCCGATCGATGATGAGGGAGCCGTGTTTATAGAAATCAGCTTGGAGGTCGGAGGATGTCTGGGTTCTACAGATCAGGGTGATGTTTTCTCCCTCCATCACAGGGAGGACAGGACTCTGCAGGATCACTGCTCCACCTCAACACAGAGACAAACTACAGTATTTCATCCATTTCCACACAGCTTCATCAATACCAACTCCACAGGCTCATCTTACCACTGACAGTGATGTTGATGCTCTGACTGGTTGCTCCCTCTCTGGACTCACACCAGTAAACTCCACTGTCTGATGGGACGATGTAGCTGATGTTACAGGAAGAACCAGCTGATGTTCCCCAGTCATCACACTGAGTCCTCTGTCGTCTGGTTGTGTTCCTCCTCAGGGTCCATCCAGCAGAGCTGTCGTCCTCCTCACAGCTCAGAGACACAAAGTCGTCTTTAAAAAACTGGGAGCTGCTGGGACTCAGAGTCAGACGAGCTGGAGGAATAAAGTGTATTTGAACAAACTACAGGATGTGACACATTTAAAGGACGATTCAGTTTCTTCAGCCTGGTGTGTTTCCTGTCAATCCTATCACTGCTGCTCTGTGCACTCTCACCTCTGTCGTAGGGATTCGGCAAAACCAGGGAGGTGTTTCTGTTATTTAGTCCACCCTGTGTGATTCCAGTGAGGTGGACAAAATAACAGAAACACTAAGCCTGTTTCTAAACACAGACTGAACCATCAAACCTTCCTGCTTCATGGATTAGAAAGCAGGAGCCTGTGTCAAAGCTGTGGCTGTGTCCTGAGTGCAGCTGCAGCCTGACCCTCCCAAGTCTCCAGCACAGACAGCTGAAGTCTGCATGAAGCTTTCAGGCTACACGTCTGCTGTGTGAGCTTCACCAACCTGGAGCGGTGCTGCAGCAGAGCGTGGTGGTCAGCCCTGAGGGGAAGTGAAACTCAGTCTGTATTTTGGGCAACATAGCAACAAGCACAAAGAAGTAGCACACTAGCATCTGTTTAGATTTGTGAGGTTGACCCACTTTAACCCCTGAGACCCTGAGTCCTCATATGGGGACATCACAGTTTGGCTTTAGTTTTTACACAGCGTCAAAATAAACTCTTTTCTTTTCACTGCTGATTTTATTGTGTTACATCAATTAACGCCTCCATTTGTTCCAAGAACTACTTCCTGTTCAGTGACGATGCTCAGTTTTTCTACCCATCAGTTTCTACTAATGTGGGAAAGTCCAAAGTCCCACCAAAGCAAAGTTCAGGTCTGAGGAGGTTCAACACACGACTCGGCTTTAGCTGAGAAAACACCTGGGGACTAAAACCTGGTGCAGTTTGACAACATTCATACGTTTTGAGCTTTGATGCACCTTCCTGTGAAAATGAACACGACTCCAAGCACAAAATGCTGAGAACTGGTTCATCTGGTGAAGAAAACAGTAGATTTTACTCACAGAGCGACCACTGAAGAGAAGTCTGCTTCATCCTGCTGATGTTAAACCAACCTGCTTCCTCTTTGCACTGCGGCCGAGTGGGTTTCTTCAGCAGCCACGTTTGTTCACTTTATTCTAACGGGTCGACCCACCAACAGGGTGATGACGTGTCCTGCTGGGTCCCAAAGGCTGTGAGGAGCTCCAGGCACAGTGAAGGCTTAAATCAGACTCAGCAGGTTCACAGAGTCACATTTTATTCCCACAGCCCAAAATCACCAACCACACATTTACTTTAGGTGGATTTACAGTCTGGACAGACCAGTCTGTGCTTAGACCCTGGACTGGGATTAAGGAAAACTCCCCAAAAACCCTTTGATGGGGCAAAAGGGAAGAAACCTGAGGAAGAGTAACAGAGCAGGGATGGCTCTTCAGCACAGACAGGAAACAGACCAACACGGTGGATTTACAGTCTGGTCAGTCTGGATGACAACAGCTGTTTAACTGGAGACTGTTTAAGGTCTAGTCAGGGCTGGTTATATAGTTATAGTTGTGCTGCTATAGGTCTAGACTGCCTGAGGACTTCCCATCATGCACTGAGCTCAGCCCCCCCCCCTCTCTTCTGACACACACCAACACGTGATGCAACATGTACAAGTTTATTTTAAAAACAACCACATGAGCCACAAACCAGGTGGAGTTCTGAGCAGATGTTGCCTTCACTGCCCTTCTATAAAAATGGACAGAACATTTAGTCTGTATCGTTTCCTAAGAGTCACATTATGTTCATGTGATTCTGAAGGTCCCAGACTTTTTGGAAAGTGGTGTGTTCATGGACACAGTTTTTCTCTTTACAGCCTCCATGTTATTTTCTACTTCCTGTTTCTGACACATTTCAGCAGTTCCCATCAACACTCGGATGTCACAGCGTCTGTGAATGCACCAAAGACGTTTCCAATAGATTCAACTCTGACAGTAAAAAGACAGTTTGTTCTTGGAAACAAAAAACAGCTTGACTAAATGTTCCTGACTCAACTGCAGCAGCTCAGGCTGAGACGCTTCAGACCTTCAGCTGATGCATTAAAGGACCCACAGTTTTATAAATCACCATCCAGCTCACAGCAGGTTGATCTTCACGTGTTTGGTCATTGAACGTCTCACACGGCCTTCTTGTTCTGCGGCCGCCTGGGCAGCTTCCTGCGGTCCTTCACGGCGTTCCTCTTCCTCTTCTTACTCAGGAAGTTCTCCAGTTTGCCGCTCTTCTTCAGCTCCTGGTATTTTTCAGCGAGCTGCAGCTTCTTCTTCTCCGCTGCAAAAGAAAACAGCACAGCTGAACCAAATCAGACGGAATATTTTTGAGATGTGTCACTGATTTGATTCAGTTTCATTGTTAATAATCCCACTGTCTGTAATTTCAACACTCAGTGAGTCAAGACATTTAAGAACAGCCGGTCAACTGTCAGTCAACAGTCGGTCAACTGCCAGTCAACAGCCAGTCAACAGTCAGTCAACAGCCGGTCAACTGTCGGTCAACAGCCGGTCAACTGTCGGTCAACAGCCGGTCAACAGTCAAGTCAACGGTCGGTCAACGGCCGGTCAACAGTCGGTCAACAGCCAGTTTAACAGTCAGTCAACAGCCAGTCAACAGTCAGTTTAACAGTTAGTCAACAGCCGGTCAACAGTCGGTCAACTGCCAGTCAACAGCCAGTCAACAGCCAGTTTAACAGTCAGTCAACAGCCGGTCAACTGTCGGTCAACGGCCGGTCAACAGTCGATCAACAGCCAGTCAACAGCCAGTCAACAGCCAGTCAACAGGCAGTAATGTGCTGCAGCTGAAGTGTCAGTTTGTGTCTCAGCCCCCTCAGCAGCCTGAGGTCGGCCCCCAGACGAACCAACTGAACCCAGACTTTCAGAATAAAGGTCTTCTTACACTTCTTGAGGAAGAAAGGTCGAGCGCCCTGATTGGCTCGCTCTCTCTGCTGCCTCTTGAACTGCAGCTCTCTCTCTCTCTGCTGCTCTCGGCTCGTCCTCGCTCGCTCCTGGTTCTCCTGCACAAAGTCACACATTTAAAACTGGTTATTTCCCCTGAGGCTTTAGTGAGGAGCTCCCCCTGTGTCTGCTCTCAGCATCACACAACGTTCATCCACTTTTACTCCGAAAAACCTGCAGGAAGTGTAGAAATGTGTTTCACCGGGAGGAAATACAGGAAAACATCTGAAAACATTATCTACAAAAACACTGAGCACAAACTGAGCCTGTTGTTTCTCTTCAGGTTCTGACTCATTTCACTCAGATGATGGACGAGCTCTAAAGCTGCATCCACCTTCCAGAACTGAACGTCCTGATGCCTCAGTCAGACCTGAGGTTTCTCTGGAACCTCCCTCAGTTGAGATTGGTGATTGGTTGTTTCTGCAGAGGCCTCTGATTGGACAACTGATGTTTTCAGCCACATATTCAGATTCCTAGAGATATGGATGAAACCAGATTTTATCTGAGCGCAGACTCACCATCCTCTTCAGGAGGACCTGCAGCTTCTCCATCTTCTTCTTGTTGTACTTCGTCCTCTTGAGCTTCTTCTGGACCACCTGCAAAGAAACAGCATGTTCTTTTCTACAGGACTTCACAGGAGAGTTTGAACTGGTAGAGGAAGAGATTCTGCAGAGCAGCCAACTCAGACGTCAGCCTGGTCTTTCACCTCTTTCTCTCTGTGTTTGATGTCGCTGATGAATTTATACGTCTTCTCAAAAATCTCTGGTTTGTATTCTCCAGACAGGTCATCAAACCGCGGATCTCTCGATATCTGAAGTACAGAAAAACAGAATCATGAAGTGACTCAAACCACTGAGAAGCTTCAGACTCAGGACCAGCTTCCGTCACTCACTGGTTTCCTGATGGGGACGACCTGACGCAGGAACGGTGCCGGTTTCTTGGCTGAGATCTCCATGGGCCTGAGATCACAAACACACACAGTCAGCACTGAGGCAGAGGAGAAAAAGTGAAAAAGCAGCAGACACTCTCCACCTGTTCTTGTTCAGTCGTCTCTTCCTGCTGCTCTCCTGCTTCATGTTGCTGCCGTAGGCGACTTCGTTGTAAACTTTGGTTCCCACTTTGCTCTGCAGCTTCATGACGTCCTCAAAGGACATGGTGGACAGTTCTGGAGACACACAGGGTGGAACGTCTCATTATGGAAACCTGCTACTGAACATCAGGTAAATCTAATCTGACATTGAACAGGATGAACCCTGGATTTGGACACTGGTTCCAACACAGTCCGGAGCCACTGAACCCCTGAGCTGCTAAAAACTGGTGTTACAGGCAGAAGCACCAGAGGACATCACACACTCACCTTTCTTAATGTCTTCTCTTGTCTGGATCTCACTGCTACCACCAGCATCATCATCATCATCATCTTCCTCTTCTTCACCGTCATCAGACTCTTCCTCACCATCATCATCCTCTTCCTTGTCTTCACCGTCGTCAGAGTCCACCTCACTATCACCAGATGCTTCCTCCTCTTCCTCATCATCGTCTGATTCTTCCTCACTATCACCGGTTCCTTCCTCATCCTCCTCACCATCATCTGATCCTTCCTCCTCTTCCTCACTCAAATCGTCCTCTTCCTCTGCTCTGTGGTCCTGCTCTTCCTCCTCACTGGCTCCTCCTCTTCCTCTCTCAGTGAGCAGAGCGAAGTTCTTCTCCACGTCAGAGTCGTCTTCGTCGCTGCTGCTCGCTGTCCTCGCCTTCTTCACCGGATCCCGCTGCTGCCTCCCCTTCATCATCTTCTTCATCTTTGTTTCTGTGACGACAACAGGAAGAAGCTTTAGACCTGATGCTGGTTCATAAGGTTGGAAATGAAAATACAGGCCAGTTTGATTAAATTCATTAGTGTTTTCTGGTTAATAAGTGGAGGTTTGTTGTTTAAACAGAACTTTAACTCTCCTTCGTGTTTACATTTTCAACAATAATTCACTTTATCTATTTCCCATCATCTATATCAATAATCCTGGAACACCCAGGGTCAGTGCAGGCTTCTCTGTGGTTAATCTCCAAAGTCCGGAGGAGCTTCTGTCAGTGTGGACCCATCACTGTTACTGAACTGTTTCTTTTGGTTTGCACTTGCAAACCAAACTCCATACAAAAAAAATAACATTTTTAGCAGATGTAAACAGAAGGTAAGGCTCGACTATCATCCTGGACTCGGTCTTTACCAGCGATGTGTCCGGTTCTTTTATGATGTTACATCTTCCAGTTTCCATATTTATTTTTATAATAAACTTGTTTGTATTTTAACCGGAGGATTATGGCGTATATTCGTAAGCAAACGAGGCAAAAAGTTCACGTTGTTTGGAAATAATGTCTGTATCTGTCGATCATTCCTTTGCCGAACTAACGATGAGAATGTCAGGAGCCGCACACACTTTAGTTTATGAGTTTTATTACAAATACGGTTTTTAAAATAGCGAAGACTTTACAAAACAGCAGATTTCTAATTCAGTTTGGCGAAACGTTCAGCAGGAAGTGTATCGAAAAGCCCGGGAATACGAGTCAGCTGACACGAGTTTGAGACAAAATAAAGGTTTTTATATTAATAATAATCCATCCATCCATCCATCCATCTTCTATACCCGCTTTTCCTGGCTCAGGGTCACGGGGATCTGCTGGAGCCTATCCCAGCTCTCTCTCGGGTGGAAGGCAGGGGGTACACCCTGGACAGGTCACCAGTCTGTCGCAGGGCCTTAATAATAATCAATAACAATAATTAATAAGGTTAATTTACCTGATGTTGAGCTGAACTCCATTATCCACGTGCCCCCTTGGCTGAATGAGAAACGAGCCACTTCCGGTTTCAAAATAAGTGTCAGCGTTTGTTGTGCGTTACAGGAAGGAGATTTAAGGATCAAATGTTCAACCGAAAACTACCAGTTATCCTCAGACACGTGTTTTACACCAGAGTCTGTTGTGGTTTCTAACCGTCCTGCATCCAGTTTGCCAATATTTCTATTCGGGTAGATCGTTTTACGCTGTTATTTTGTAGGGAAAACTCACACTTCCTGTTTAATCTTGTTACTTCCGCTCACGAACAGAGACGCAGATTTTTGCAGAATATTTTCCTAATGTTTGAGGTGAAACACATCTGGAAACATCTGTTAGGGCATCTCTCTGTATGTACCACAGACTCACAGACCAACATGTCAGTTGTCTCTGTTTCAGGAACCACGTGATGATTTAAATGATTAAACAGAATATTTTATCTGTGTATTTTAAAAACTGTGTGTGAATCAGTTTGAAAGTGTTTGGTCAGTTAACTAATGAACTAATGTATGAATGTGTCTGATATTAGTACTTTAGTATTTTCCATACTGCTGGGTACCTTATGTACTTCTAATTTGAAGTACTTTATATACCGCTGGGTAGCTGACGTTAACTACCTTATATACTTCTAATTTGAAGTACTTTATATACCGCTGGGTAGCTGACGTTAACTACCTTATATACTTCTAATTTGAAGTACTTTATATACCGCTGGGTAGCTGACGTTGACTACCTTATATACTTCTAATTTGAACTAAAGTTATCAGATAAATGTAGAGCAGGAAGGATGAAGTAGCAGAAAGTAGAAATACTCAGGTATAAAGTACTAATACCTCACAGTGACTGAGGTATTAGTACTTCCAGTACCGCTTTTTCCTTCCAGCTGAGGGAAAACCCGTTACCGGGAGAATCGAGGCGGAGTTTGCTGTTACCGGGAGGTCCCGGTGAGTTTCGTTACGTTGGAAATATTCCGACCGGAAAATGAATAAATCGCTCTCCAAAATAAAAGTGCATTCTGCCTGGTAACAGCTCACGGTCTGGAACTAAAAGCTGTTTTTCGGTCAGGATCTGGATTTATAGAACTGAGCTGTCTTGTTTTTATTGTCACATAAATAATTGTCCTGTAATGTCCTGGCTGAACATTATTCTTCTATATCTCCACAGACTTTTCACTCTGTTCACATTAATGTGAAACACTCATGTCTCATGTCCAGGTTCCGCTTTTTTCGGGGATAATTCTGCTTTTAGATTTGAGTTTTTCCACCACAGATCAAATCACAGCCTCGTTTCCTTTCGATTCATGCGTTTATTTGTTTTTACACTGGTTGATTGATTATATTGATCTGTTCATTTATTCATTCCTACAATTGACGCTTTTATTGTGGCGGATCGCAGCGGAAGTCGTCTCCTCCTCCCCGTCGGAGCTGGTCCCGGTGCCCGGTATCTCCGCTGACTGCACGGTGGTGATGCGCACACACGGTCTGGTCCTGGACGCGGATCAGGATTAGGGCTCAGCGGGGGAGCAGCTCCGCCCGCCGCGCTTTGTCTCCTGCGCCCTTCGTCCCTGTCCGGGACTTTGTTTCCAGACGCTGGTTCCTGCGTCCGAACCCCTTGAAACCTGCCCCCTTTGCTCCCCACCAGAGGCACCGGGCACAGCCAGGAGGGCCCGCTGCTTCACTGCAACAGGTCGAGCTGCAGTGAAGGAAAATAAGGATCCGACACTAAGAAAGCGGCCGGAGGAGCAGGTCTCCTGGTCTCAGCTGGTCGGCTGGTCTCTGCAAGTCTCCTGGTCTCAACTGCAGTCTGGATGCGACACCGCGGAGAGCTGCCAACATGATGCCGGTGAGTCTGAAACACTTCCCCGGTGCGTTTATCGTCCGTCCATACGAACAGTAGTTTCCACTCGTGAGGCTCGATCCCTTTACCCTTTCCACTGCTCCACCGACCCCGGAGTCCACACATTTAGAGCCAAACATCAGGGTGAAGGTCAATGGACCAGGCTTTTCAGGGGTCAAAACATTTACACTGGACTCTGCTCCTCAATCAGCTGAACCGAGTCCATGTAATGGAGCTAAAGCTGATCCGGGTTGAGAGGAACCAGTCACAGTCCGACCCCTCCAGGGCTGGGTGGGGGTCCTCAGTGCTGTTACTGGTGTTTTTACAGTTTTACTGCAGTTTCTTCTGTTTTGCTGCTGAAACATTTAGTATTTCTCTGATCTGGTCTGGTCTCCAGGCGGATGATGGCAGATGTTTTCTGACCGTCACCTGCAGCAGCCGTGACCCCCCCTCGCGTCGCACAGACCAGTGTCGGGACCAGGGCTCTCTGAGAGCAGCTCCACTAATAATAGAACCCACTATTGTCCCATTGTGTTCTCCCTGAGTCAGCTGCTCTCAGGGTTTCCAGGAAAGAAACCAGCACTGACCGTTTTATCCACACTGCAGGGAATCCTGCGACATCCTGGACATGGTCCTGTTTGTTCCAGGATCTTTGTCACTCTCCTTTTCCTGTCTTGCTCTGCTTCCCTGTTTGATGCCTCCACTGGGGTCATTTGTGGGAAAACTGGGTTCCTGTACTTGTGTGTTGAGTTCAGGAGCAGTCCACCTGTGCTCACCTGTGGACTGTGGACTGCATGAAGCTGGACTTAACGGGTCCAGTATTTGTTAAGAAGTCTTGGTTTTTAATGTCAGAGATGTTTGTCGTGTTTAGGGACATGATAACGTTTCCTTACAGTCCTGCAGGTAGAAGACCACAAAGAGGTCGTTTGTGCTTCCATGACTCGAGGTGTCTCCGTCCATCAGGTCGGGACTATGTCTAAACCTGAATCTATCCTTTTGGTTTGTTAGCAGCAAAAATCTGCACGTTCCTCTCTGAGAACAATGAGGAAGGTCTTTGTTGAGGAACCTCAGAGAACAATGATGCAGAAGTGAGCTGCACTTCTCTTCCCAGCATCACTGTTTACGCACCGGTGGACTTTGTCCAGACCACCCAGATCTGGGCCTGATGTGGATTCGGTCCAGATGTTTCAGCGTGTCCCTGACACTGAACGTTCCACGCAGGCCTCAAACTCACCATGATCATTATAGCACGTCCCCGTCGTCTTCCCGCTCTGTGGGGCTCGCCAGGCTGCTTGGTTACTGTTGCCACGGCGACACACACACACACACACACACACACACACACACACACAGAGGAGCTGTTGAAGGTCATGAGGGAACAGTGTTATTATAACGTTCCTTAGGTGGTGAGGAACTAATGCAGGGAAGTTGTAACCCTCAGGTTCCTGTACAGTAACAGCTCACACACACACACACACACACTGAGTTGCCACTTTATTAGGGACACTCACTCAGTCGGACTCTGGTCCGGTTTCATCTGGACACTGATCAGAATTTCGGTGCAGCGAGTCGAGTAAAGAAAAGAGGGTCAGAGCAGAAGCAGAGCAGTGTCTGTATAATCTGCTGGGAACCTGTTACTGGGAGCACTGGTGCAGCAAACCGGTCAGACTGGAGTGTGAAACATCCCATCATGTGATCTTAGCTCACGGCCAATCAGAGAGTGACGTCCTGTGTTGATGTTGTCGACTGTGGTAGTATCCTGAACAGAAGGCAGGGTTTAGGCTGAGTGTGTGTGTGTGTGTGTGTGCGTGTGTGTGTGTGCTGTTAATCCAATATCAGCGCGTCATGTGGACCCTGTCGGCCATATGGCCTACAAAACGTTTGGGATGTGACCTGCAGCCTGCCAGCTGCCACCATGTTTCCTCGAGCAGAAACAGAACCAGCACCAAACTGAAGCAGCGATTCTTCCTGGACGTTCAGTAGATTTTATATTTTCACTCAGTCCATGTGTTTCCTCCAAAAACCTTCTCTCCTCATTCTTTATCTGTCAGCGTCTGATAATGTCTGATATTTAGTGAACCAACGTGTAAAAAGAATCATCTCCGTCCTACAGTCGGAAGGAGACTCGTCCTAAATTCAAACTGTGGAGAACAGACAGAGCAGATGTTAATTTAAAGAACATTACCTAAAATAATATCGCAGAAGAAGAAGTTTCTGCTGGTTCCAATTCAGACAGTGAGCTTTGGTTCCGTATCTAATTTGGTTCCTTATCTAATTTGGTTCCTTATCTAATTTGGTTCCTTATCTTGTTCTAATTTATTTCTTATGTCTTGGTTTTGCCTTTTAAGACGTGATATCGATATGGAGCTGCAGTGGTGCTCTTATTTTGTAGGATTCAATAAATTGTTCATAGATTTGTGTGGGGCAGGTGGAACATGTGGCTCAGTAAATATGTGTTTAACGTGTCAGCTCAGACTGGGACTCGGCTCCACGACAATGAGTCCTTGTTTTGAAGAAGTCGGTGTCGTGCAGCTCCTCCTTCATGGGGGCTGGGGGTCTGGGGGGGCTGGTGGGATTAAACCGGTGGTTCTGAGCTAATTCCTGCTGGATTAAGAGCTGCAGACTCAGGAGTTTAACGAGGCCTCGGCCCGTTGACCAGACAGACGCTCAGGTGTTGCTGCTGGTTTTACTGCTGGTACAGGCTGCAGCACCTGCCAGCTCGTCACAGTCCAGCCTGGAGACTAAAGACATGAGATGCAATAAAATTTCATGTTTGCTGACACACTGGAAAACTAAACTAGCAGGTAACAGGTTTTTATAATTAAAGAGTAAACACACGTCTGGTCCCCGACACTTCAGGCTGGACTCAGGACCAGCTCAGGCTCTGTAACCGGGAGATCTCACTCCCCCTCCCTGTTGTCGTCCTGAGGGACAGACTGCCTTGCTCTGATTGGCTGCAGGGTTTCTGGTTTTGACCTGGGTTCGGTGACTGACAGCAGTGACCCACTTATCTGCGTGAAGACGGCACGCTCCAGTTTTCCTTCTGTATGAGCTGCATGTAGGACAGCTGGAGTCTCACCGGGACTCACCTCTGGAGTCACTTTCACAGTTTCAGCCTCTGCTGATTATTTTTATCTGCTGACAGGGACATTTGTTACGTGGCTCCTGTGCAGACCAGGCTGCAGGGCTGCCCCTTTCTGGATGTGGCCCTGTAGTTTCCTTTGCAGCTCAGAGTCCACTGTGGCTGTGTGCTCACTGTTTAGTTTGAATGTGAACCAGGACAGAGCCACCAAGGTGAACGTTACCTCCAGAAACCTGTCCCAGAGTAACTGGGGCTGTGAAGCCGAAGCGTTTAGTGGGATGTGTAGTGTGAGCAGCAGAAAGCGACACTTAGCGACACTGATCTCCACGACTGGACGCTTGGACATCAGCAGTTACAGTGACGTCTGTGTCAGAAGGAACCAAACAGGAAACACATCAGATCAGCCGTTTCTCTTTCAGAGGTGTGGAAGAACATTTGCGGTTCCCGACTTTCCCTGTGACTCCACCATCAGCTCAGTTTCCACCTCCTCAGTGAAACAGTCGACCATATGGATGAAGACAAAATCCTTCTCAGATATTCGTGGTTTCCAGATGATGGCTCCTCCAGACTTTAGTGATCTTACGTCTCGTGCACAACCAGCCTGCTGAAAGCTGTGGTTTGGGTTTAAACATCAGGTCATGTTCCCTTTAGGATAAAACGTCCTAACTTTGATCAGAGCTAAATATCTCAGCAGGATCCTCTGGATTGTTGTCTGACCTCTAGTGAACATAGTGAACATTACAGCTGCAGAACATCTGTCACAGTGAGTGTTAGCATGCAGGTGTTAGCGCAGCCTCACACTAAATGTTTGTTTAAACCAAAGAGGAAGTTAATGTTTCCTGTGAAAATTAAAAGCCCAGTGACTTTGTGGTTTATATATTTGACGTTATCAGTGATTCTCATCCTGACTTTGAAGAGTGGAGCAGCTGAAAACATCTTCAGAAACCATGAAGTCCAGTTTAAACCAGGGTCAGTGTCCAGTCAGACTGTTGGTCTGGAGCTGACAGCTGGAGTTCATCATGGAGCAACAGAAAGGTCAAAGAAGGCGCTTGTTCTTTAAACCAGGTGAAGATGAGGAGTGAGAATGAGCAGAAACTACTTCCTGCCTGTCAGGTTTGGGGGTCAGATCCTCAGATCAGTGTCACAGGGAACCACAGGAGGCGCCATGGAGCCTTTGGGCAAAGCATCGCTGTTTTACTCCTGCACAAGATAAATAAAGGCTGAGAAACGCTGCTCGCTGCCTCCGCTCAGGCTGCTGGGCTGTGGGAGGTGAACTGGCTCTGGGCCCGACAGCAGATACCCTGCTGGAGTAACAGATGGCCCGGTGCATCCTGGGAGTTATGTCCACAAATATCCGTCAGAGTCTGAAATAGCTCAGGAAAGTGTGATAAAGGTGATGAAGGCAGATTTTGTGGTTTGAGTGCATCACAGCACATTGTTTTACCTGCTTAAGGACTATTTCAGTGTTTTTGCATATTTAGAAACAGCCACTCACAGCGTGCCGCAGGTTTTTAAAAGGCTGTCAACCAGAGCACCGTTCAGGTCTCTCCTTCAGGGGTTCACACAATCTGGGACGCCTGCTCTACAGTTTATCTGCTCTGTTTGTAGATGTTCCTCACCGTGTACCTCAGTAACAACGACCAGCACTTCAGTGAGGTTCCCATCATGCCGGAAACACTGTGCAGGGATGTTGTGGAGCTCTGCAAGGAGCCCGGTGAGGCCGACTGCTACCTGGCCGAGATCTGGAGGGGCTCAGGTGAGTAGTGACCATATGTTTCTACACCTGCTTTCTCATGATTTTTTTTTTTTTTTACAATCATGGATAAATTGTCCGGTTTTCCTGAAATAAGAGAAACTGTTCTGTTTTTCCTCCAATCAGAACGCGTCGTTGGAGAAGGGGAGCGTATGTTGGAGGTGCTGCTGCAGTGGGGGCAGCAGAGGGGGGAGGTTCGTTACCTCCTGCACCACCAGAGAGCTCCAGGACGAGAGTCAGGTAGGAAACACAGCTCCAGTCAGTTCCTTAGTCTGTGAGGGGTCGGCAGCCGGGAAGCCAGTGAGGGATGACGAACAACAAACTAACACATGAATTAAAAGTATCAGTGATGAGATGTTGGTGCTGTCAGGGGAGACAAGATGGTCAGAACGTGATTGGTCAAACGTGTAGGCAGGAGAGATGTTGATGGGAGATGCTTTAATGTGATGCCCTATAGAACCTTTTGCTACGGAGAAACTCAAATTCATTTTTAAAAGTGAGTCATTCTGACAAACAGCGAAATGTGCAGAGGCAGCAAACGTTTGACAACTCTGGTCTGGCAGATGTGAGACTCAGATTACTGAGAAGTCAGGGTGTAAATACTGCCTTCGGCGAAGTACTCACAGTAATCCAGCTGTTTGTGTGCATGTCGAGGTACTGGCAGCACATGGTGCGGATCAGACTGGGATCAGTCAGGCAGCACAGGGGAGCTTCAGTGTGTAACTACAGCAGATGACCAGCTGTAATCAGCTTATGACCGAGTCGAGTCTGCAGCCGTTGGACTGTGTGGCTGTTTCTGACTTTTTGTCCTAAAAACATGAAAAACCCTCTGAGGTTTTCCTGAGCTGACTGTTCATATTAACCTGGACACTGTAAAAACATCACATCAAAGAATGAGTCTGGTGTAAATCATCTTTTACAGGCATCAAGTCCTGCATGTAGTCCTGCATGTAGACCCAAACCAATGCTGAGTTGGTCAGGACCTTCTGACTGTGGTTCTCAGTTGCATGTCGTCGGCATAAATGATGACCTTGTCATTAGTTTTGTATTAATTTTATCACGGTGGACAAATAAAATTTGAACCTGGAGGATCAGTCTGATGGATTCATCCTCTGGGCACCATCTCTACCACATTTCACTGAGCTTCTTCCAGTCCTTGTCAAGATCTTTAATTCAGGACCAAACTGCTGGACCCACAGGCCCACATTACCACCTGTAGACTGGTGCCTTTAGCAGGGCTAAAAATGTCAACTCAGCACCAGTACCAACTGTATTTTGATCCAGGTGGATCCAGAGCTGCAGACCAGATGATGAAGAGGAACCAGGTCAAGGCTTCTGTGGAGAGATGCTTGGAGAATGGGGTGAGTTTTACTCTGGGAAGATACTGGTATCTATACAAATCAAGACTGGAAGCAGAGTCCACCTGTGTGTCCGGTTTGTGTGTTGCACCAGGTGTAAAGATAGAAATGAACACTTGGTGGTTTTAGCAGCAGTTAGCACTGGAGCTAGCAAAGTAACGTTTTCACAGCAGACTAGTCAGTGGAATCTATGCTCTAATCTGAATGTGCTGGTGTGATGGCTCCACTGCCTGATGAAGGTTTTGGTCACATGGACTCTGACTGTGTTGCAGGTCTCGGTTCCTCATCTGGACATGACGCTGACTGAGCTGCAGGATCTGGCATCCCGACAGCAGCAGCAGATCAACACCCAGCAGCAGCTGTTGGCCTCCAAGGTACAACGCACCCAACACATTAATGCTTCTACTTCTTCTACTACAGTTACTACTGTTACTAGCAGCAGTACCACGACTACTACCCCTAGCAGTAAGGTCCCACAAAGCCCACCCAGTCCAGTGGTGCAGACGTTGTCACTTCCTGAAGCAGTATGTGTGAAGGTGTGTGAGTTTCATCTTCTGTCTCAGGCTCTTGTTGTTGTTCCTCACACATCATCTTCTGTGTATGTGAACAACAGAGGTCAACAGCATGAATGTTTGAGGAGACTTTGTCCTCAGTCCTCTGTGGACTGCAGGCTTTCTGACCCCCCATTCCAAACAGCTGCGAACACTTTAACGCACGAGGACAGGACACTCGTTGAACATACGGACTTTAGCTCCTCTGTCAGCAGCTCCCCAGGTTAATGCAGACGCTGTGTGCTAACAGGAGCAGCAGCTGCGGTACCTGAAGCTGCAGGATCAGCGGCAGCAGCAACAGGAGGCATCTGAACAGGAGCGACTGCGGCAGCTCAGAGAGAACGCACACAACCAGGAGGCCAAACTGCGGCGGGTCCGGGCCCTCAGGGGCCAGGTGGAGCAGAAACGCCTCAGCAACAGCAAACTGGGTGAGTGACGGAGGTTTGGTCACATGATGTGTAGTCAGTTTGTGTCTGGTGGTTGTTTTGTTTCAGCCAGTTTTACTTGAGTTACAGGTGTTTGGTTTGCATTTGGTTTTCTCTTTCTGTTTTGTTCTCTAGTCATTTTACTGATTTTCCAGAAGAAAAGTTTGACAACAGTCCCTTCATGGTTCTCTGGTCTCGGGGCCCACGGGCCTGTTCCTGATGGGACCGCTCACTGATGTTTATGTTTTAACTTGGCGTCAGGCCTGAAGCTGTGGTATCATATTGACACCAGTATCACAGGTATTCTGTTCTTGTGTTGCTGTGTGTGACAGTGGAGGAGATCGAGCAGATGACCAGTCTGTTCCAGCAGAAGCAGAGGGAGCTGCTGGTGGCTGTGGGGAGGGTGGAGGAGCTGAGCGACCAGCTGGAGGCGCTGAGGAGCAACAGACTGGAGCCTCCTCTTCCTCACCACAACTCCTCGTCCTCCTCCACAGCCGAGCTGGAGCGTCTTTATAAAGAGCTGCAGGTAAGGGCTCAGTCCACGATGCTGTGATACCTGACCAGGGTTTACGGTTTTTCACCTACACCCCCCTGACCTGATGCCTGCTCCCCTTCCAGCTGAGGAACAAGCTGAACCAGGATCAGAGCACCAGGCTGCAGCAGCAGAGAGACAGCCTGAACAAGAGGAATCTGGAGGTGGCAGCGATGGACCGACGGCTGGCCGAGCTCCGACAGCGGCTCTGGAAGAAAAAGGCTGCACTGCAGCAGAAGGAGAATCTGCCGGTGACTGAACAGCAAAATATACTTTGTTTGCCACGTTGTTGTTGAATTGAACCGTCAGATCAGAACTTATGGGAACCCAGCAGCTTTGGAGGAAATTGTGCACAATGATGTTGTTGTTCTTCACGTTCCAGTTCAGTCTGTGCATGGTGGCAGTTTAGGAGCTCAGGGGGTTCACACCTGGTCCATGTGGACGCAGCCTAAAATCAAGAAAAGTGTCATTTGTTAAATTAGCTTCCTTTTGATGTGCAAAGCTCAGGCACACACCAACCAAAATGGCTCCCACAGTCAAACATTTCCGTTCCCTCCAGGTGGCCCCAGACACCGTGGCCCCTCAGCTTGGCGTGGGCTCCAGAGTGGCGGCGGTGGGTCCGTACATTCAGTCATCCACAACAAGCTCTCAGGCGCCTTCGCTGCTGGCCCGGCAGGAGGTTCTGGTGAAGCCAGCATACCCGGACGGCACCACCACCTTACCCATGCCAGACTCCTCCCTGAAGCCACCTCCCAGACCAGCCAAACCAGCCTCAGGTACTGTAGACCAAGAACTAAACGTTCTACATCAGTTAGTATCACTGAGCACTGGATGTAAATTTCTCGGCTCTTCACAGGATTCACCACCTCAAAAACAACCAAACTCTGTGACTGGGGCGGATCTTTGGAGTCCGGTGGAGGTTACAGCCATGCCTCCACCCTGCCTCGGATGTCCTGCCTCAGCTCAGGTCAGCCATGCTTCCCACAGATGTTTCCATCAGTCTTCGAGACACTTCTTTGCTTTCACTATTATTTTTAAATGATCAGACCTCAGGGGAAACTCTCCTGAGAACTGGACGTTCGTGTTGTGATGACAAGTTTCTCTGTTGCAGGTTTTGAGACCCCCACAGACCAAAAGGGGTCTGACATCCCGCCCCCTGTGCCCTCACGAACCAATCACAGCACAGAGAATCTGCTCAGGGACAAACAGGTAGCGCTCTGACTCATTTCCTGTTTACAAACCTCATGATCTTTGGCGAGCTGAAATGTAGATGAATCACGCAGCAGTTTCCTGTGTGACATTTAGTGTCCGGTCCGTTGTTCTGCAGATGTGTTCGCGTGATGTCGTATAATTTGCCCTCCACTGGGCAGATGACAACATTTCTGTCCTGCAGCCACTTGGTTGAAGAAAGTTCAGCTGGTTTTAATCATATTTAGCTGTTTTTGTTTCTGCATGAGCCCATATCAGACTTCAGTTCATCATTTTGATGTAAAATATCTGAACGTTTCCTTTCTGCTAATCTGTTTATCATCATCTGTCATTTTTATCTCCATGCCTGCTCTGTGTTTCACCTTCAGGCCTTAGGTAAAGGTCTGTCCAGGATGGCGCCACCTCCTCCAGTCCCCAGTAAGCCTGGCCCTCCAACCTTCTGCAAGGCCCCCTACAGCACCGGGACCTTCCCTGGTAAGGTGCGGCCAGTCGGGGGCCACCTCAGGGCTCCGGGAGTCTTGTCCAGCCACAGCAACACCCTCCCTTTACCCAACAAGCAGGAGAATCCTCCAGCTGCCGCCGTGAGACCTTACACCCCCGACCTCTCAGATGCCTCTCCCCCTGTCCTGCAGAAGCCTCAGACTCTTGCGGCTTCGTCCATCTACTCCATGTACACCCAGCAGGCCACTCCGGGGAAGGGCTATCAGCCAAGCGGCCAGGGCACGTTGCCCCGCAGCCAGCCCCGAGGTGATTCCAGCTGTTACTGGAGTTACTGTGGTGCAGGAACTGTAAACACTCCTTACTGCTACAAACACTCACCTGGATTTTGGCGCTGATGTTAACCACAGTTATTTGGCTTTATATATTTGTATATGCTTCTAATTTTTCAACAGTTTGTTTATTCAGTTGAAGGGTCTCCATGGCTGTGAAAATAAAACTGACTTGATAGAGGACAGATGGATGTTACTGTTCAGCAGCTGAAACAATGTTGGTTTGTTGTCGTTGCCTCTAACTTCAGTGTATGTGTTGCCTTACAGTATATGGAAAACCTGTCCTCCCAGCCAGCGGGGGGCAGCAGTCCCTCAGCTCAGACTCGGTCCTGAATTGTGGGTCTTGTGTGTCCGACGGGAGCGAGGCTGAAAACAATTGTCCGGGTAACGGTGAAGTTGTCGGAGCAGAGACGGTAGAACGCGCCACGCCTCGACCACTCAGCCCCACCAAGCTCCTCCCCTTCCTGTCCAACGCTCACAGGAACCCCAGCGACGCTGACCTGGAGGCCCTGCGCCGCCGGTTGCACCATGCCCCCCGACCGTTGAAGAAACGCAGCTCCATCACGGAACCCGAGGGCCCGGGTGGACCCAACATCCAGAAGCTGCTCTATCAGAAGACCACACTGGCTGCCATGGAAACCATCCCCATGGAGACAGTTGGTCCATCAGGGGCGTGCATTCGACCCGGGGTTCACAAGGACTGGATGGGTGGTGCTGATGTAACGTCGAGAGTCGATGACACCACTGGATTTAACCAGTCACACCCTGAGAGTCCAGAGGACTCCCCGACCCCGCCTCCTCTACCCCCACGCTCACCCATCCCTGACCCTGCCTCCTGCCGCTCCCTGCCTCCCCCTCTGGAGGACAAGGATGAGGAGGAGTTGTGTCCCTCTGTCTTAGTCCACCAGGACCACTTTCCAGAGGAGTTTCCCCCCTACCCGCCTCCACCTTACCCCAGCTGTGGTGAGGCAGAGCAGGGAGATGACACCCTGAATCTGCAGCCGCCAGAGGTCACAGGGCAGATCACAGTGCCACCGGTGGGTGTTAGAATATATTGATTCTGATGTTTTCAAGTAATCAGTTCAGCGAAATGAGACTTCCTGTGTGTTGCTTTCTCAGGGTAAGAGGTCAATCCTCCGTAAAGCCGGCTCGGAGCGGATCGACCACAGTGTGCGGGTCAAGTTCAACCCTCTGGCGCTGCTGCTGGATTCGTCTCTGGAGGGAGAGTACGACCTCGTTCAGAGGGTCATCTACGACGTGAGTCACGCTGCTGTTTGTAGATCCACAAAGACGAGCATCACTTCAGTCCAGCACGACTCATTTCCATAAAAACATTTCCACTGATGCAGAAAGTGTGGAAATGCATGAACCGCATTTAGAACCACAACCAACATCATATCGTCCATAAATCCAACACTTGACCAATTATAGTCCTCTTCGTAAAATCACAGCAGCTCAACAAAGTGAATGCTGCATGAGGAGTTTCCTGTACATTAGTACTGTGCTTGAGTTTAGTCTCAGGTTCTGTGTTTGGGCTTTGGACATTTACAGTTTATTTTGTGTAATAATGGAGACTAAGTGCTGCAAACCAGACGCTTCTCTCAGTTGATCCTGTGTCGGTCCTGTAGGTGGACGACCCCAGCATGCCCAACGATGAGGGCATCACAGCCCTGCACAACGCCGTCTGCGCCGGCCACACTGAGATCGTCAAGTTCCTGGTTCAGTTCGGAGTCAACGTCAACGCTGCCGACAGCGACGGCTGGTGAGTCTGAACCAGAACTACATCAGGGTCATCTTCAGTCAATACAGAACCTGTGGGAGCAGCTGGTGCCGTGGGTGCAGTGATACCACGTACTCGTGTTGATATACTCGTACTAAATGTGTTTCATACCAGGTCCAGTGACCAATGTTCATGAAGATGAGTTGAATCCCTGCAGACACAGGTTTAGACTGACCTGCCCCTGTATCAGCAGAATCTGTCCACAGCAGAGACCTGGAGACATGTCGCCACATGGATGTTAAAGCTGTGCACCAATTTTTCTCTAATTAAAATGATCATGGTCTGAAATATTTTCCTCCTTTAAAGTACCTGTATCCGCAAGAACCCAGTTGTAAGTACTTATAGTACTTGGTCTGAAACCAAGTGGTATCAGTGCATCCCTACTCAGGGGGACCAGTCCATCCCACTAAAACCTTTTCTGCACAGCTGCACACATGCTGGACGCCTCCATTGTTAGTCTCTGCTACTCGGCTCTCGATTGCTTGGTTGTTGTGACTCATCATGACACCAGACCAGTCTGAACACGTCTCCCCATCTGCAGGACTCCGCTCCACTGCGCCGCCTCCTGTAACAACGTTCAGGTCTGTAAGTTCCTGGTGGAGTCGGGGGCGGCCGTGTTCGCCGCCACCTACAGCGACATGCAGACGGCGGCTGACAAATGTGAGGAGATGGAGGACGGCTACACCCAGTGCTCCCAGTTCCTCTATGGTGAGTCAAAACACACACTGGATCACACTGTAGGGTCTTCAGAAGGTTTCTGTACCACAGAACTCCAGCAGGTTGTGGTGGTCCATGATGAGGTTTGGGATTCCTTTAGTAGGCTCGAGGGTTTGGTGGGCTCTTTATGGACTATTTAACAACCTGTTTGGTTCATTTCATGCAGTTTGTAGAGTTTCTATCAGTTCTGTGACAGAAGAGAAGGAATTTTCCCCAAATCCTTTAAAAAGTGTCTCAGAATATTTCTGACTTTTCCAAAGTCTGGATTTTGGGAACCTTTAAGCAAGTTCCATATGGCCTTTAGTGGATATGGGTGGGTAAATAAGTAGATTTAAGGAGGTTCAATGCTTCTTGGTTCTCAAGTGTTTGAGGAAGCTTGAGATTTTTGGAGAGATTTAACGTCAGGATGTTTTGTTGACATGATCCAGGTCTACAGTAAGTGGTTCTCCTCTTTGTTGTGTCCCGGCAGGCGTTCAGGAGAAGATGGGCGTGATGAACCGGGGCGTGGTGTACGGCCTGTGGGACTACGAGCCTCAGAGTGACGACGAACTCGGCTTCAGCGAGGGAGACTGCATGACGGTGCTGAGACGGGAGGACGAGGTGGAGACGGAGTGGTGGTGGGCGAGATGTGGCGACCAAGAGGGCTACATCCCTCGCAACCTGCTGGGGGTGAGACCGTTATTTCAGGATCCAGACTGGACTTTAAAAATCATCTATCAGAAATTACATTATTTACATGTACATTTCTGCCCTGTGATGGACTGGGGACCTGTCCAGGGTGGACCCCTGCCTTTCACCCAAAGAGAGCTGGGATAGGCTCCAGCAGATCCCTGGGACCCTGGTTAGGACTAAGGGGGTATGATGATGGATGGATGTACATTTCTTTCTAGGGAAATATCTGGGCTCCATGAACAGTGTCACAGTTTGCTGCAGCTTTAAAGTTGTCATTTTGTCAAAACCCTCTTTCCCATAGAGCTGAGGGAGGATCGACCTTTAACGCTGCCAGCTGACGTTTCCGCCAGTTCTTCTTAAATCTCATCCGTTTTAATCCGGTTTAAGAGCAGCTCTGAGAATTCTGTTTCTCTACAGTCTCATGTAAGAAGCTTCAGTATTTCCTCTTATCTTCACGGCGCTTTAATGAGAAACTCTTTTCCCTTTTATTTCCCAGTTGTATCTGAGGATCAAACCGCGGCAGAGGAGCCTGGCTTAGCAGGCGCCGATAAACCCCACAACAGACCACAATGTTCACGTTCACGAGGAGCCGAAGACGAATCAACCTCCGGACGCACGACGTCAGAGACACGGGTGGTTCCTGAGCCGTCAGCAGAGCAGCAGTAGCTCACCTGCCTCCTGTGGTTGGCAGATATCATGATTTACTGCAGAGCTCAGCAACAAAATGTGAAAACTCATTTAGGTTCATCTTGTAATTCTCAGTTCTTTTAAACGTGGGGACAGGGGGAGGGAGTGAGACCTGCAGTGATGGTCCAAAGTCTGGAATCCACCTAGAGACGACTGAACAGCAAAACCACCATCTTTAAAGCTGCAGCACTTAGACTGGAATTATTCCAAACAAATGTTTATGTATCTGAGCCAGGACTGGATCTGTGACGAGTCCCAGACATCACTTTGCTTTTCATAATTTCCTGTCCATAAAAAACTAAATATCAAAAAAAGAAGGAGGAAACATGCAAACACCAGAGTAAGTTGTGCAAACATTGTAATGACCTGTGATCAGAGTAATAACCAGAGAACATGGAACAGTACCTCCTAGGAACAGCTTTAGAACAGATCTTTGGGGTCTCTTTAGTGCAGAACAAATCTGATTATTGATTTAATTGTACCATTTTTTTTGTTTTGTCTGGTCTGATCAGTTTGTTTATATCCAAATGAGTCTGAAAGGATTTTAGTTGTGAAAGATGCTTTAATGATTTAATGAAGTCATTTCTGTGAGTTCCTGTTTCTACAGCAGATCTGCTCATTTTTTAAAGATGAACACGTACTTTCATTTTTTAAAATTAAGTTTGTTCCTTATTAAAAATCAGTGATCATGAATCTCCAAACATGCTGGTGGGTCGTTACTGTTTCAAACACGGAAGGTGCATTTTGAGGCAGTTTCCTAAAACAGTCTCTGCTCATTGTTCCACTTTAACGTCCTGCAGAAACAGAAGTAACCTCCGATATCTGAGCGGTTTCTTTGTCACGGTGACGCTTTATTCGTTCACTAGCGGGAAAAACAAACAGATAAACCCACCCTTTCATTTTTCACTGAGAGTGTGAGGTCGTCTCGCTCTGACCTCAGCGTCCACGTGGAGCTGCAGAACCAGCAGTGGCAGCGCTCCGACACATGCAGAACAGAACACAAAGTGCAAAGTCACCAGTAACTCCATTTAACAGTAAGCCACTTCAGAAGCTACACAGGACCCATGGGAAGTACATTCAATATTCAGGTTTACAATTGCACAGAACCGCAGAAGAACAAAACGAGCTTCAACACTTCACTGGCTGCAGGTTATTGAATGAGACGATCCCAGTTTTTCTGCCAGGCTGAGAACATGCAGGTTATGTTTAGCTGCAAGAAGCTGCCTGCTACATCAAAGTTGTAATATCATGAACAGATATTCAGAAGAAACCGGGAGCCAAGATGCAACTATTTCATTTGTAAATGTAGATACTGAATGTTCAGTCTGAGGGAAGAACAGACGACATTAAACTCAACAAACAGGCCAAGACACACGTTGTTGTTTGGAGGTTTGATCCCAGAACGTGTTTCTGATACTTCTCTGAAAACTGTTTCTGCTTTTTCGTTCAGAGAAACAAAAAGGAACTGTGGAAAATGTGGAGAACCAGTTTGTGTATGTGGTGAGTGAGTCAGAGACCAGAGCTGAGCTGACTGGACTGAATGGATTCAGATCAAAACTCAATAAAGTGCAAACGCAATGAGCATCAAAATACAATGAGCTGTTTGTTTCTGTTCATGTTCACTCTGACAGCACTTCCTCACATCCTCCCCAGAAATAATCCTGTCGCCTCTGGAATCAGTCTGTGGCACTACATCAGATTAACGTCCCCGCGGGGCAGCCAGTCCTAACTCCGGACACGAACGTCTGCTGGGGGGACGATGATGATGGTGATGATGACGAGTGACGTCACAGCAGGAGAGAATGAGACACAGATCCAGACTGGAGGATTAATACGCCGGCGTGTGATGGAGCTAAAGCCGATCAGAAGAGCACCGATGACGCCCGGAGCCCTGGGGGCCTTAGGGCTCCTGCAGGTTCTGGTCGTGGTTCTGGTTCTGGTCGTGGTTCTGGGAGGGGGGCAGCAGGCGGGTGACGTGGCCGATGCCTTTGGTGACGCCCTCCCTGAAGAGCAGCTTGGCGCCCAGTCGCAGGTACTCGGGGTGTTTGATGAAGCGGAACCGGACCACGGCTCTCTCTCCCGTACGCAGCTCGTCCTGCAGCGGCAGAGAGGTGGTCACATGACGCAGTTACAGAACCAATCACAGGCTTCCTGTAAGCCACAGACCCACCTTTCCATGAAGGCACTCCACTGTAGCCGTCTGCCTGACGTTGCCGACGTGCACGGTGACCTGTGACCCCCGGCGGAAGGTCTTAGCGTGGAAGAGCAGGACGATGGCGGCTTCAAACTGGCAGCAGATGGTCGGGTTCATCTTGGGACTGACCATCACCATGCCCTGCAACAACCAGCACACATCAGTGTCACCGCATGGAACAGCCGCTGAAACCTGCACCTGGCTACGAGCGGATGTGAAGACAAAAACCAGGTCCAGGACCCTGTTCATCCTCTGAGGGTTCCTGAGTTTTACAGACTGACTTAATCCTTAAACCCAAACCAGCAGAGGTGCAGCTTGTTGGCACTGAGCTGGATCAGAACCAAGACATCTCAGCATGAACTATGGTTTTTAACTCTCGACTCACTTTACGTTTATTTCAAATCCGGGCTCAATAAATCAGCTTCTAAGAAGCAGACTAGCTGGATGAGAGCTGCTCAAAGACTCACACAAGTCATCCCAATCACACAGTTTTCAGGTCATGTGACCTCTGACCTTGCGCAGCAGCGAGCGGTCAAAGTTTCCCAGAGCCAGCGTGGCAGCCTGGCCGGCTCTCAGCACCCTGCAGGCCGAGCGGTTTCTCTGGATGCTGCCCACCTTCAGTCGCAGGAAACGACCCTCGTCCGTGGGACCGACCACCAGCCGCTCGCCCTCCCTGCACACCCCGCTGAAACGCACACAGTCGTTTATCACCGCGATGCTCAGCTTCAGCTCAGCACCGTTACACCGTTGAGAAAAACCTGCAGCTCGCTGAGCGTTATCAGATTACAGCCGTCTGACCAAATATTCCTGTTTCTACCTGCATGAGCAGATATTTTGACTTCGTGACCATGAGATGAAGAAACTCTGCCCTCTGCTGGACAAACCACAGAATGGACTGGAGATGTTTGTGCTCCTGGTTTCTCACCTGTACAGAGTTCCTCCCACCACAGTCCCCACATCAGGAACAGAGTAAATCTCGTCCACCTGCACAGAGGAAAACCAGTCAGCAGCTGCAGCATTTCTTCAGTCTGACTGAAATCAGCCACCTGCTCACACGGAGCTGATCTGATGTGTTTACAGTTTCAGAATAAACTTTCTGACATGTGCAAACTGGATCCACCTGCTGTGAAGTGTTTCATCGGCAGGAAATAGAAGAAGAAGAAGTTTGTCTGATTGGGTCGATGGTTCTGTGGATTGTCTACACCCCCTCATTCCTATTGTAAATTCCTTCTGGTCTGTTCCCACATGATGCAGTTTGATTCCCAGGCTTTCAGTATCAGGCTCCATGTGAACCCAGTTAGTCTGTGACTTAATCAGAGTGTGTGTGTGTGTGTGTGTGTGTGTGTGTGTGTGTGTGAACACACCTGGAACTCGGTGAGCTGCTGCATCAGCTCCTCCTGCTCTTTGCTGTTGCTCAGTGGAGGGAGGATGTTCAGGAAAACCTTCAGCAGATCCAGACTCTCCCCTGACACGCTGGACAGGGTGAAGATGGGCGTGATGCTGCACACACACCACAGAAAACATCCATTACAGCGTTTCCATGCCGACTGAGCCAACTGCAGTAGTAGTGGTAGTACTATCAGTAGTATTAGCAGTATCTGACCCACCATGCGGACTGAGCGAACTGCTGTGCGGCCGTCACGGCGTCGTCGGGGTTGGACACCACCATGGGAACCTTGTTGCAGCCCGGCTGCTTCAGGACCCGCTCCAGCTGCCGGACGGTTCGCTCCACGGTGCCACGGGAGCACAGGTCCACTTTACTGACCACGATAAAAATGGGAACTTTCAGCGCCATGGCCAGGCCCAGGTGCTCCCGGGTCGTTCCGGCTGGACGGAGGAGAGGAGGAAACCTGTGAGCATGCTGCTGTCAAAATAAAATACCTGTAGTTGACGTTTAGGACGTCACCTTTTGTTCCTGTTTACTGATGTTAGAGAGCAAACAATTAACAAGTTATTAAAGGTTAAACAAGACAAAGCTGCAGAAACACATCAGCTCTGATTCTCCGACTGTCTCTGTGCTCGCCTTGTTCTCTTCTGCCCTCTAGTGGTGACGTTTACACGTTGTCTTCCTGCCTGAGCAGAGACCTTATTCATTTTACTCCAAGAAATCATTTAGAACAGAACAATTATTATTTCATATGGGGAAAACTGACAGAAACCTGTTCGACCGTCGTGGGAAATCTTCCGTCTCATTCCCCAGGGGTGCTTTAAGGTGACACCTATTTTTTTAGATCTCTATATTTTGGATCTTATTTGTCACTACAGTCTGTTTAGTTTGTATATAGTCAGACTTTGCTGCTGTGCAGCTACAACTCTGTCTGTTCGGCGTCACTCTGTAAAACTGATATCCCAGAGACCACAGCTGGAAATGTGTTCGATGCCTCCTGCTCACCGATGCCGGTGTTGGCGCTCACCACCAGCATGGCGAAGTCGGGGCAGTAGCTGGTGAGGCCGAAGATGGTGGTCTTCAGGTACTTGTGGTGGCCGGCCAGGTCGATGAAGGTGATCATCTTCGAGGAGCTCTCACAGATCTCCTCGGCTGTCCGCGACTCGCTGTAGTTCACAACCTGAGCACAGGACAGGACGACGACGCAGCGTCAAACAGCAGATTTTATAGAAGGACGGTCGAGATATTTTGCTCTGGACGAACAGATGTTTGGAAGAAAAACCAACCTGACCTGATTCAGGAATGAAATGGTTAAACTGGGACTGAACTCATGACTGAACTCATGACTGAAGCTAACGTCTGTGTATGGTCACCTCTCCTTTGCTGTTGAAGCCCAGGATCTCAAAGCTGATGCTGGAGGTGCGTCCGGTCTGGATCTCGTGCAGGTGCCTGAAGAGGTTGAGCCGCGCTCGTCCTCGCCCGTTGTCCAGCTCGCCCTGCGTCAGGACGCCCAGTAGGGTCGACTTTCCAGAGTCTACGTTCCCCAGCACCGCCACCCGCAGGTCCAGGAACTGCCCCGGGCCAAAACAGCACGGTGGAGGAGAAGGATCACATGTTTAAACTTAGGTTTCAAATGTGGAGATTAAACGTTCCTGCAGACTTTGGGTCACTCAGATCTGGAGGACACAGTCTCACCTGCTGATCATCAGGAACCTTCCGAACGAGGACTTCCGCGATTTTCCGAGTGTTTCTGTCCAGGTCGTAGTCCACCTCCCGCTCTCGGAGGAGAGTGATGTCGGCACCGACTCTGAGAGGATGAGAAACAAAACCTGACCAGGTGACAACAGACCACAGACCAGGCTCTTTTTATATCTGGGGTGGATTTACTGTCTTTTTCATGGAAGCCATGTTTGTTTTTGTGAATCTATGATTTTATTTTCCAACAACAACAACACTTCTCAGGTCTGGAACATGTGACAACAAAGTACAACATGTTTGTACGAAAACATAATAGATGAACTGGTGTTGCTGCACTGAAATGACTGAAGAGCTTCGACAGAAATAAACAGGGACCAGAGAAACCACAACCTTTAAAAACCTCATCAACATCCAAACCTGCACAAGGTGACCTACTTCTCCGCCATCCGCTTTAAGGTCTTGAGCGAGGCCTTCATGTCGGACTCGGTCAGTCCGACCAGCAGGCCGTTGTCCTCCACCCCGATCTGGTAGACGGCCTCGCCGCGTCCCTCCTGCAGACGCCACTTCAGCTGCGTGGCCAGATGCTCGAAGCGATACTGAGTCGGGTTGACCAGCTTCAACTACGACGTCAGCAGAGAGAAACACGATGGAACCACAGAAAAACCTCAAAGTGCACATGGGCCTCGTTACCAAAGTCTTATTTAGTGTTGGCGGACTGATGAACACATGTAAACATGCCCCGCATTACTGCAGATTAGTGCTGATGTGCCAACTGATGAGCAGGGGAGGAGGAAACACTTTGACCCTTTACCTCAGATTTACTGAACAGGCCAAAAACCAAGCTACCGGTGTTGGTCCCCGAGGGGTCAGGGGTCATTAAGATCCAAATACAGTGATCAGCTGCAGCAGTTTCCAGGTATTTTTATACCTTCATTTTAGTTCCATGTTCTATGGTGGACGATAGGACAGAACTATTAACCCTTCATATACACCCTGAGGCCTGTGGGAGCCTCATAGAATATGTAACATCTGAGGTCTGGAGCCAGGGTACTGGAAATCTCCAGGACAGACTGTTCTCACCAGTCCTGAGAAACATGGTCCCGACCCCTGCCAGGATTCAGAGAGAAATGATCTGTGTGTTCTCACCTTATATTCAATGTTTCCCTCCTCAGCCTGGAAACACACAGAACAGGACAGATGAGCTTCGGTAACAAATCAGAGTCAAACACACCACTCACTATACACACTGCCTGGCCAAAAGTATACGGACAGACCTGCACACAGGTTCTGTTTCCTGTGCACAAAGCGGCTCAACAACAACAACAACAACAACAGTTCGGTGTGAACGAGCTCACTGATGCTCTGAAGTGTGTGAACAGGAGCCAGTTCACAGTGTCACGATTCTCCAGGTTTATTTTCATCAATGAAACATTCATTAACATTAGTGACCATTTCCTGTATCGACTAAATGACTGGACCTGACACAAACTATATTTATCGATCCTGTATTAAACAGTATCTTCAGGCTATAGATGTTTTATTAAACGCAGCTAGCAGCAGTTAGCCTGACATTAGCTAGCTGGCTACCGTCGTTAGCGGCCCGGTGTCCCGGTAATCCCCGGGTCCAGCCCGGTAACTGTTAGCTACCTCCGGTGGTAAATACGGTGGTGGTGTTTTGTTGTTCCGGTTCTTTTTACTTCTTCGTCTCCTGCCCCGTTTGCTTCTTCTCGTTCGCGACTTTTTCGACGTTTTCTTGCAGGACCCGGAGCTCTGTCCGTGCCTGCCGTGTCCGGGCGACACTGCGCCGCTTTCGGTCAAATCCACCATCGCCGAGCTCGGGCTGTCAGCGGCGGCCTGAAGGCGGAGATTACCGGGGAATCACCTAAAATAATACCGATGTTGTTCGGTGGAAATCCCGCAGCACACGGCCTGTCTGCGTGAGGACCCGCAGCGGAGGATGCTCTCTCCTCAGCATCATTACCGCCGTCAGGCCCGCGGCACGGCCACACAGCTTCCGGTCAGCACCTTCAAAATAGTTCACCAGCAGGAAACAGGCTTAACCTTCAAAATAAAAATACAAAATGTACACATGAGAATGCCATGGTATATTTTTTAAGGAAATGTAAACATTAAACAAACAGTTGGTCCCAACAAATGTTTTCCTAACATAGTAAATAAGTTAACTTTATTTAGTTTGTGCCTTTCACAGATAAAAATCACAAAGTGCTTTACAGGAAGCATCTTTAATTGGTGTCAGCATTGAATGTGACTGTGAATCAGAATCAGAACCAGATTTCTAGGCAGGTACATTTGTACATATAAGGACTTAGAGGCTCTCGATCTGCTTTGTTATACAATACAGACACAAGAAATTTGCATCAGTAGTTGCTTCATCGAAATCATCAACGTGTCTCTTAGACCCCATCCCGACTAGACTGCTTAAAGGCACCCTGCCATTAATGAACTCGTCTTTATTAGACTTGGTAAATTTATCTCTAGTATCAGGCTACGTACCACAGGCCTTTAAGACTGCAGTAATCAAACCCTTACTCAAAAAGCCTAGTCTTGATCCAGGAGTCTTGGCTAATTATAGACCAATATCCAACCTGCCATTTATTTCTAAAATCCTAGAAAAAGCTGTTGCTAAGCAGCTATCAGACCACTTACACAGGAATGAACTATTTGAAGATTTTCAATCAGGATTTAGAGCACATCATAGTACAGAAACAGCACTGTTGAAAGTTACCAACGATCTTCTCTTAGCCTCAGATCATGGACTTGTTTCTATACTTGTCCTCCTAGACCTTAGTGCTGCATTCGATACTATTGACCACAGCATCTTATTACAGAGACTGGAGCATGTGACTGCTATCAGAGGAACAGCGTTAAAATGGTTCCAATACTATTTATCGGACAGATTCCAGTTTGTTCATGTCCATGATGAACCTTCCACACGAACAAAAGCTAGTTATGGAGTTCCACAAGGCTCTGTGCTAGGACCGATTCTGTTCACCCTGTACATGCTTCCTTTAGGCTATGTCATTAGGAAGCACTCTATTAATTACCACTGCTATGCAGATGACACTCAGTTGTATCTATCTATTAAACCTCTTAACACAAACCAGTTAACCAGACTTCAAGCATATCTAACTGACATAAGGACCTGGATGACCAGTAACTTTCTACTTTTAAATTCAGAGAAAACAGAAGTCATTGTATTTGGGCATAAAAACCTCCGAAATAACTTTTCTAAAATTATAGCTACTCTAGATGGCATAGCCCTGGCCTCCAGCACTACTGTAAAAAACCTTGGAGTTATTTTTGACCAGAACATGTCCTTTAACTCACACATAAAACAAATTTCTAGAACTGCATTCTTTCACCTGCGCAACATTTCCAAAATTAGGAACATCCTGTCTCAAAATGATGCAGAAAAACTAGTCCATGAATTTGTTACCTCAAGGCCAGATTATTGTAACTCATTACTATCCGGATGTCCCAATATCTCCATAAAAAGCCTCCAGTTAATCCAGAATGCCGCAGCCAGAGTCCTGACAGGAACTAGCAAGAGAGATCATATTTCTCCTATATTAGCTTCTCTTCATTGGCTCCCTGTAAAATATAGAATAGAATTTAAAATCCTTCTCCTCACATACAAATCCCTTCATGATCAAGCTCCTTCATACCTTAAAGACCTCATAGTACCATATTATCCCAATAGACCACTTCGCTCTCAGAGTGCAGGTCTACTTGTGGTTCCCAGAGTTTCCAAAAGCAGAATGGGAGGCAGAGCCTTTAGCTATCAAGCTCCTCTCCTGTGGAACCAGCTCCCAGTCTGGGTTCAGGAGGCAGACACTCTCTGTACCTTTAAGGCTAGACTTAAAACCTTCCTCTTTGACAAAGCATATAGTTAGGGCTGGCTTCAGGCAACCCTGAACCATCCCTTAGTCATGCTGCTATAGGCCTAGACTGCCCGAGGACCATCGGTGCACTGAGCTCCCCTTTTCTCTCTGCTCTATCCACTCACCCCAACTGGTCGAGGCAGATGGCCGCCCAAACTGAGCCCGGTTCTGCTGGAGGTTTTTTCTTCCATTAAAGGGAGTTTTTCCTGTCCACTGTCGTCAAGTACTTGCTCACAAGGGATTTGTTGGGTTTTTAGTTTTAGTTTTTTGTAAAGTGCCTTGAGAGGATTTGTATTGTGATTTGGCGCTATACAAATAAAATGGAATTGAATTGAATTTTCCAAACTGTAAAATATACTGTACAATTACTGCTCTCTGGTGTCTACAGTAATTACACTGGACATAAAATGTAAACATTCATTTAAGTCTACACACTGTTCAACACTTCATTAATAAACTGCTCATCATAAACTGATCAGACAGTTTGATTGACAGGACAGATGATCAGAGGAGCAGAGTTTCTACCACCATCATTATTACAGGGACTGAAGTACGGGTAGAGTTTCTCAGTGAAGGAGCAGCCAGTGAAGGAGTAGATAAGAGCTGCAGCATCTACGTCATAGAAGGAGACCAGACCCTCCTCATAATCCACAAACACCCCCACCTTCTCAGGACCAGACTCCAGGGAGAGACAGACTGAAGGGAAAGCATTAGCCTGATATTCATTTCCATTTCTTAACCATATAGTCCAGAAACCATTTTTAGAGCTTGTCGTGATTAGTCCCTTCCTCTTGGTCGACTCTCTGGCCACTCCTAAATCCCAGTCAGTCTTTCCTTTAACCTGAACCTCAAAGTAAAATCTGCCTGAAGAGAAACTCTGCTTTCCTAAGACCATAATACAGATAGAAAATCTCTCTGGGTTGTCTGGAAGATTCTTCTTCACATCACTGTCATATACTTGTTTCCCATCATCAGACAGGATGAGTGTAGGATGTGCTGTATGAGGATCCAGAGTCACATCCACTTCAAACTGCTGGACCCTCTTCAGCTCAGCCTTAATCAGCTTCTTCTTTTGTTTCCTGAGTGTGTCCTCCAGCTGAGCCACAGCTCTCTCCACAGTCCCCTCATGTGATGGAGGACAGACTCTGACCTCTGTCCAGTCCTTGGTGGGTGGAGCAGCTTTCAGGGAGGAGAAGCTTTGGAGGAGGTGGAGGTGGTCTTCAGAGCGTGAGAGCTGCTCCACCTCAGTGCTTCTCTTCATCAGCTCAGAGATTTCCTGCTCCAGGTCTTTGATGAAACCTTCAGCCTGTTTCTCTGTACTTTCCTGTTGCTCTTCGATCTCCTGTATGAGCTGCTTCAGGCCTCCCTTAACAGACTTCTTCAGAGCAGTGAAGACCTGAATACCTTCTGCTGTCTCTCTGTCTGCAGCTGCTTTACTGATCCTCACTGACTTTTTGATTTTCTTTATCTTCACTCGTCTCTTCTGGATCATTTTCTGAATTTTAGCCTGTGTCTTCCCCAGCTCTGCCTTCTTTCCTTCACCTTCTTCTTTCAGAGGAACAAACTCATGTGTCCTGTGGTCTAAAACAAGGCAGATCGTGCAGACACATGTCTGGTCGGTCTTACAGAACAGCTCCAGAGGTTTATCATGCTTCCTACACATCCTGCCTTCCAGGTTGTCCACAGGCTGGATCAGCTGATGTCTTTTCAGAGCTGAAGCTCTCAGATGAGGCTCCAGGTGAGTCTCACAGTAGGAGGCCAGACACACCAGGCAGGACTTCAGGGCCTTCAGTTTGGTTCCAGTGCAGACGTCACAGGGAACCTGTCCTGGTTTGGCAGCTTGTTGGTCTGAGCTACTGCTGCTGGCTTTGTGTTGAGCTCCATGTCTGAACTCAGCAACCATCCCAGACAACAAGGTGTTGATGTGCAGCTCAGGTCTGATGTAGAAAGCCTTGTTACACATTGGACACTGGCACCTGTCATTACTATCCCAGTGTTGGTTGATGCAGTTCTTGCAGAAGTTGTGTCCACATGGTGTGGAGACTGGATCAGTGAACACATCCAGACAGATGGAGCACAGGAACTGGTCTTCAGATCTCAGACAGCTGGCAGCAGACATGTCTACACACTGAGGACAGAAGGAGCAACTTTAAAAAAAAAAAAAAACAGAACAAAAAAACATGGTAGAAAATCAAGAGACACAGCTGAGCCTCAAGATCCACAGAAGAAAACCTGGACATTCCCTGTGTAGCAGGTGTTTCAAAGAGGCTTAAACAGATTTTTGGGAAACATCAGATACCAGTTCACTTCAAACCCACCAACACACAGAGAGACTGGTTCCCCCTAAAGACTGGACACCAAAACAAAAGAGGACCAATGTAGTATTTGCCGTCCTTTGTATGACGGGAATGCTCAGAACTCTACATTGGAGAAACCAAAGAACCACTCAACAGGAGGAGCAGCTCCTCAGGACCACAGTCACCTGTGCACCTCCATTTAAAAGAGACAGGACACTCATTTGAAGACAGTGATGTTCATATTTTGGACAAAGAAGATAAGTGGTTTTAGAGAGGGGGTAGAGAAGCCGTACATGTCCAAGTGTAAAAACTTCCCTGAACAGGGGTGGAGGACTCAGACATAACCTGCCTTCAATCTACCAGGCTGCTCTTTCATCGGTTCCCAGGAAATGAAACTCATCAAATGTTTCACAGGGAGGACACACTCTGCAGACAGCTGGTGAATCAGAGGGTCACATGACTCCACCCTTAGATCCTAATGACCCTCACTATGCCTATGTACTTTTAACTTGCCTGTGATTTCTGTCAAGCACTTTGAATTACTCTGTGTGTGAATTGTGCTTTATAAATAAACTTGCCTCCCCTGAGCTCACTTCTATTGTTCACCTAACAAGCCTATTCAGACCAGGTGTGAAGTGAAACCAACTCAGGACTGTGGAGCTGATGATGCTCACCTGATTTACACAGCTCACCTAATGAGCCTATGGGTCTAGAGGTGGAATGAAACCAACCTGAAGAATAAATTGGAGTTTCCTGTCCAGCTGTTTCTCAGACTGAAAGTCTAGTTGCCATGACTCATCCTTTAGATTCTTAACGGAAATCACTTCATTATTTTTAGTACCACCATTATCAACAAACGCTGTTTGTTAACAGTGAATATTATCAGCTGGACTCACCAGTGTTTGAGTCTCCTGTTGACAAACAGATGAACTCAGGTTATTTCACCTTTAGACAGAAACAGACCCTCGTCTCGACCGCAGCTCTGCTGTGGCTCTGACCCACTTTCAGTTCCATGTGAGGGATAGGACTGAGGCTCTTGTCCGGTGCTGCCCCACCTCTTCCTGCAGCTCTCAGGGTTTGATTGTTATTCCAGCATCAGACAGGATTACAGTTATGTACGTTTAGCTCAAAACTTACTTTTATCTGCCCTTTCTGCCTTTTGAATTATTGTAGTCCAGGGAACAGTTTTCACAGAAAGAATAAATCTTAGGGTGACATAAAAACAACACTCCCACCAGACCGATGTTTACACTGTAAATGTAAATACTTTTGTTTAATCGTGTTTTATTGTTTCTAAGTCGCCCAACCAAAAGAACCAGTAGGGGGCGTACACTTTGTGTATGTCATTTATGTTCAGCCTTCATTTTGAAAACCCATCCGGAAGTAACACGTACTTTTGTTTTGGTAACCGTGCCCAGAAGTGGTCGCTGCTGGAAACAAAGTTCTCCCGTTTTACACGATGACCCGGGTCCTGTGAGGGGAGTTGGACCTGTCAGTGTCCGTGTGAGGGTCCTCAGACACCGGCCCGCTAACCCTAACCCGCTGTTAGCCTGCGGTTGCTAACGTCAGCTAGCCCGGAGCTAGTTAGCCAACAGCTACACAGCAGAAGAAGAAACTGGACCGACCGGACTCCGGCTGATTTTTCTCGGTTTTTATTTGGGCCCGGTGCGGAAGCAGCTCCCTGAGTGATGTGGAAAGTAACTTTGCGGGCGTTGGGTGTTTTGGTGCTGGCCTGGTTCTTCGGGAACTTTGTTTTGGGCTGGTTTCAACAAAACAGCGTAAAACCCCAGACGCAGCACAGCGAGCACCCGAACCGAGCCCCGGAGAGCCCGGACCAGAGCTGCCTGTGCCATGTGAGTAACCTCAACACCGAACTGACGATTGTGTCTGTTTGTGAAACAGCAGAGAGAAAATCTTCCAGCATTTTCCACTGTCCTCTTAATTTGACGTCACCGTGCGGCTGTGTGATGCTAGCTAGCTAACGTTAGCAGCAGCTCTCCGTCTCCCAAACATTATTTTACTGTTTTTACGTTTTTATTATTATTGCAGCTGTAAAATAGAAGTTGGCCTGTGTACTCAACGGACACACGACAGAAACTATTCACATGTAGCTAAATGCCAAATTATGTTTTTATTAGAGCTATTCCGTGAAAACTAGTTGTATAATCCGGATTTAATAAAGGTGAGATTTAACTGAATTAGAGTATTTATACATAAACTCCACATTTAACTGCATTTCTAAGGCGAGTTGTGACTCTGCTGCTGGTTTCTTAAAAGAACAACCATCTATTCTTACACAAAGCTTGAGGTTTTACAGTGAAAACACATGTAACGAAGTTTAATTTTATACATTTACACGTGTTGAACTCAGACAAATTGTGATTGTTGGCCAAACAAGTGTTTTTCCATTTATCGAGTAGAAAAGCGTGGTGTACTCTGATTGGTTGGGGCAGGCCTCCCGTTTTGTGCCGCCTCATGGGAGTTGTAGTCTTGTGCGTCACCGCGAACGAACGCTCCTAACGGCCTCAGAACCTGCAGAGGACTACAAACAGGTAGGCGCCATCGGAGGGGCGGGGTTTAGTTGACAGCTGGTTGTTTGGAGGCGGGGCCCGGGCGGGCATGGGGTTTATACCGACAGCTCAGTCCACAGACCGAACTGCTGCTGCTGTGACATATGGACTCCCAGTTCACTACGGGGAACTTTTAACTGGAAGCTGCTAAATCAAGGCGAGCAAGAGGATGCTGGGAGGAATTTACTTCTTCCTGCCTTTCCTGGCACTCAGCGGACTCATAAACTCAGAGGTCGGCTGTGGTTTGGGCTTTATGTTGTGTTTTCAGCCGTAGGGAGACTTTCCAGGTGTGTAGCAACACCTGTGGTTGAACTGAACCAAGATGTAAACAAGTAGGAGAGGAGCAAACCACATCAGCGTTTTAATATAATAAGTTAATTGGACGTAATTAATTTCAATTGTTCTAATTTTAAAAAAGTTTTTTGCTAAACACCAAATTAGGAACAAATAATATTTTTACCTGAAAACATCACTGGAACTGATTAGGACATTGGATTAAACAGTAACCAGCTGTAGTTACTGTGCATGTTTAGTCAATAACCTACTGGTTTCCATTCATTTCCTGGTCAGTCATATAAAGTATATTTATGATATAAATGCTGATATGATCATTTTACATGTCGGAGCTGGTGACCCAGTGTTTTGGCCTGTTTGCATTTCAGTTGATGCAAATAGAAAAGACAAAAGAGATATGTAGAATAACAAAGCAGGTAATAAAATCCACCTGATGGAGTCTACATGACCCACGGAGCCTTAACGTTATAACTCAGTGTGGTGTTGTGTTGTGGTGTGTTCCATCAAGGCCAGATTTAATATATTATACCACATTTAATCAGGTGTTAAACTTAAATCAGTTTAATTGAAAACAGAAATGCTCAGGTGCAGCTTTAATTTACCCACATAGATAAACACATTAGTCATTTTTTAGGTTACAACAATCCACCCTGAATCCTGAGCCGACTGTACACTGGTTAATCCAGCTGTTTACACTGGATTGAGGCTGCAGGTGGAGATTGGTTACCTGCTGCTGTGGCAGACAGGGTCCTAAGCCTCCTCACGTCTCAGGTTTATATGCAGGATGTTTAGTTGACGTGTGTCCTGTCGAACCTGAAGGTGCAGTCTGTTTGCAGCCGTGATTAGACGGGGGGTCTGTATTTGATACGACCTGGGTGGGTTCAGGTTACTGTGTCCTCTCACAGCAGCGGTGGATGTATTATGTATGTGAGGGCAAGTAGGTGCTGCTTTGTCAGTCCGTCTGCTGCCTCCAGCTGGGAACGCAGGTGGAGGCAGGTGGAGCTGTGAGTCGACACGTTGTTAGTGCAGCGTGTCGCACATCAACAAATAACGTAGAGGAGATAATAATAAACCATGCAGGAATAAGCAACAAACAAACAGAGCGTGCTTGTCAAAAAGATATGGCATGTAGCAGAAATAAGAACTGTGCCACAGCCTCATGCACATCGAGTTTATTCACCGAGACGAGAAAACAGTTTGAGAATAGAAAGCTCAGTCCCTGGGGAGAGTGAAGGCACGTTTGGGTTGTTGTTGTTTGGGATGTTGTGTTATTTGAGAGATGCTTCCTCGTGTTGGATGTACATGTTGTCATGATGCAGTAAAACCTGCTCTGTGCTGTTTTCTGTTGCAGCTCACGGGCGTCCTGGATGACTGTTTCTGTGATGTCGAAAGCATCGACGTCTTCAACAACTTGAAGATTTACCCTCGTGTCAGGAAGCTGACAGAGAGAGCCTACTTCAGATACTACAGGGTAAGAGCTGCTGCTGCACTGGGACAACACTGCTGTCACATTCATCAGATCAACAACACATTAACATCCACTTCCTGAAACTTCACCACTTTGCTTTGGACCAGTTCACCTTCAGCACTGAGATATTTACGTGTCATACCAGCAGAAACATTCAGACTTCGGGTGTTTGTCTCCTTCATTACTGTACGTGTGAAAAAGCAGACCTCATGTGAAACACAGATATAGAACAGGAAGGATGTGTTTCTGAAATATTGTGAAATATATGAACCGTTGCAGCTTCAATCCACGAACACGTGCAGCAACAGGCATTTCCAGTGAAGTGCTGGTGATGATTATATCTTTGTCTGATAGAACCCACTTCTGCATTTTTGTTCGGTCACATTTCTACTTATTTCACCGTCTGCACTGACAAAGGCTGCACATGTCAGAACCAATAAACCTGCTGGAAATGTTCTCAAATCTCTTGGATTCTTACTGAGTCGTAATAATAATGTCAGCAGTCACACGGTGACTCTAACAGAACCAGTTACAGCAGAGAGCATTGATAATGGTTGTCAATACACTATGACTCCACACACACCTTTCCCCGTGTCTTTCCTGCAGGTGAACCTGAAGCGACCGTGCCCTTTCTGGCCTGATGACGGACACTGTGCCATCAAAGACTGCCATGTGGAGCCCTGTCCTGAGGTCAGAGGTCAACCACACTCACACCTGCTCAATAGATGAAACAACTTTTTTTCATATGGCACTTTTCCAGAAACTTGTACTGAAACTTTGTGTGACAAATTAAGTGAGTAAGAAAAATACAAGGCCCAATGTCCGACTGCTTCCTGTGATCAGCTGAATCACAAGCACTGGATTTTACATTTACTTATTCTGACACCAGTTGAACAAAACTGATCAGGGATCAATTGAAATATTCTAGATTGAGTTTGTTTGTTGTGTTTTACAGAGTAAGATTCCTGTTGGCATCAAGTCTGGGAACTACAACAAGGTGAGACCTGCTGGCAAAGTCCCACTTAAGTGGATGATCCTGCTGCATAATTTAGTTTAATCGTTTTAAAATAATGTCAAAATGTTCTCAGTGAGAATTGTTTTGATATGATGCCGTACCACATGAACTGTTCTAGAATATAAACACACTCAAATCAACACTCTGTCGGGCTGTCTTCTCTGTGTGTGTGTGTGTCAGAATAAACTCCAGTGTGTGTTGATGCTGATGGTTTGACAGTTTGTGGAAGAGTCAGGCTGAGACACACAGGACGGGTCAGTGTGAGACGTTCTGCATATAAAACATCAGTCTGGCCTTTGAATTGAAAGGAGCTGCCAGCTGTGAGCGCAGCTTCAGACTGAGTGTAAACCTGTTCAGGTCTCACCACCGTGTGTCTGGACCCTGTGAAACGAGCTCAGCACCAGCTTTCTGTCTAATCAGCTGGTTGACCAACACACACGCTCTGTAAACGCAGCTTATCGACCGATGGTTTCCACATACAGAGCGCCCAGTGTTTGCCAGCTCTTGGCGTTCAGCCTGATGTTTGTCTTGTAACGGGCCAGAAGTGTTTGGACATCTGCTCTCGGCTCAGTCAAGGTCGAGCCCGTTCCTGACTGACCCTCAGCCGGAAAACTGAGCAGTTCCTGTTAGAGCCTGTGGGAGGGATTAAAGGAAAAGTTTAGGAACGGGGTCAAGCCCACCTCATCTGCGGCGCAACAGGTCCAGTGTGATGTTTCATGCTAAGCTAAGCTAACTGGCTGCTGTCTCCAGCCTCATACTGAACAGACAGAGTTGGATCAGTGTCTCATCAGGACAAACAGCTCCCAGAATATTTCCAATGGGTCTGTACTGAGGAACCACACACTTGTTCATGCCAGTCCTTAGACGTGTGAGTGGTTGTAATATTCCTCCTGCTAACGGTCTCCCCCTCCTCTCTCTTCAGTACTCCCAGGCAGCCAACACGATGTCGGAGTGCGAGCAGGCCAAAGAGCTGGGTGCCATCAACAGCACCCTGAGGTGAGACCACAGACCTGCTCCTGTCTGCTTTATGTGCTTTCGGAGTGCAAAGTCAGCAGCAGCTGATAGTAACCAGGTCAAACATTTACCAGCGTCTGATGGCGTTGGCTGCTGGTTTCCCACCGTTCAGAAGCAGATACGACCAGCTGACCTTCAGAACATGTGGAGGGAGAGAGACAGACTTAGAATTAAAACAATCTGCTGTTAATATTAAAAACCCCAAATAAACAACAGGCCTCAGACGCCCGGATCTGGATGGTGTGAGTCTGTGTCAATACTATACCAACGTGAGCTCGTGGATATTTTTGGACATTCGGTCAGTGATGTTCTGTTTGTGTGTAGAAGGAGACGCTGGTCTTTAGTCAGTTGTCAGTGATCGGACTGAAGCTGTGGAGCCAAACTAGATTAGAAAGCTTTGATATCAGAATGATTTATTGTTTATTGTTCCTGGTGCTGTTGATTTAATCAGGGTTCTTGTGGTTCTTCGTGTCTTTGGTCACTTCTTTCCTGCTGCAGACTGACATGTATTAACTTTCTATTAATTCCTGTTACAGTAACAAGAGCAAAGAGGCGTTTGCTGACTGGGCAAGACACGACGATGCTCAGGACCATTTCTGTGAGCTGGATGGTGAGAAATAGTTTTATTCTGGCGCCTAAATCAGAATGAACACTAATAATTGACCACAGTCAAGCAGCAACAGGGCAGGTTTCCCTCCCGTTCACAGAAATATCAAAATGTAACGCACACATCTCCAGCACATTTCCAGTGACCTCGTGACCTTTCTTCCAGTCTCACCTTCAGAAAAAAGCTTCACATTTTAGCTCCACTGCCAGTAACTTCCTGAAGAGCAACACTCACCTGTGGACTGATGCTCCTTCTGTCAGGCATTTTCACTGCAAAACAAATATAGATAATTATCATGTTTAGTTAACATATGGCTCTGGGAACTAATACCAGGTTAGATCTGCAGGGCGTCAGCCAGGTGTGTGTTGCCCTTTAGAATAAATAAAGGATTAATGTGTTTGTAAGTGCTGCAGCTTCAGCTCACTGACATGTGACTGACAATGTTTTCAGCACTTTATAGTGTGTTTGTGTGTGTGTGTGTGTTTGTGTGTGCGATCAGATGAAACCTCTCCTGATGCTGAGTACGTGGACCTGCTGCTGAATCCGGAGCGCTTCACTGGCTATAAGGGTCCTTCAGCCTGGAGGGTCTGGAACAGCATCTACGAGGAAAACTGCTTCAAGTGAGACTCGGACTCACCGTCAGTGGTTCTGTGGTTTTTAGCATCTGAGCTGTTCTGTTCACATCAGTCAGTCTGGTCACATGTGGCAGAGCTCATGTTTTCACTTTTCTTAGTGTTGTTAATTCTATTCTAAGATATTTTTGTTATGGAAACGTCTGTTGCATGTCTGTGTCCATGTTGTGTCATAATATTAGAATCAGTGTTGAAACACACAGCACTTCCTGTTTTCTACTGAAGCTGAAAAGGGACATTTTTAGTTGTCAGGGCTTTTTACATCTTTTTTTCATGCACCTTTCCAGGAAAGACACGAGCAGCTCAGCTGAGTTCTCCTTCAGGTGTAACCTGGTCACAGTGTGAATGTGAACTTGTGAGGACTGTTGTGATTTTTTTCCAAATACAAATGTGCTGTTGTGTCGACAGGCCCAGATCAGTGTACCGACCTCTGAACCCTCTGGCTCCGAGCAGAGGTGAGTCTGGAAAACCAGTAACTGGTCCGTTCCCAGTTTGTGTAAATGGTCACAGGGAGGAGCACACAGACACAGGCTCAGTTCTAGGAAGTTCTGCTGGTCCAGGCTGCAGGTCAGTGCAGCGTGGAGCAGGAGAACGTGACTGGGACGTGAGAACCGATGTTCTGTTTTATTCCACCCCAGTACCTGGCACAGCTGAAGCTTCTCACTGACACGTTGTTGTGCTTTGTGGCATGTTTCACGTTAATGTCCGTCATCGTTAAGAAAGTGTGTGACTATGAGAAGCACAGATCTAACACTGTTCTCTCTGTGTCCTCTGATCAGGAGACGACGACGGTGAGTAAAACAAACTGGCTTCACCTGAATCTATTTTTACTTCTGCTATTAAAAAAAGCTGATGACCTCTTTTCTGTAATGTGTCTCACGCTGCAGGAGAAGGTTTCTACAAGTGGCTTGAAGGTAAGTGGCACCTTGTCATTAGCAGCACTGTTCTGTGATGCTTCCTTTCATTTGGAGAAAATCAGTTTCCCTTTTTTAAAAAAATATTTGCATCCTGGCCTGTAGGAGTGAGTGTGAGTGTGTGAGGTTGTCTGTCTTTGTGTGTCTCTATGTGGCCCTGTGATGGACTGGTGACCTGACCAGGGTGGACCCCTGCCTTTCACCCAAAGAGAGCTGGGATAGGCTCCAGCAGATCCCTGTGACCCTGGCTTTCAGGAAAAAGCGGGTATAGATGATGGATGGATGGATGGATTGGCATCCTGGTGGTTTCTAAAAAAGAGAGAAAGTCTCATCTCAAAGAGTTTCTGTAGGATCTGAGTTATTAGTCTTTTACTGTCCCGGCCTGACCATGTCTGCTGAAAGTGTCCTCAGCAGCCGTGTTAGTAGCAGCCTTCTTATGTATGTCTCTCTGCTGACACAGGCACCGAGTTTGTTCTTTTTCCAAAAGCCAGCTGACCCTTTGGTCAGAGCTCCTTATGAAGTCTTGGATTGTTGTTACCGGTTGGATTATTAAACACGTCCTCCTCCTTCTCCCTGTCGCTCCAGGTTTGTGTTTGGAGAAGAGGGTTTTTTACCGCCTGATCTCCGGCCTCCACAGCAGCATCAACATCCACCTGTGTGCCGAGTACCTGCTGGACGGTACGAGCACCACATATTTAGAAAAACACTGAAGCTTATTAACGTCTCAAACATCAGACCAGGCACCACGGAGGTGCTGGGTTTCATTACACCTGCAGAGTTTTACGTGTTTCTACTGTTGAGGCGTGTTGAGGTGTGACACCCAGTTAACTGCAGTTTGAAGCAGCTTTGTGTCTTTGTGTTGTGAGTGTGAAATGTCAAATCCACCAAAGTGAAGCTAAAGGTACAAAGATGATGTTTGTCATTTTGAATGAATGACCAACATTAACTTTGCTGGTTGACAGCTGATTAAAGTGTTGTGTGACTCCTCAGAGGGCTGGGGCCGCTCAGTGTGGGGTCCAAACATCCGGGAGTTTCGGCAACGCTTTGACACGGCAGAAACGAAAGGCGAGGGCACCCGGCGTCTGAAGAACCTCTACTTCCTGTACCTGATCGAGCTGCGGGCGCTCTACAAGGTGGCTCCGTACTTCGAACGAGCCTTCGTCAACCTGTACACAGGAAACGCTCGGGAGGACGGCGCCACCAAAGACCTGCTGCTGCAGATCTTCAATGAGATCAAGTAAGAGAGAGACAGGTCCGGAGTCAGAACCTCCACCTCACAGGTTTAACGGCTTTCCTGCCACCGTGTCCCGTCCAAAGCTGAACACAGAGTCGGTCAGATGTCGGTCAGGTACCACCCATCCCTGAGCAGAATCAGACTGGTTAAAATGGACTGTGTGGGTGTGTGAGGCTTTCAGACCCAGAGAAACTGGGTTGGTCTCAGACAGCAGCTTCAGCAGGTTGTCACATTCCTTCGCTTTTTCACTTTCAAAGGGTAAAACTTCCATTTTCCCAACAGCCTCCTCTCAGTGACCTGAGATAGTCCCTGTCTGACAGGATCTGAGACTCACGCAGCAGGACTTCAACAAAGGAGTCAGTTAAAGCTCTGAACCACATTGTACATGAGAGGTTTTAATACAGTACATTTCTAAAAATATCACTCTGTAATTAAGGTTTACTGAGAGTAGACTGGGCAGAAATGGGAATTATATCCATGTCATCTTAAATCTACAGCCCAGTGTGAAGGAAAACGCTGAGTGAAATATCAACGTTAGCCTCCACTGAGCTCCAGACTTTCAGTCCGCTCCATATGTCCAACATCTCAGTTCATGTGGGACTGATTGGGACTGATTGTCTCGGCCGTGGCCAACAGGCTAAATGTTTCCCATGGAGACAGATTATTTATCATCACTATTGTTTTACCGTGTTTTCCACCCACAAAGAAGATGCTATGTTTTGTTTTGCAGTGACTATAAGACTAAAGCTGCTTTTGTCTTCCAGAGCCTTCCCGATGCATTTTGACGAGAAGTCCATGTTCGCCGGACACAAGATAGAAGCCAAAACGTTGAAGGTGAAACCAGGAGCTTTAACGGTCGTCGTTATCACAGCACAGGGTCTTTTATTCTGACGTTTGTTAATGAGCTGTGAGGCCAGAAACTGGTTGACGTTTGATTTATTTACCAGGACTCAAATCATTTAGTGTCAGCGGGACAGAAGCAGAAACCTTTAAAAAATGTAGTTTAGGCTTCATCAAATCAGATTTAAGTCTGTTTGTCTCTCATACTTCACATCACATGCTGCTGGATGCATGTTTGCTGTGCAGTGTTTTAGTGCTGAACAGAAACTGAGCCTCGTCCTCTGTGTCCTCCAGGAGGAGTTCCGCCTCCACTTTAAGAACATCTCCAAGATCATGGACTGTGTCGGCTGCAGTAAATGTCGACTGTGGGGGAAACTGCAGGTGGGGACAGGTCTTTCATTTAACTTCCTTTGGCCTGACATGATGTGAGTGAGACACGGCCCTGACAACAGTCCCCACATGCACTTACAAATACAAACACTAGACTTTTTATTCAGCAATACTCGACCTTCTCAGGCTCTCGAGGGTCTAAAGACTAAAGACCTGTTTGGACGGCAGGGATTAGATCCTATAGTTTTATCATAAACCAGGTACATGGCACATATTTCTGTTCTGCAGGTTTGGACTTGAAAAGTGATTCCCTGAGAAAGTCTTCATAGTGTTTCTGTCTTCAGACTCAGGGTCTGGGCACCGCGCTGAAGATCCTGTTCTCTGAGAAGGAGATAAAGAACCTTCCTGAGCACAGCCCGTCCAAAGGCTTCCAGCTCACTCGGCAGGAGATCGTGGCCTTGCTGAATGGCTTCGGCAGGTACGTTCGGGAACATCTGTGATCCCTGTTCAAAAACGTTGTTTATGGGCAAAAAGAAGCTGTTAAAATAATGTCAGGGGCAGCTGGTGCCATGGCCAGTACCTGCTCCCTCACGTTTCCCAGCACAAAGAAAAATTCATTTATATTTAGTCAGACCCACACCACCATCACGTTACACTTTCTTTAACTGAAATAATGTCTTTGTACTCAAATAATTTCTAGTCTTTTCCTATTTGCTGCAGCCCTGATTGATGTCAATGAAACTCTTTACACTTCCTGATGGTTTTCACATTAAAAGCCTGCCTGTTAAAAGGCTGAATTATAGTGAATTCATCAAAACAAAGAGTAAACCTGGAGGAAGTTTAGAGTCTGTACCAGTGGATGAACAGGGGACATTCAAAATAAAAGCACATCTCTAACCTCAGGCTGTTCTGTCTGTCTCAGACATGAGGTCAAGAGTTCACAGACCTGCTAAACAAACACTTTGACTAGAGCTAATTAGCTAAAGTTAGCATGCAGCGTAGCTAGCAGTCCAGGACACCTGAAAGCATACGTCACTCACACAGGGACTGACTGGAGATCAGGTTTTGTGTTGTTGACCTGTGTTTTCGTCTCTGCCTCAGGTTGTCCACCAGTATATATCAGCTGCACAATTTCCGCCAGCTGCTGAAGGAGAACAGGTAACAGGAGGTAATGTGTCACCTGGCCACTAGGCAGCGCCGGCCCACAGAGAACTGCTGTAGTGAAACCCTCATCCAGGGGAGGGACTGTCATGGGCTTCAGGATCAGCAGTGAACCTAACAACACCCTTTCCCCATTTTTTCCCCATAAATCTCTGGTTTTTCTCCTCCTCCTCTGGTGAATCATGAAGTTAATCTTCCTCCTCCTCACGCCTCTTGTTTTCCCCTCTGCTGTCAAACGTGTCGGCCAGTAACGAACTTGGACGTTTCCTTGCTGAAGTAGTTTTGCTTTGTTTTGGTAAGTTGACGTGGAAAAGCCGCGGGCTGGTTGTGACGTCCGACAGACCAAACCCTCGGCGATCACAGCATCTGGACGCAGATTAAACTGCGTCTGGGAAAATGTTGTACATCACCGCTTTTCTCTTCCTGTGCTGACATCACATCCTGTTACACTCATGGACCCAATTCAAACCTGAACAGCTCTTCTGAGAAGATGCAAACAGACTCTGTCCTGAGGAAGCGCTCGGACGAGAAAGTGGATCCGAGCCGTCAGGACGTGGCTGCCTGTCTCTTTGTTTTTGTTTGTTTGTTTTTCCTTTCCTTTCTCGCCGTCTCCTGTTGCTTGTTGTGGCCTGAGAGTCCGGACCAATCTGCTCGTATTTATTGCCTCAGGCCTAATTTTGTCAGCTCGCTAGAAGGTGTTTGTGTTTGACTGTCTGGGAGAAGTGACCATTAGCCACATGCACGGGGTTTCCAGCCTGAAAACACTTTCATGCTCCGGTTGGATGGACAGTGTCTGTTGGACAGACAGATCCAGACTCTGACTTAATTCCATAGATAAATAATCATGAACTTGACAGTAGCAGATTTTTACTCTTGCGATAACTAATGGTTCTGTTTGTGTGTGGATGAATGTGTCCGTGTCCGTCTGTGTCCGTCACGTCGCCGCTGTGTGTTTTGTAAAAGCGTCGCCTGCTTTTGGCTCGAGCCGTGTTGTCTTAAAGCACAACTTTAATCCAAACCTGTCGGGACTTTGAATCGTTGCTTCAATATTTTATTTCAGGCTGTAAATTTGTTTGTTACAGACACAGGTGGTTCTGAGCATGGATGGATTACTGGACGGGTCCAGCAGGCCCAGGCCCAGAGGGTCAGGGAACCTTTGATCTGAGAGTCATGAGGGACAGTTCTTAACCTTTCAATGAAATGAACCAGTAAAATCCGGTGCAAACAGACACAAGGTGACTACAGATCATCCTCAGTCTGACCCCCACTGGGCTGGGGGCCTTATATGTGTCCAGGGGCCCAATGTCTTGTAACCCGTCCATGGTCAGGACAGGCAGATGCAGGGTTAGAGGAAGGTGAGAAAAGACTCTTTGACTCTGGGATTTGTCTGTGACTTTACAGCTGCTCTTGTTTAGGGATTTTCTACAGAACGGTTTCGTGGAACAGGACAGAGAAAGGATTGTGATGTGAATATTGATCACAGCTGTTACATCAGCAACGTCTAACAAGCAGAGACACAGAGCGTGTCCAGTGTTCAGGGACGTCGCAGCGGGTTTCTAAAGCCTGGATGGAGCTGAAGAGAAGCTGCAGCAGCCACAGTCTGGATGGAAAACATCTCCAGGAAAGACGTGAAAATAACTTTGGACACCCTGAACGTCTCGAAATGTGATGATCCACTATGAGATAGTGTTTGGGCCCTCTGAGTCCAGTCCTGGGGCAGCCTGGGAAGCTCCATCTGTGGCGGTTGCAGCTTCATATGTTAAAGAAACAGGTGGACCAAAGAATTTGAAGTTGCCTCCATTTTCCTGTGTTTGTGTTTATGATGCCCAGGAAGGGTTTTGTCTTTCAATCGTTGGTTTGTTGATCAGCTCAGCTGGACTTTGGAGACGTTATGATAAATTCTACAGAGCTTTTGTTTTTTATGCTTTAAAATCCCAAATCTATCATTTAAAATAGTGTTGACAAAATGAGCATAGTGCTAAAAGTGCAGCTTCAGCTTTGTGTCACTGTCAGCTTCAGTCTGAAACCATCTGTTTCTCCTGAGGGTCAGGAAGCTGAGGTCCCGTCTCCTCAGACCCCTCGTCGTCTGAAAAGTAAATTATAACATGGTTTCGTAGTGGGCCGGTCCGCAGCCTGGGAGTCTGTGCGGAGGGAAAAATCAGCACATTCACCCCTTTTAGCTTTCACCATGTTAGCTGCTTCTGATCCACGTTGAAAAATTATTTCTTCTTTCACAGGTTTTAAGGACATAAATGGTTTATTTGGTTTATTTGGTTTACAGGTTAGTTCAACATATTCATGTGGTTGGGGTTATCAGTAGGCGTTTGCCAGGATTTGGTTTCTGAAATTCACTCCTACAGATTTGTCCTGATTCCTCTGATTGATTTATGAATTATTATTGATTTATTAGTGCAGGGACATTTTCCTGTAATTTACTTCCTGATGGTCTAAAACCTGCCAGGTGTTTCTTTGAGTTTGTTTTTCCCAAAACAGTAAAAAGTTAAAGAATCGGTCATTTGTGGATCTTAGTCTGTAGTGGTCTTTTTCTGTGACCGGATCAGTTTGAGACTTTGAGGAGAAACAAACAAAACAGACGGAGTTTAGAGTTAAAGTGAAGCAATGATTCGATTAAATGACGTGAAGTTTGATCCTGATGCTTCAGGAGCTTTTGTCTCGTCGTGTTTGAGGCAGAAAAGCAAACGATGAAGGAACCAGAGCCGGTTTCTATGAGCTGGATATGAGGAGGGGGGAAACTGTGGAGGCCTGAATAATTTGTCACAGCTGCCAAACAGTCGATCAGGAGTTCTGATAACTCAGTTGGAACATGCTGAATACGCTGCCTTTGGATCCTAAATACATGGAACATGTGTGAAAGGATTTATTTTTGTTTTTGTTTTGAAGGCCTTTAAAGTTTATACATTTATTTTGTTCTTTTATATTAAAGAAAAGGTTTTTAGGTTTGTCAGTAGTTGGAAAAGAGCAGATCAAAAATAATTTATATGGTTTAAAGTTCCCTCTTTGATTTCCAGGGAAACTGTATTTAGGTTTCTCAGATTCAGAAGATTTAAAGTCGAAGGACCAAGTTGCTCAAACTGGATCAGTTCAGACCAGGGACGTTTTTGTAAATGCACCAATAAGCAGCTGAGGATTTTTTGCTTCCATGTTAAAATGAGTCGAGACAGTTTTGAAGGATTTCAGCCTCCGTGTGTGTGTGTGTGTGTGTGTGTGTCTGTGTGTGTCTGTGTGTGTGTGTGTGTGTGTGTGTGTGAGATTGCATTGAATTTAAACCTGTACACTTTGTAAACGGCAGCACAGGCTGAAGTTTTCCTCCTTTTGCTTTCGGATCTCTGTCTCTACGATTATGTCGCTGCACCATGTGGACCTGTTGAGAATATTTATTTGAAAAGAGGAATAAATATCTCTGGACGTCTCTCACCTGTGTTGGTTTTTAATTCATATCTTTTTAAACACAAATTTCACACTGAGACAAATTCCAACTTTCAAACACTGCAAATATGTGGCTGAGGGGAAACTGGTTCCCCCACTGCCTGAGTGGCCTCTAATCAGCACATGACCACCCTGGACTTACCTGGACCAGGTGTGTGCAGCCAATCAGAAGATGAAAGATACCAGTCCACTTCGTCTCCCCCTCCTCTAAACTGAGATGGTACCTTCCAGCTTCTGACTGACTGAACACACCTGGTCCAGGTGGGCAGGAGAACACGCAGGGTGCTGGCCCTCGAGGATCATGGTTTGTGCGCCCCTGACCCAGTGGGTGTGGGGTCAGACTGAATGATACAGAGCTGATGATGGAGACGTGTCCAGTCGTCCTGCTTTGCTTTTGTGTCGGGCTGCCGGAAGTGAATGACGCGTCTTTTTAAAGGAAAGAGTTTCATCACAAACAAGAAGCATTTGTTCCAACAGCCAGAAGAACTCGTCGTTTTATTGTTGTTCATTTCTGTGTCGACACGTCACAAACACAACAACCACAGAAAATAAAATAAATATCTCAGTGAGCTGTACAAACTTACAAAACCCGTGTCTGTTAAAAATATAGAGTTCAAGCTTTTCTTTTCCTCAATGTCCAAACGTCAACACTGCAAAACATCTGAAGCAGAGCTAAATGTTGGTTTAGTCTTTCTGTTGGTTCTGAATCTGCAGTTTATCAAGAATCAGATCATTTCTGTTTTACTTCCTCAAAAAGAAGTGACATGAAGACTAATAATTTGAGGTTCACACTGAAACATAAGAGGTGTGTGTGTGCGTGTGTGTGCGTGTGTGTGTGCACGTGAGCTAACAGTGCTGGTATGTACGAGCTGTGACAGATTAGTGTTTCACTTTACAGGTGAGAACTTGACTCAAAACGTTCTTCAGGACCAGAAATGAAATGATTTGTCTTGTCTCCATGTTTGATCAAAGCAAAGATCTCGAGCTGATGGGAAGTTAATGTTGCAGGGGTCGGGATGGTCCAGAACCCGCCTGTGGGTCAGTAGCTGAGATAACTGTACTGTGATTTGGTGCTTTATAACCAGACTGAATAGGATCGACTCAGTCCAGGATGTAGATCTGAGCTACAACATCAGGCCCAAGTCACAGCCCAAGTCACAGCCCACAGCTAAACACTGTCGTTCTATTTAAATCAGGCAGCAATGATTGACCTTCACTACAAATGTTCCTCATATCCAGGTGAAACCTTAAATTCTCACACTGTCACATTTAATTGTTCGTTGGAAGGTGAAACTTTAAAAACCTGATGATTCTCAGGTGAGTTCTGAAGTCTCCCATTTCTCAGGATGAGAACTTCTCAATTAATCACCAGCCAGTAAGTGATAAATCGGATTTAAGATATTTTCTCTGTTTCTGTACAAACGAAATGCAACAAATCAGAGTCACGTCTGGAGCTCGAGCTGGTCGAGTTAATACGATGAAGGACTGTCACATTTATTGGACTAGTTGACTAATGTTGGTTCCCAAAGTGATGAATAAACGTTCTGTAAAACATTGTCTAAAAACATCTGCGTTCTCTGGAGCAGGGTTCCTACACAGCCTGGATTTTTCACCTCCAGGTTTAATAGAGAACAAAGTCCGGATTAACTGAAATTTTATTCTCGCCCAAAGTCCTCCAGTTTCAATCTGCTGACGGGGACCATGTCATCTGGTCAGAAGTTTCAAAATAATGTCGACCGATTTTTAATCAGCTTGTTTCTGACGTCAAGACCTGTCACTTTTTTTTCAGCCAATCAGTGAGTGAGTTTGGATGCCTTATCTGACAGGGGGCGCTGCAGCAGCGTGATAAGGTCACGTGTGTTTGTACAGAACCCAAAGGTTCCAACAAGATGTCGATACTGTCCAAAGGTCGTGGCCTCCTTCAGCCAATGGGTGATTGTCTGTTTTGATTAAAGATTTCCTGTTATCGGCTCCGTTCTTGGAGAAATCATAAATCTGTGTAAGAACCCTGTTGGACTTTCTGAGTCTACAAACCTCCACGTCGGCATTATCGCGCACAATCACTGCGGTGTGTCAGTGCAGGGTGAACAGAGGGATCATGGGTAAGGGTGGAGCTCTCCGGCGGCGGCGGTGGTCAGACGCTGCTCGTCGCTGTTGGTGTGGACAGTGAAGCTGCTGTGGCGGCTGCCCCAGTCGTAGCAGTCGGAGGAAAGACTGTCGGGAGAGACGGTTAATAATTTCTGTCATGATGAGATTATTTCCATCTAAGAGCCTGATTCTGCAAAACGTTCTGCAGACAAGAACCTTTAAAAGTCAGTAATTACCATGTTCTGTTTATACATGTTCAGCAGCAACGAGTCCCTGCTGGGATTTGATCAAACCAACACATCACATCGGGTCGGCACCGTGACCAAATTAGACGTGCTAGCATTTGATTGGCTTAAAGGGAGGCAGGAACCCGAAGGCCCACGTGCTGTTTTCTTATGTATTTACGTGGAGGACCCTGCACCTGGTCCTGGGGTTAGCCCATCGGATCACTTCGGGCACCTGTTCTGTTAATTTGCTACTTCAGGTCTGCTAGCCTAGCAGTTAGCTTCATTAGCTTAGCATGGCTGCTCTCTGTGTTTAGTCTTTTAGCGATGCTAATGCTTGTGAAGTCTGTACCGGTCTTGCCGCACCGGATCACTGAGCTGGGCCTGGTGCATCCCAACCACAGCTGAGACCCAACCTGCGGCCTGCAGTTGTGTTGTTGGCCTTTGGGTAGAGCCAGACTCGCTGTGCCCCCATCTCCAGCCTTTGTGCGAAGCTAAGCTAACCTTAGCAGACTGATCAGGTTTCGGTCTTGATTAAGGAGGGACTAGTTTTACCTCATCCATTCTTAAAGTGTTGATTAAAGCTGCTTGGACACACTGAAAAATAATAATAAAATAAAATAATAATAAATAAAATAAAATAATAAAACGTCGAGCAGATGTTCGTACCTCGCCGACGTGTTCTGAGGGGGGATGCTCCACGCCAGGTCATCGTCACTGTCGTAGCGGCGAGGGTTGTCGAAGAAATACCCTCTGGAGGAGAGGACGTGGTTCGGTATCCCAGCAGTGCTCTGTGCAGACACAGTCGTTTTAAACAGAATAGGGGCAGATAAAATCCATCTTTAAAAACAGGTGTGAAGACTTAACAGGAGAGTTGAGGTCAGCTAAAAGGTCAAACTCCAGTTCGCTCTTTTGTACAAATTCAAAAAACCTGCAGAGGTCAGAGGTCATCTGCCCCTCCCCAGAGACACTGACCCTGTCCTGAGGCGGCCGTCGGACCCTGAAGAAGAAGACGACCAGTGAGGTGGGCAGCAGCTCCCACACGAACAGAATCACCCCGAACACGATGTAACCAGCGTCTCCCAGCGACGACCGCAAGTCCGCCTGCAGACACACAGAGGTCAAAGGTCAGCCGCACAAACTCCTGTTTAAGCTATACCATATAAAAGACAGCACAGGGGTTTTGCATGTCCCCATCCAGAGACTAAATGCGTAAGGAAGAGTCTGGACGGGATTTGTGGTAAAGTGACACCTGTGGCCAGGGTTAGGGTTAGGGTTAGGTTAGGTTAGGTTAGGTTAACCCTAACCCTAACCCAAGTCTGCAGCTGTCACCTGGTCGGACACGTTGTACCAGTCGTAGTCAAACGAGTTGATGGTCTTGATGTCGGCGAGGGCGAGCACCACCAGGTTGTAACAGGCTCGAGACGCATACAGCAACACGACCATGATGCCGATCAGCGTCACCTGACACACCGACGTCCCCTGCAGAATCAGAATCAGGTCTATTCAGTTTTTCACTGGAAGCTGCAAAGACATTTACACCAGGACACCAGGGAATGTTAGAGGCCCGTTAAAGGGTCCTGACGTTACCTTTGACTCCAGGTAGATGTTGGCCAGCGACATCTTGGCGACCTTGTAGAGGCAGACGGACAGCGACACGGCGCAGAGGACGAACAGGCTGTCGTTGATGGTGACCCTCACCAGGACGATGGTCTTGACGTCGGCAGCAGCCATTTTAACCAGCAGGGCACAGACCAGGTTAACCACCAGGAAGAGGAGACTGACGCCCAGAAAGACCAGGTACAGAGGAAGTCTGGGGGGGTAGGTTTGAGAGAGCTGGTCTAGACTCTGCATGCAAAGTACCACCTACAGAATAACCTGAAACATGAGAGTACGTGAAGTCACAGTACCTGTACTTCAGCAGCGCAGGTGTGTACTTGGACTTCGCCTTAAAATAAACCTGTGAGGAAAAAGCATAAATGATTACATCATCAGTTAAACACATGACCTGGGATCAACCAATCAGAGCTCTGTGGGCGGAGTTCACAGTCGGATCAACTTTTATGTAAATGACATGAGCCTCTGACTTCCTGGACCCCTCAGGTCCTGCCTCACCTGAGAGGACCTGAGGGGTCCCTCTTGTTCCTCACGTTTCTGCAGCATGAACATTTTCTGTTTCTGAACTCTTGTCGTGTTGTTCTGTTAAATGTGTGGAGTTGGTTCACAGGGTTCAGAGACTCAGCCCAGGTTTTGGATCAGAACCAGCAGTTTACAGCTTCTCACTGCAGCAGCAAAGACGCAAGACACCGTGGTTTGTGGTCGGGAAAATAACCTGCGTCACCTCAGCTCTACAGGGACTCGTGGTGTCAAGAGGTCAGAATACAAAACCAGGACTTTGTTCCCGGGTCTGTTCCCAGCTGCTGTGGACCAACAAAAACTGTGGATTCATGTCCGAACACCATCATCTGTGCCTGGCCTCATTACCACCAGTACCAGTGCCAGACCCTGTTCTATCGGTACTAGAACCAGCCCTAGACTGCTTCACCAGTACCAGCGCCAGATTCTTTTCTATCTGTACTAGAACCAGTCCATGCTCAACCAGAACCAGTACCAGCGCCAGACCGTGTTCTATTGGTACTAGAACCAGTCCATGCTAAACCAGAACCAGCCCTAGACTGCTTCACTAGTACCAGCGCCAGACCGTGTTCTATCAGTACTAGAACCAGTCCATGCTAAACCAGAACCAGTCCTAGACTGCTTCATCAGTACTAGTGCCAGACCCTGTTCTGTCAGTACTAGAACCAGTCCTAGACTGCTTCACCAGTACCAGCGCCAGACCGTGTTCTATCGGTACTAGAACCAGTCCATGCTAAACCAGAACCAGCCCTAGACTGCTTCACCAGTACCAGTGCCAGACCGTGTTCTATCGGTACTAGAACCAGTCCATGCTAAACCAGAACCAGTCCTAGACTGCTTCACCAGTACTAGTGCCAGGCCCTGTTCTATCAGTACTAGAACAAATCCCTGCTCCACCAGAACCAGTACTAGACTACTCCACTAGTCCCCGTCCCTGCTCCCCCTTCCCAGTCCCAGTTCCGGTTCCGGTCCCGGTCTCTCACCTGTGCGCAGTAGAGGTTCATGAGGCTGAGCGTGAAGAACTGCAGGCAGACGGGGAAGCAGTAGAGCAGCCAGAAGGCGAAGGGTCCGAGCGCGTTGGCGGTCACGCAGTCCCTGAAGTAGAAGGAGAAGAGCAGGGCGCGCAGGGCGGCCCAGAGCAGACACAGGAACAGGAAGGCCGTCTGGTAGCTGAAGCGCTTGTGTCGGTACCGCAGCACCAGCCACAGCTGCGCGTACACGAAGGCGAACAGCAGCGAGTAGAAGACGGTGTAGGCGATGGTCAGACCCAGCTTCACGTAGGGGGGGATGGCCGGCGTGATGGTGGAGGGGGGAGGGAGGCGGGAGCCGTTACCGGCGTGCTGCTGCACCTGAGCCGGGCTCCCCTCCATCGCCTCCCCATCCATCCTCCGGGTTCCCCAGCAGAGGGAGGGGGTCAAATGCGGAGCAGCAGCCTCCAGGCTCCGGATGAAGAGGAACCGCGTCCGAGCGAGTCCAGGGGAACCGTCTGAGCCGGAGGAGCCGGAGGAGGCGAGACACCTCCCCTCGGTTTGCCGGTGCATGGTGGAGAGCCATTGGTGGCTGTTGGTCACATGGTCCAGCTCCTCAGCAGGCGATTGGCTGAGCTGGAGGAGGGATGCTGCAGGGAGGGAGGAAGAGATGGATCTGGAAGGAGAGAGAGGTAAACTGGGAACTGTGGTCACTCACCTGCTGTGTCACACTGGTTCTCATTGACCAGTCAGACCCTGGCACTTATTGATCAGTGATTATTATCATCAGTCTCGTTTGTACCAGTTTCTATTGATGAAATGATGAATGGAGGGAACATATGAACAAATGAAAGGAAAATGAATGAGCCATAAATAAATTCAAAGACAAACGAATCAATAAGTCACTGACAGAAGCCTGAATGAACAGATGAATCGTGGTGAGTAGAATGTGACGGGATGATAAACAATCAGTCTCTCTGGTTCTATGCAGAACTCTGTGCTGGATCTGTGCTGGGTCTGTGCTGGGTCTGTGTTGGGTCTGTGCTGGGTCTGTGTTGGGTCTGTGCTGGGTCTGTGCTGGATCTGTGCTGGGTCTGTGTTGGGTCTGTGCTGGGTCTGTGCTGGGTCTGTGCTGGGTCTGTGTTGGGTCTGTGCTGGGTCTGCAGCCTCCTGCAGAAAAGGTTGACTGAGAGTGAATCCAGCCTGAGTCGGTGTCTTATCCAGTAACTCGGGCTGGTTTTAGTGAATGGCCAGTATGGACTCTGATGTCAGTGTAGCCCTGACACAGACCTCCTCCTCCTCCTCTTCCTCCTCCTCCTCCTCCTCTGCAGTTTCTCTGCTGTTACATAACAGGCCGTTGTTGGATAACAGAGGACTCGTCTCATCCCCCCGCTCTGACGGCAGAGCCCCACGCTCACTCCTGCTGCTCCATTTTTATCCACCGCTCTGCTGCCACGCTGGGACTGACGTCAACCTGGGCCTGAGAACAGACGCACGTGGAGGAAGAGGTGCAGGCTGGAGAAAGACCGACTGTCACTGGGACAGGTGTGAACTGATGAAGACAAATATCCTTTATTGAATAAGATGATTATTACTAATGAAATTATATGACATGAGCTTATTGTTGGTGGGTGGAGCCTATTGTAGCTACATCACCTTTATGTTCTAATGGGAATAAAACTGTTTATTAAACTCCAAACTAAAATATGTCAGTGAGTCCACCTTTATTCCAGACTCATGGTCCAGTAACGACAACATGAAGGTTCACGTATAAAAAGTGTTGGTATCACTCTGTGTTGAACAAACAAAAGTACCATCATCCAAATGTACTTGAAGTATCCAGAGTAAAAGTACTCATTGTGTAGGATGGCCCATTACACGTGAATGGATCTGATATTATTGATGATTATTGTGTTGATCACTTTAATCTTGGAGCTGGTAAAGTAAATGTTCCTACAGTATCAGAGAATCTAAAAATATCCGATTGTTTTGCCAAATTCAGAGCTTGTTGTCCTGCTCCACCTCCTGGACTAAATGTTTCCTGACAGAACATAAATATTTTACCGCTCAGAGAACATTTTAGTTCTTGTTCTAAAGCGTCGGCTGCTGTTGAACCCAATGAACCCTGGGTGTTCTTACCCAGCCGCAGTCTGAGCGAAGCTGTCCTTTAAAGGCTGCTCCTGACCTTTGCCAACTCAGGCTCCACTAACCAGCTTCTCCTCCTGCTCCCTGATGTACCACATGGTCTTCACCAGAGAACTGAGTTCAGGATTTTATAAAAACTGAGTCTGCTTGTGCAAAGTTGGCACTTTATTCTTCTTTTGCCCTGAAATAGCTGCTGATGCAGCTCCTGAAAGAAGTGGAGGAGGGATTCAGTCTCAGGCTGTGTCCACTAGATGGCGATGACGTTCTGCTGTAAAACATCCTGAATCAACACTGAGCTCTGGCTGAACCACAAAAACCAAAGACCTGATTAGATTTTATGGATTTTGAAGATAAACCTCTGCTGATACTCTTGTGTCCAATAACACCAGAAGGATCCAAAAAGATGAGCTAGTCAGACAGAGGTTACTGGACTTGTTCTGCTCAGAGGACGGAGCTCATGGTCTAGACACAGTGAGTCTGGTGATGAAGGCGACGTCTCTGTTTGGAGAAGACCTGCAGAACAAGGTCGTAGCTCTGATCACACACGCTGATGTGAGAAAACCTCAAAATGAGAACGCAAAAATCAAATGTGCCAGAAATGGGAAGAATCAGCCTGTTCACTTCCTGTTCAGTAACTGCCAGAATGAACGCCAGGAAGAAGAAGAAGAAGAAGAAGAACTGTGAACAGGACTTTTACTGGGAACAGAGGATTTTACTTTGTGGTATTTCTACTGTACAGTACCGTGTCTGTGTGTAGTGGGACAGTTAGTCTAATGTAGGACCCTCAGCTCCAGTGTTTTCCCCACACATTGAAGTCAGTGATATGGCTCCATGTGACCTCTGACCTGTCCGATCATAAACCAGATGGATCAGTCCTCTAAAAGGTAAAGAAACCCCAAAGGTCAGGGACGTACAGCAGAGTTTAGTCAAACGTCAGTGTGAAGGCTAAACTCTGTATAAGTAACACAGTCCTGTATATACTGTGTAAATATACTGCGTCAAGTAAATATACTGCGTATCTGTTACTGCACATTTCAACTGTTCTTCTTCGGGGTCAGGGTTCATCCAGTGAGATCTGCCTGAAGTGGGACGGAGCTGGACATGTGTGCAGGACATGGGTCATGCAATAATATTTATTATACATTATTTAGGATTTTTAAATTAAAGTGCAAATTAGGCAACAACATTTCAGTTTAAATAAGTATTTGATAGTAAAAGTACGTTTTCCTGAAACATGTACTTCAACATTCAGTGTGGGACTTTTATCTATTTTTATAAGTGTAGTATTTGTACTTTTTTAAGTTTTCTGAATATTTTCTAAATCTAATTTGAAAATGTTGAGACCTTTATTTTGCGAATACTCACCGGAAGTCCCCTCCCCCGGGCTGTTACCCCCGCTCTCCCTCCCTCCCTCCTCTCCTCCAGTCCTCCAGTCCTCCGCAGTTCGCCGCCGTCTCTCGCTTGTGTTGCCCGCTGTCCTCGCCTCCTCCCCGGCCTTTCTCTTTGTGGAGCCCCGCTGGTCTGACTGCGTCTGTGGAGCATCAGGGTGGAAGATGAGTCCCGCATCCCGGAGCTGGTTGTGGGTCTGGGGGTGCCTGCTGAGCCTGAGCTTTTGGACCCGGGCTCTGGAGCTGGAGGAGCTGTTTGAGTTCGGAGAAGAAGCCGGAGACCTGCAGCTGCAGCCCGGGTCGGACTCCACCGCCGCGCTGGGTCTGAACGGATCCGTGTCCTTCTTCGGCCAAAGCTTCGACCAAGTTCACGTGAGTTTAGTTTCACCTCGAGCTTCATTCATGACAATAAAAACCCGCCGAGAGAAAAAGAAAAATTAGGAAAAATCAAACTTGAACTTCTCACCTGTAGGTCCCGCACCTGTGGGGTCAGTCCGGTCCCTGAGACCTGATCCAAAGTCCAAACAGTGAAATAATAATTGGAGTTTATGTGGGGAAGGTCAAAGGTTGTGGAGCGTAAAGGTCCAGGTGCTGTTTCAGAAATACTTCATATATTATTTAAGGTGTTTATTTACTTCACAGTTTGTTTACTTGTTTACTGTGTTGCCTTGGTAACAGCCTGAGACACCAACAAAGTCTCTTAGCTCTGACCCTTAAGACTCCCCTCAGCCCGCCTCCTTAGAGTTAAGGGGAAATCAAATGTTTGATCAAGGATCAAAGTTTGTTTTATTGAATCTGAAGGTGACGTTCAGTTTTTGTAGACTGACACACTTGTAGGTTTTTCATGGTGTGTGTTCGTCTGTTCACTGTGAATGAAGCTTTATTGATCATCTGTAGACTTCAGGGCCCTTTGTGTTCCTGATCAGTTTTCCTCTTTGCTGTGAATCAGCGTCACACGTTTGTTTGGTCTGTGTGTGTGTGTGTGTGTGTGTGTGTGTGTGTGTGTGTGTGAGTGTGAGAACAGGCAGGAATGTGAGTAAATTAACAGCCTCTTATCAGCCCACACACACACACACACACACACACACACACAAACACACACACACATTCCTCAGCTCATGTGACGGCCAATCCAGATCGGAGCGTTTACACTTGGAGTAGAAACATCTGTTCCTGGATTTTCTTAATTCGATTTGGTTTTGTTGTCTTGAAGATCCAAAAATCAATAAGGGCTATAATTATCAGCTGATAATATCGATTGATCGGTTTTACAGGTCAGATCTGTGACTAAGAGAAGAACAAATCTTCTCAGGTTCTGTGGTTTTGGTTTGAACAATTAATCAAACAATGAATTGATTATCAACACAGCTGCTGATAGAGGATTGCTCTTCTGTCAATCAATCAATAGGTGACAATCTGATCGATAGTTTGATCTCTGAAGATCAGAGGTGATTTATTTACGGGGCAAAGTGCAGAACTGCTGCTCAGATTTGTTGTCACCTGGTTTGATTTCATTTTCTGAAACTGAACATCAGCCAAGGAACAAAAAGTTCCATCCGGCTCTGTTCTGGACCCGGTTCTGTTCTGACGACACCTGCAGCTGAAGATGACGACTGTGTTGTTAAATAACATCGGTGTTGAATGGACAGAAACTCGTGGTTGTGTCGTAATCTCTCAGCACTGGGCCACTGGTTGGTCAGACTGCAGGGGCCCCAGCAGCTGAGTTTTGCCCCAGGGGCCCGTGCAGGTTAATAAGTGAAGAGTTTGAACTGTGGAAAGTAAAAGCGTCTCGGATGGGATGTAAAGTCATCACATTAACAGCGAGAAACTGGACTTAAAGAACATGGACTCCACTGGTCCTGACCCTTTTCCTGCTTTGTTTCCAGCAGTGTTGGAGCAGTCGGGGGGGATGTTTTACATTCTTCCACAGCGATCAAAGCTGTGCCACAGGCGAAACACTAGAGCAGGACACGATTGAAGTCTGAAGTGTGTTTGGTTTGACTTTACCCTCATCACGTCTGTGAGGGTGCAGGAAGATGCCCCAGCAGTCCAAACCCCAGTCCTGCAGAGAGACTGTGGGTTATTAATAATAATCAGCTGACTTCAAACCAGCTGTTAGTGAGATTTTGATTTAAAAACATACGATAATAGGAAAACTGTCTGTTCATGATGAACCTGCAGCTTCACCATGAGTCTCGGTTCAGGGTTCTAGTTCCCTGGTTCTGGGCCTCAGTGTTCCAGTAGCTGTAAAAAGCCTCTGTCCTCTACCTGTTCAGCAGCAAACAGCAGCTGATGAACATAGTGGAGCATTTAGCAGCTAAAGAGCCAGAGATTTCCCTCAGGAGGTGGTGGAGACCAAACCCAGAGCTAAAACTGAGGGACTGAGACTCAGACACTGGTCCACATGGACCGGCAGGTTGGTCTTTACTTTCCCACTGTAATCAAGGCACAGAGAGCAGTGAGGAACCAGAACTTCATCCTAGACAACAATAAAGTTGTTTTGCTTTTTTGTTTCATTCAAACATCATGTTGTGTTTCCTGCTTTAATGTTTGACAGTTTTTTTTTTTTACTGTTTTTACTTTAACTCTTATTAGTCACTTCAACAAACATCGAGTGTTGTTATTTTACAGCAGCATCCACACGATTCATGCAGTTTCTGTGTCTCGTGCATTATTTCATACTTTTATTACGATTCAGCCTGGAGTACCTGGTCTTTATTCAAACAGCAGCAGCTCATGATAATGTGGATTTTCAGAGTAAAAGCTCAGCTGTCAGTGTTCATCTCTCAGTCTCCACTGCTGGATTTTCCCACAGTGTTGAGCTTAAATTAGTTGATGTGAACCATACAGGACCCACCCAGTCTTTCAAGCGTGTCTAACACACACTCACCGCCCTCAACTTTCCTTCCTCTAAAGTGAGTCTGTTGGCCTGTGCGTCCCTCATTCCAGTGATCGTTCCCTGAAGCCGTCCTTTCCATTCAGCTCAGGGCCGAACACTCTGCAGAGTCGACTGCAAACTAAAATCTGGCTCGGCTCTGGTTTTTGCTCCTGCGGAGAATTTCCGCCTGTTCCTCTGATCCTCAGCAGGCAGCGCCGAGTCCTCATAGACTTGGCACATCTGGAACATATAGATGGAAGACATCTGTCCTGCAAAACCAGGTGGCAGCTCTGCGAGTGTTTCCTCCCTCTGCTGTTCCCACACTGATAGTGATGATCTCAGGGGTCGGACATGTGTGATGTCAGAGACGTCCTGGCACGTTTCCACTGAGGAGCACATCTCAACAGGTCCTCGCACAGACATGACTTACTACCTGAAACAGGACATTTGAAGTAGAAAGTATCACAGGTGTACACAACCGAGACGTCCGACATGTAGAGGACACAGTGGCTGCAAAGTCCAGATCCCACCCAGAGACTGACAGCACCAATGAATGTGTGTGAATCCAGAACCTGGTTCAGCTTATGGGTCTGAGCCGTAGACCTCCATTGGTGTCCAAAAACTATTAAAACCCAGCAGGGAGCCACACCGCTGACCTGGCTCACATGGATCTTCCTAACCAACAATGGGAGGCCCGTCTATAATTCCAAAAACCAGCTCCAGACGCTGAGAACGGCCGTCACTGTTTACAGGCTCTGGTTCCACTGGTCCACCAGCTTCTCTCTGAGAATCCAATAATATCAGACACGTTGATGTGAAATGGGCCGTTCTGCACAATGACCGGTCTGGGTCTGGGTCTGGGACACTGTGAGTAACGAAACAACATGTGGATCTGACACGTTTTCATGTTTCTGCTTTGTTGAAGCTGAGAATCTAAAACTGGGAGAGGTGATTTTTTTATTATTATTTATTTATTTTTCTGGTTTAGATGGAGACAAAGTTCCTGCCTGATCCTGATCCTGAGTGTCCTGATGACCCTGAGGGCTCTGTGGGTGTTGTTAGTTGTTAGCTCTTAGCTTGTTCCGCCCAGACAAAGACCTGCTGTTTGCTCTGGGATGGAGCTCGAGTGTCCTTATCTCTGCAGGCGTCTTCTCTAAAGTCACAGTCCTGCTGGGAGACCCCCGGCCTTCCCCCCACGTGTTTCTGTCATTCATGCGTTTGCCAGCAGGAAGTCTGTGTCTGGGGGGTGGGGTGGTGTGTCTGCTGAGACAGTCCAGGCTTTGCAGAGGCACTGAAGCGAGACTGCTTCCCTCTGAGGCTCTTGTCTCTCCAGCATCAACTCAGATTTTTCCTTCCTTCATGTTTTCCGAGGCTCTGACCTTTGACCCTTTGGCTGCTGGAAACCTAAAGATTTGAAACGTTTGTTCTCTGCTCAGCTGGAGGCGTTTGTTTGTCTGTTTAAGACGCCATGAGGAGGAGGTTTAACTGTGTCTGTACAGATCTGAGCAGCTGTTTGGTCTCTGCCCGGCTCACGGCGGTACAGTACGTACATGTTGAGATAAGATGGAAAATACAGTTTACGTCTGGAGCTGCCGAAGAGCCAAACACGAGCAGCCGCTCACACTGGGGCCGCCCGCCTGCAGCAAACCTCCTCATGTTTAGATTACAATGACCGACCCTGATGAAGACTTCCTGCTGGTGGGGGTTTCTTTTCAGCCCCGTTTTCACTGTAGACACAGTTCAGCTCAGACCAGTCCCATAATCCTTTAGTCAGTAATGAAAACAGCCTGTGTGCAGCTCAGTGTTAGCGTGTTAGCACAGGGCGGCTTTACCTTAAAGACCACTCAAAACTGTTTCTGTTTACATCTCAAACACGTTTCAGGGTTTTTGGGTCAGTTTGACTCACCCCCTGGTCCCTGAGCCCCCACCCAGCAGCCATTGTAGCTGCATTAGCATGTGGCCAACACAAACATGGACCAGGCTGAACAAAGAGAAGCCCTGAGGGTTTTAGTCCCTGCAGCCAGAGAACCAGTGAACGAGCCCTCCAGGTGATAGTCCCACAGCAGGGTGCACCTGGACCTGCAACAGACCTGGGCCCCTGTTTGTTGTGTAATTGGATTAAACACAGTTTACTGCATGTGTGTGTGTTTTGTAAGCACAGTGTCAGCTGCAGCAGTAAAGGTCTTAATACTGTATTGAGACACAAGCCTGCACAGGTATCGGGGCCCAACAGGGGCACAAAGGGTTAGAAAACGGCTAAAGTGACACAAGGAGACACAAACTGGTCAGGTGTTATTTAATATGAGCTCTACAGGGTCGTACAGACCAGTGGCCAGTTTTGTGTGAAACCTGCTGTCGATGTGTTCAGGTCCCAGAGGATGAACCCCGCAGACCTTTAACCTTTTTGTCCGTTCGTGTCGGCCGAGTGTGAACACGCCTCATTCGTCCTTTCGCATTAATGAGGCCTCAGGGCTGCAGCTCTGTCACACACAGATCCTGAGGTCCATCCTTCCATTATCTAGACCCACTTATCCCTCTTTAGGGTCACAGGGATCAGCTGGAGCTCATCAGATCCTGAGATGTTGCATAAAGTCTAATTTCCACTGGTCACACCAGCAGAACGTGGCCCCAGGTCTCGGTTGCTGTTAGTTGCAGCATCAGTATTTTAAATTTAGTTCCTGTTGTTCACATTTAAAGAGAAATAACTGACGACTCTGTTGTTGTTGTTTTACCAAACAGCAGAGAATTATCAGCCGAGCCGTCGTGTTTTGTCTTTGCCTTGTGTTTGTGTTTGCCTGGAATCCAGAGGACGCACTTCAGTGCAGCACTCGGCCGTGTGGATTTACTGCGTGTGGGCGGGACTTTTACTCTGTAGCTGTAAAACCAACAGGAAGTCGCTCCCACATCATAAATCACATGAACTAATCAAAGTCTCATCCTTCTTCTTCTTCTTCTTCATACGTTTTCAGAAACAAACTCATCAGACACATATTTATGATTATTGTATTATTTATTATCAGCTGCTGTTCTGATGAGTCCTGATTATTATAAGGGCTGACGTGACACAGATCCAGAACCAGAAGATTTTACCTCATTATTTAGAGAATTTCTTTCACACTGAATCATAATTACAAGGTTTAAGTGAGATGACAACTTCATGGTTATTAGACGAGTTTTTTAGAGATGTGATCCAGGTTCTCTTCATTTTTAGATTCTATAAGAGTCATAAGTTGGAGATGATGATGAAAACATCCAGGACCCACAGTGTTTTGTTGTCTGACTCCTTCACTGACACATAAACCACTTCCTGTTTCAGATTAACACCAATGGCTTCGTGGCTGTAGTCGAGCCCCCGGATGAGAACCAGTACCTGGGCAAGATGCCAGCCAGTTTCAAGATGATCGCAGCCCTGCTGGGAGACCTGGACGACAGTGATGGACAGGGGAAGGTCTACTTCCGGCAGGACAGCAGTCCGGGCGTCTTGAGTCGAGCTGCCGAGCACGTCAGACGAGCCTTCCCCATTGAACAGAAAGTGGAGCCCACCAGTGCCCTCGTCATCACCTGGGCGAACATGGCCGCCCACGGGACGTCTGGACTAGGAGACAGACTGGACACTAAGGTGAGGGACTGTGCTGCATTTTGAGAAGCAGACGATGGTTTGTTTTATATCACTCTGCATATAAGAGCTATGGACTGTGGACTAAAAACAAGAATTACTGCTCTGTCCTTGTAGAGAAACACCTTCCAGCTGGTTCTGGCCTCCACGGTGTCGTCCTCCTACGCCATCCTCCTGTACCCGAGAGCCGGCCTGCAGTTCCTCTCCACATCAGTAGGAGGCAATAAGACGCTCCTGGAGGCTGGCTTCAATGAAGGTCTCGTGTCGAGCTGGTTCTGGGGAACCAATCAGGGGGTGTATTTCCGCACAACCACCAATGAAGAAACCTCCGTCAGGGAACTTACTGAGTACGAGTCCGTTGTCACTGTTTGACAATATCAGATACAAATGTTTGATCCACTTTGACTCAAAGAAACCAGGTTTTCTGATGACCGTGAATGTTTCCACACAGCATGTGAGAAGTTTAGAGAAAAAGTGTGATGGATTTTTCTTCCTTCCTGTTTCCAGAAAGACAAACTCAGGACAGAAAGGAGTTTGGGTGTACGAGGTCGGTGCCACAGTCTTCATCGCCATCACCCCAGGGATGGTCCCTGACCTTCCTGTGGAAGAGGACGCCACTGAACCTCCCGTTACCCTGTTGCCAAGGCAACCACATGAGCAAGAGGAAGTGGATTTCTCAACCCACGAAACCGGACTGACGATGACGTCTGAGTCTGCAGTACCAGAAGAATTTTCATCTGAGTCTCCCACTGACTACCAAACCAGTTATCCAGACACTGAAACACCCACACCGTGGTACATGGTCACTGAAACGGTGACCACAGAGCCGTATTACGAAGAGACAGACCAGGAATACCCCGAATATGAGACCATTGCACCAACATACACCAGCCCTGAAGGGTACCCAGACCCATCTGAGCCATCTGACCCAGACGTGTCTGATCCAGCGGACCCGGACGTGTCTGAACCAGCGGACCCGGACGTGTCTGAAACAGCGGACCCAACCGTGTCTGAACCAGAGGAGCCGGACGTGTCTGAACCAGCGGACCCAACCGTGTCTGAACCAGAGGAGCCGGACGTGTCTGAACCAGCGGACCCAACCGTGTCTGAACCAGAGGACCCGGACGTGTCTGAACCAGAGGACCCGGACGTGTCTGAACCAGCGGACCCAACCGTGTCTGAACCAGAGGACCCGGACGTGTCTGAACAAGCGGACCCAACCGTGTCTGGACCAGCGGACCCGGACGTGTCTGAACCAGAGGACCCGGACGTCTCTGATCCAGCACACCCGGATCTGTCTGAACCAGCAGACCCAGATGTGTCTGATCCAGCGCACCCAGACCTGTCTGAACCCAAATATCCTGATGAAACTGAAATCACATACTCCACCCCTGAACCTTTCCAACCAGGATACACTGCCCCTGACATCAGTAAAACTAGATATTCTCCAGTTGAGCCAGGGTACCCTGACCCTGATTTAGTCCAAACACAGTACAACAACCCTGAACCGGTCCAACCAGCACCACCACGTTCCCCGTTCCAGAGCCCCCAGATTGTGGTGGTGGATGAAGTGGAAGTCCTGGATGTGGATGGTAAGTCTCTGCTGGAAGAATCAGTCCAAAGTGTAAAGTAGTTGTTTTTTTTTTAGGTGATCCTGTCCTGAAGCTTTGTTCATTTTGACTGATTGATTGATTGATATGTTCTTGATATGTTTTCACAGTATTTAAGTACAATTTGGAGACGTGTGCTCACCACAGGCACAACTGCTCTGCCTTCGCCGAGTGCCGGGATTACACCAACGGGTACTGCTGCCACTGCAGGCCTGGTTTCTATGGTAACGGCATGGACTGTGTTGCAGAAGGTGAGAAGCAGCCGTCCCAAAAAGTTTTTCCAGGGTCAATGAATCTGACCATCAGTACCTCGATGAAGCTTTTGTTCTGTCAGATCATCACTTCCTGTTGCCAAACGCCAAAACTTTATTTTGTCATGTTCAGAAAAATGTTTGATCGTTTAAGCTCGTTGCCTCCGATGACGCCTCAATGTTCAGATTGTCGCCGTTGGAACAAGAGAACATTTCATGATAAACTGCAGATTATCCAACTAGTCTCTGTTCTTTGACGATGGATCAATTTAATTGATTATTTGATTGTTTTGGCTTTTCTCAGGACACATTGTTTCATCACGTGACACTTGTTGCTTCTTTCTGTGCATGTTCTGGGCAAACCCAGTGTCTGACCCTGAACCCGTAATGTTTCACCATGAATAGGATGATCAGTTAATAATCAATAAGAAACTTTAGTAAATGGACTTTTCTCTTAGAACATGGAGAGAAGGCACCAAGTTCACGTGTTAGTGTTGTAGAAAGACACTAACCAAGAAAAACCCTTTAGCTTCCAGCTGCTGTGGAGGATTGTTGTCATGTCTGAGCTGATCCTCTATCTGTGGCTCTGATCCTGAAGTGGAACTAATCAAATTCTGTTCCAGTGATCAAATAAACTGTTGCTTTGCAGGAAAACCACAGAGGATGAACGGGAAGGTCCACGGTCGAGTGTTTGTGGGGAACTCGCCTTCGCCTGTGGAGCTCCGTAACAAGGACTTGCACTCGTACGTGGTGGCCAACGACGGTCGGGCCTATGTGGCCATCAGCAACATCCCAGAGAGTGTGGGCCCCTCCCTGCAGCCTCTGTCCTCCCTGGGGGGAGTGATCGGCTGGGCCTTCGCGCTGGAGCAGCCCGGCTACCAGAACGGCTTCAGACTCATTGGTGAGAGACACGATGCTGGTTCTGCGTAAAGTGCTGGATTTGACTGTGCCGATACCCACCTGTCTTTTCTCCTCCGTTCATGCAGGCGGCATGTTTTCCCGGCAGGCCGAGGTGATCTTTCAGCCCGGCAACGAGCGTCTGAGCATCAAGCAGCAGTTTCAAGGGATCGACGAACACGACCACCTGGTGGTGAGCACCGAGCTGGAGGGACGTCTGCCCGCCATCCCAGTGGGGTCCTCGGTCCACATCAACCCGTACAAGGAGATCTACCAGTACGGCAGAAACCGTAAGGCCCAGTAACAGCTACGACTAATAAAGCAGGCAGTGGAGATCTGCTGTGCTGAGGTATTCACTGTTTCCTCCTTCCAGTCATCACCTCCTCCTCCAGCCGCGACTACACCGTCACCTCCCCCGATGGCACCACGCAGACCAGAAGCTACCAGTGGCGTCAGACCATCACCTTCCAGAGCTGCCCGCATGACGAGGCCATCGGGGCGGCGCCGTCCACCCAGCAGCTCAGCGTGGACCAGATCTTTGTGCTGTTTGACGCCAGCAACAATCTGATGCGCTACGCCATGAGCAACAAGATCGGCTCCATCCACAGTGAGTCCTGACGCCACCGCAGGCCTGATGAAATCCAGTACTCTGACAGCAGAGACAGATATTAAGCCAAGGTCCCTGTAAAGAAACAAAGTCCGGTCAAATGTGATTTCTGAGACTTTACCCCCACACTGATGCTGCACATCACTCATGTATGAGCAGCATTTATTTATTTCTCTTGACTTTTAGCAGAGACAGGAAAGAACCAACAGTTTCAGAATCAGATAATGAGAATCATCATTATTTGCAGCTCTAATAGACGTCCCACTGACATCAGACAATCAGAAGTGTTAGTGGTGCCTTCACAGACCAGCACAGTGCAGGTTGTGCACGTGGAGCGTGGTCGTCGGTCTGGGACAGTCGCAGTGAGACCAGGTCTGGTTTTACCCAGAAACACAGCTCCAGCTGTTTTTGTGTCTCAGAGGAAGACCTATGGCGTTCTGAGCTGTGTTTCCTCAGCTGTGGTCTCAGAGCGACCGCAGGGGGTCCCGTCGACCAGACACCAACCTCCGGGGGAGGGGGGGCATCAGGAGCATTTTTTTAATAAAGAGGGGTTGAAGGTATGAGGGCGGGTGGGGGCTGTGGACAGGACACTCGGGGGTCCAGACTTAGACAAGCAAACAGGACTCAGCTGAGCCTTGTTGGCAAGAAGAGAAACATCTGGGTCGTGTTTCAAACATGGGGCCAGCTGCATGATGGGAACTATGTGGTTTCTGTCCGCACATTATATTTCCTGTCTTTCTATTCACATGTTAATGATGATTAACTAGAGCTGCCAGTGATGATCTTCCTCATTATTGACTGATCTGACGTCCCTATAAAGTGTCAGGGTCAGTTTGCTGCCAGAACCAGGAAGCACCAGACTCTTTTCGTGTCACTGCCTGGTCTGGTGGGATGTTGTCAGTGATCCTGGGTCCTAGAGGACAAAGGTCCTGGATCGTGTCCTGTTGGTCCAGGCAGAAGATGCTGATGTTGGTGTTTTCTCACAGGCGTTCCTCCAGAGCACAACCCATGTTTCACCGGTCGACACGGCTGTGACGTCAACGCCATGTGCAGACCGGGCGACGGCCTCCACTTCACCTGTGAATGTGCTGCTGGTTTCACTGGAGACGGACGCTATTGCCACGGTAACACATCCTGCACACGGTCAGACCAAAACACACACACACACACACACAAAACCATGAAGGGTCATGACAAACGATAAAACTCAAGGAAAGTAAGCAAAGATAAAACAACATGTGCGAGAAGAAAAGACATGATTCACGGTATTAAAATATAAACTGAGCAGAAAGAAATAAAAAGTGTGAGGCAGCACAGACACAGCTGTGTTTTGTCTTAGGGTGCCTTAGGGTGCCTTAGGGTGGGGGTGGTCACATGTTCAGGGGCCTGTTATCTCCTAATGTGTCCCTGAACACTGAGGGCTCCACCGAGCAGCTGTGTGTTGATGTTATTACAGATTAGAATATTTAAGTGTTTATATAAAACCAGGGTCAAACTACTCTGACTGTGTTTCCTGTCTGTGACTGGCAGATACTGATGAGTGCAGGGAGACTCCTCAGGTCTGTGGATCCAACGCCGTCTGCACCAACCAGCCTGGAAGCTTCCACTGTGAGTGCGCCGCCGGCTTCCTGTTCGCCGGCGACGGAAGGACGTGCGTCGGTACGTTTAGATCAGTGTGTGTGTGTGTGTGTGTGTGTGGGCGGGCCCAGTGTGTAGGTCCTTGTTGCACATGCAGATGATTCAAACGTCGCCAAGAGACACAAACAAAGACGGTTTTGTGCGACTGTAAATGGGATGTTTCAGACTGATTGTTGAACATGTGACTGACGTGCACCAGAAACACTTTGTCTGTGCAGAAGAGGAAGCCCGAAGGTCCTGGCCTCCAAAATGTCCTTAAATCAAACATCTTGTGCTGTAATTCACTCAAGCTGATGCTGCACAGTGTTTCCGTCTCCTCCATGTTCCAGCTCAGGTCCAGGTCTGAAGCTGAACTGGTCCAAAGTGGTAAAGTGAAATGTCGGAGATGCAGTGATGGCTTCCTTCCTTCTTTTCTGCTGATAATACTTTGACACCTTTACTTAAGTAGGATTTGAATGTGGAGTATTTTCACAGCCTGTGAACCGGGTCTGTCTGCGCTGACACGTGTTCTGTCTGGTCCTGCAGAGGAGAACCGGCCTGTGGACCACTGCCACAGAGGAAGCCATGACTGTGACGCTCCTGAGAGAGCGCTGTGCAGCTACACCGGCGGCTCGTCCTACGTCTGCTCCTGCCTGCCGGGTTTTGTGGGTGACGGTCGGGACTGTGAGGGTGAGTCCGTGGATTTTGGCAGCTGTGTCTGCAGACCTTGGGCAGTGGTTTGACCGGTGTCTGTGCCAAAGGTCGTAGCAGTGTCTGTTTCCTGTGTGTGACGCAGCTGAACAAAGAAAATGTGTCTGTGAGGTCTTACAGTCAGAGCCAGGACCAGAAGGTCCAACATTGATGGTCCTAAATGTAAGAGACACACTGGCTGTCTACAGCAGCATAGTTGTCCAAGTGGACTTCCTGCACTTTTCAGCCTCCTCAGTGACACAGAAGTGGTCTCTGTGGGCCCCGGGGACAGGAAGTGTGGAGCCCTGCCCCACAGCTGCTCACGTTTACATCAGCCTGTCACTGAAGAGCGTCCACACAGAAACCAGCAGCCGAACTTTACAAAGTCTCACCTTAAAGTTTGTGTGTGTGTGTGTGACACTGGTCTCTCTGGCTGTTCGTCCTCACCTTTGTCTCGTTCTCCCTGCTCAGACGTAGACGAGTGTCAGCAGGACCCGTGTCACCGCGACGCCTTCTGCTCCAACACACACGGATCCTACGCCTGCCACTGCCGCCATGGTTTCCACGGAGACGGCCTCCATTGCAGCCCCACGCCCTCAGGTAGGACGCCCGCGTACCTGCTCAGGTGTAAACAGAGTGTGGTGTTTCAGGCTGCAGCTGTGGAATAAACACCGAGTCAGCTGAGGGTCACATGAACCATGACCCAGAAGAACGAGGGCGTGGGATGAACAGACCGACTCTCATAATGTTTTACAGCTTTACATGTTCTCTCCCTCAGCTTTGTCTTTCATTCCCCTTCTCCTCCTCATTCTTTTCCATTTCATTTGGTCTTAAAGCCAAAAACACATTTTAGTCCCACAGCAAGATCAAAGTCCAGCCCAGCCCAGGGTGCTGCACTTTGGATACTACTCCACTTTAACTGCTGTAACGTTTGAGATGAACTGACAGTTTCCAGACTCGAGTTCTTCTCTTCTGCTTCTTGTGGTTGTTGTTGTTGTTGTGGTTGTGGACCTGAAGCTGCAGACGCCTTCACTGATTCCAGGTGTCAGAGTTAATTACAGCTTCACTCCTGAGTTTTGTCACATTTTGGTCTGTGTCTGAGCTGCCTGGCCTCTGAAAGGCCTCATTTGGTGTCAACACTCGTCTCAGCGTCTCTGCCTCGGCCCTGTTCTCAGGGGTCGTCTCTGTGGGAGCAGACGTGGTGCAGTGAGGACACCCTGTCGCCTGGGGTGCGGGTCTGTTACGGCCTTGGGGGGTAAGGGTGTGCAGAGAGCCGAGGCTGGTGCAGATCACCACAGCCCTCTCATGCACCTGCAGCTGCCACGTCCTGAAATCTGTCAGTCTGGAAATACCAAAGGAAGCTCAGTAAAACAGCAAAGAGCAAAACAACGGTGATGTTGAGTCCTGACAGTTCAGGCTGACGTGTCCTCAAAGGGCCACCGTACAACACAGGGTTTTATTGATAACATGAAAGTTCATTTTACTCCAGGTTTTGTTTCTGATGTGTTTATTGCTTTGTTTTCTGTCTGTGCTCACGTGCACACACTCCATCTCTCTGACATGCAGAGACATGCATCATGGGCAGATGTCTCACTCTGGCTGTTATCTTGTGTCCTCAGAGCGCGAGAAGACCCAGTGTGAGCGTCACAGAGAGAGCGCCCAGGCCTCCACCCCCTTCCTCCGGCCTCGGCCGTCCGTCGGTCACTACGTCCCTCAGTGCGACCAGCACGGAGCCTACGAGCCCACCCAGTGTCACGCCGGCATCGGCCAGTGCTGGTGTGTGGACGCCAACGGTCAGGAGATCCCCAACACCAGAACTGGACCGGGCCACACTCCTCTGTGTGAGTCCTCAGCAATAATTATCACTGTTAACGAGCACAGACAGTAATCAAACAGGAAATGTGACGACCACATGTGGACTCATGCGGTCTAATCTGAATCTGCACACACATGAACCGCTGAAACTCTCGTCCCACACAGGCATCGACCAGACGGTGACTCCTGCCCCGGTGGGTCCGACGCCACGACCTGGCGTCCACCCCATCGCCCCAGGGACACACCTGCTGTTCGCACAGAGCGGGAAGATCGAGCACGTTCCTCTGGATGGATTCAGCATAAAGAAAGAGGAGGCCAAGCCGCTGCTGCACATCCCTGTGAGTCTCTTTGAACCGTCACTGGGTGAAGCCTCGGCCGACTGGGGGGGTCTGTCGCTGGAACATAAAAACCCAAACAGAGTCATTATAGAAAAGAGTCTTTGTGGTGACGACGTTTGGTCGTCATATAAATTGATGATGGGAAACATACACAGAGTCGCTGTAGGTTATGAAGCCACGTCAGCACATTCCTGCCTGCTCTGAAACAGTCCTCAGATTGTTCTGCAGCATCAGAACTCTCCTCTTTCAGAGAGTCCATAATTCATCAGTCGGTCTGCATCAGTCGCCCCCTCACACTTCACACAAAAGACTCTGAAACTGTCTCCAGAAGAATGAAAGCATCTGTCTCCTCCTCTGTGTTCTGTCAGGACCGGGTGGTGATCGCTGTGGCCTACGACTGTGTGGAGAAGACGGTCTACTGGACCGACATCACCGGGCCGGCGATCAGCAAGGCCAGTCTGAGGGAGGGAGACATCGTCCCCGTCGTCACTACGGGTACAGCAAAGTGTTCAAGTCATCCAGGGCCAGAGTGTCGTCTGGTGCAGCGGGTCAAACATATGTTTAGATATAGTACTACTGTAGTACTGCAGTTTAGATATAGTACTACTGTAGTACTGCAGTTTAGATATAGTGCTACTGTAGTACCGCAGTTTAGATATAGTGCTACTGTAGTACTGCAGTTTAGATATAGTACTACTGTAGTACTGCAGTTTAGATATAGTGCTACTGTAGTACCGCAGTTTAGATATAGTGCTACTGTAGTACTGCAGTTTAGATATAGTACTACTGTAGTACTGCAGTTTAGATATAGTGCTACTGTAGTACCGCAGTTTAGATATAGTACTACTGTAGTACTGCAGTTTAGATATAGTGCTACTGTAGTACTGCAGTCTAAGCACTTTACACTATTTGTCCATTCGCTCACACTCACACTCCAGTGAGACCAAGGATCGATCCACCAACCCTCTGGTTCGTGGTCGACCTGCTCTCCCTCCTGATCCACAGCGCTGGGAGGATAATGTCATGAGGTGCTTTCAGAAACTCTGTGTCCTGCTGCTTCTCCTGCACTGATGTTTAACTACCTTATATACTTTTGAAGTACAAACAGTACAAACCACAATCCCCCAGGTGCGTGCTGGTCCTGACGGTTCTTTGTCTAAACCCCGTTTCCTCAGAGCTGCAGAGTCCTGAAGGCATCGCCATCGACCACGTGGCCCGTCTCCTCTTCTGGACCGACTCCATGCGAGACACCGTGGAGGTTTCCAAACTGGACGGCAGCCAGCGCAGAGTCCTGTTCGACTCCGACCTGGTCAACCCTCGGCCCATCGTCACCAACCCGGCGTACGGGTGAGTGACACAAAACTGGGTTGCAATAAAACTTAACACGGTGCAGTAGTTAAGTAGTACTACTAGGAACAGCAGTAGTACTACTAGGAACAGCAGTAGTACTACTAGGAACAGCAGTAGTACTACTAGGAACAGCGGTTGTACAGTACAGGTCTATTACTTTGATGTTTTGATGAAATAAAAACAAAAACAGGAAGTTTAATAAAAAATGTTTATTATTGATTCCAGATGAACTTTCAGTAAAGGAATTTCAAGGCATTATGGGTAGTATTGATATATTATTGATATATACTGTTCTAACAGTATGAGCAGTAATAGTACTGTGCTGCAGTAATGAATTACTGTATTACTGTAGCAGTGGGTTCTAACGGGTTGGCCCTAATGGTTTCAGGCGGCTGTACTGGGCAGACTGGGACAGAGATGGGCCGAAGATCGAGACGTCCAACATGGACGGGACAGACCGCAGCGTCCTGGTCAAAGACGACCTGGGGCTTCCCAACGGTCTGACCTTTGACCACGAAAAGCAGCAGCTGTGCTGGGCCGACGCAGGTGAGACACATCGGTCCGCCTCAGTCTGCACTCAGAACCCGTCCCACCCCGTCAGTCCAGGTGTCTCTCAATGTTGACTGATCGATCCGTGTTGATCCGCAGGAACCCGGAAGGTGGAGTGTATGGATCCTCACCGCAGGATGAGGAGGCAGATCGTTGCCGGGATCCAGTATCCGTTCGCCATCGTCTCGTTTGGAAGGAGCCTGTACTACACCGACTGGAGGAGGTACACACACACGCACATGCACGCACGCACACGCGCGCACACACACACGCACACACACACACACACACACACACACACACACCATTAACTTGATCATCTTGGGATTTTGTCTATATTTCTTAAAAACTATAAATTTCCTAACATGCAGTGAAATGTTGACACAGTCGAGTCCTGGTGGTTTTTGTCTCAAAGATCATCCTGCAGAATTTGGTCCAGAAACACAGGGACCTCCCAGAAATCCTCTGCCGGTTCCCACAAACCTGAACCGTCTAATGTTCTACCTGTTTTACTGAAATTCATTAGGAGGATCCATAGATCCATTTGAGATAAACAGCCCTGAGCCGTAAACGCTGCTGTTTGACTGCAGCTGTCAAATAAAAGGTTTCCATGTGTCTCATCAATCAGACTCCAGTGTGTGGTCCCAGTGTTTCCATGACTCTCTTTCTGGTTATGTTCCAGGGAGGCCGTGGTCGCCGTGGACCAAAACACAGAGAAAGAGACCGAAGAGTTCCTGCCGCAGAAACGCTCTCGGCTGTACGGCATCACCACGACGCCGACGCAGTGTCTGCAAGGTACGAGTCGTCTGAGCCAACCACAGAACTGGGGGAGCTGGGGGAAGCTTAGCAAAGTATATAGGAACAGGTCAGATGTTAGGGCTGATGTTTCATGTACATGATGGTAGCGGTTTGAGTCTGAGGTTCCCCCGCCCCACTTTGGGATTTACTGAACTACTGTAAGACTGATGCAGTTTTCAGTTCACCTACATCACGTGAGAATGAAACCAGCTGGTGGTTTTTCAGAGGCTTTGAGCTCTGCACTGCTGAGTCCTCCGTCCACAGTGGAGACAGATGGGATTTAGTTCACAGAGCAGAGCACTGGAGAAACACAGGACAGAACCTGCTCCGGACTCCCGTGTGCACAGAGGTCGGCTCCACCTGTCAGTCAGAACTGAAGACGCTCACAGGTGAAACGTCAAGGTGAGCTGCCAAATTCAGGACTTTTGTGGATTCACCATGATTCGTCTGAAGGAGAGACTCCACAGACATGCAGCCGGACTTCTCAGCTGACAGAACCCACATCCATCCAGGTTTCACTTGAGTGAACAACCCAGAACGCCTGTAAATTGAAACGTCCGTGTTGTGCTTTGGGTGTCCTGGCCCTTTAACTGCGACAGTGTATATGTCCCGTCAGCTGGGGGCCCACGGCTCTGTGGACTCAGACTGGAACAGTTGGGTGTGGGGGCAGCACAGATGTGCTCTGTGAGCGTGGTAATTGATTCCAGACTATAGCATGTTGATGGATATAAGCGTGGGAACTCTGGGCCAGAGTGACCCCAGGGAATCCAGCTGTGGATGTGGAGACTCACAACTGGCTCTGAGCCCTGAACTATAGAGCCGGCAGTGATGGGAAACAGCCCAAGTGTCTGTGTCCACCTCCTGGTTTCTCTGGAGCCAACAATGAACTGTTCCTCCCCTTCCTGAAGCTGTGGCCTCACGTTACATTAGTTTCACTGGGAACATGTTGGAATTTCACTTTTCACTGGGTTTGACCAGCTGACTGACCTGATAACAGACAAACTGCAGAGACAAAGACCGACTGTTGTCCCTGAACGTCGCCTTCGTCTGGACCAAGCAGTGAACACACCGCAGACGGTTTATAGCTGCCTCTGATCCAGACCATGTCTGAGAAGAAGCTGCAGGTGGAGCTGCTGTTGGCAGGACTTGGTCTTTGGTTGTGGAGGAGAAACTGGCCAATCAGAGCGCTCTCTCTCTCTGACTAATGGGGGACACACCTGAAAGACGAGGGCGACAGACGCTCACTGACGGCCCACGGTCGGCGGACTGCCGACCTGCTGTCGTCCCTTTTGAGGAAACACACCAGCGAAAACAACATCTGGAGACGTCACATGACTGTCCCTCAGGTTTTCTGCCATTTCAGCAGCGAAATGACAAACAGCAGATTCGTTATGAAGAACTGTCAGCTGTGGTCAGTCTGAGCAGGAAACATAAACTCCGACTATCATGTTTTTAGATTTGTGACTTGTTTCCTGTCCTGTGTCGACTGTTCTCCTGTTATGGAAGGTTCTTACAGAACAGAAAGTCACTAACGTTCTCACCTTCTGTCCCCGTCAGCCTACAACTACTGCTCCGACAACGGCGGCTGCTCTCACCTGTGTCTGCCGCGGCTCGGAGGCTTCACCTGTCGCTGCCCGGACGCCGCCGACGGTCTGTGCGAGGAGAGGAACCTGTGAGGTCTGCAGGGTGGAGGAAGACAAAAAAAAAACAACACACTTAACTGAATTTTCTACTTTTCTTACTTGAATTGAACATTTGTACGATCGTTTTGTGTTTGGCCTTTAAAGCTGTGCAGACCTCACTGTGTTTACGGTGCCGCATTTCAGGTGAGACCATTAGATTTGAGTTTCTGACGCGTTGGTGCAGCGGGTGTTCCCGGTTCGACTCCAGGTCGAGGAGTTTCATTCCAAAAAGAGAAAAAGTGACTGAATGTGGCACAGATTCAGCAGGTACCCGAAGAACCCTGAGGGACCAGATACTCAGGTTTAAAGGTACTGAGTGATGGACTTCAGGTTGTGTTTGTTTTTAATGTTGAAATACTTGTTTATCGATGTACTCACAGATAAGAGCAAGAGACAATCAGACATAACTGTAACCACTTCCTGCTCTAGGCCTTAACGTAATGAAGACTTTCATGTCGACAGTCTACAGACTGTCTTATGAGAACCTGAACATCAATAGTCCAAACAAACGTTCTGTTTAACAGAACAAACGAACAGTTTTAGGAACCAAAGGGAAAATGATTCGTTTTAAAAGCAAAACATTTCCACTGGTGGCCACATGGTGGCGCTGTGACGCAGAGGTTCTAACTGAGATCCAATTAATGAGGAGCGTCCCTCAGGTGGACGCACCTGCACGTTCAGATGAGGCCGTTTGCTGACGTGTTGAACATGAACAGATCTGATTGGTCGACTTTGCTTTTTGCTTTTATCTCCCTCCAGTTTTTTAAATGACCAAATGGAAAATACACAAAAATGATCCGAGGCCTTTCCTTCCTGTTTGATCTGTGAAGTTTGGAGACTAAGGGCTGATCAGTTTTAGAGCAGCTGTTACAGATGAAGTTTTTTATTGCTAAAATAACCTGAAAGTATTTTATATTTTAGTAATCCTGTTTTATAAAACGAAGAAACTCAGAAGTGAGTTCTGCAGTTGGACCACTAGTCCCCAAAAACCACAGGCCAGATTCTTAATATCATTAATAAAAACTACAAATATTAAATGTCTGTTTTTACAACTTTACACAAGATTTATTCTGTTTGTGCTAAACTGTGTTTCACATGAACCTGTAAATACTCATTGATATTTTTCTGTGGTGCTGATGTTAACCTGAGATCTACCTGAGATCTACCTGAGATCTACCTGAGATCTACCTGAGATCTACCTGGTGATGATGATGATGATGAGGACAAAGGTGTGTGCAGGTCATGGGTTTTGGACCGTACCTCCTGTTGTTACACTCAGGTTCCAGTCTGTGTAAGAGCAGGTCTGTGTAATGTTGGTTCTGGAAAATTCTCCTCAGGTCTTCTGGAAACAAACGGCATCAGGATCAGCATCGAGGCTGCACAACATTCACACTCATGGCCTACACTTTAGGGACGTGTCTGACAAAGACCTCGTTAACTTGCAGCTCTGCTGGTGTGTTGGTTCCTTCACCACGTTCTCTCTGTCTGTACCGAGCATCAGCCAAACAGGGAACAAGAACAATTAAACCTTTATTAAACATCAGTCTGGTGTTTTCTGTTCCGTCTGATCAAAATACTGAGAATGTTTGGAGCATCAAACAGTCTCAGTGTGTCGGACTCTGGACTCTCAGCAGCTACAGCGGAATCAGGTAGAAACAGACTTGTGCCCCGAGGGAACCCAGAAACCTGCTGTTTTTACTCACCAGAACCAAAGTCAGAGCCCAAAAACACCTGTTAGTACTGTGATCCTGTACTGCAGTACCAGTAGAAATACCAGAGTAAAAATCCTCTTGCATTCAAATGTTACTGCAGTAAAAGTCCAAATCATCATCCAAATGTACTTGAAGTATCCAAAGTAAAAGTAGTTATAAACTGACGTTAACTACCTTATATACTTCTAATTTGAAGTACTTTATATACCGCTGGGTAGCTGACGTTAACTACCTTATGTACTTCTGATTTGAAGTACTTTATATACCGCTGGGTAGCTGACGTTAACTACCTTATGTACTTCTGATCTGAAGTACTTTATATACCGCTGGGTAGCTGACGTTAACTACCTTATGTACTTCTGATCTGAAGTACTTTATATACCGCTGGGTAGCTGACGTTAACTACCTTATGTACTTCTGATCTGAAGTACTTTATATACCGCTGGGTAGCTGACGTTAACTACCTTATGTACTTCTGATCTGAAGTACTTTATATACCGCTGGGTAGCTGACGTTAACTACCTTATGTACTTCTGATCTGAAGTACTTTATATACCGCTGGGTAGCTGACGTTAACTACCTTATGTACTTCTGATCTGAAGTACTTTATATACCGCTGGGTAGCTGACGTTAACTACCTTATGTACTTCTGATCTGAAGTACTTTATATACCGCTGGGTAGCTGACGTTAACTACCTTATGTACTTCTGATCTGAAGTACTTTATATACCGCTGGGTAGCTGACGTTAACTACCTTATGTACTTCTGATCTGAAGTACTTTATATACCGCTGGGTAGCTGACGTTAACTACCTTATGTACTTCTGATCTGAAGTACTTTATATACCGCTGGGTAGCTGACGTTAACTACCTTATGTACTTCTGATCTGAAGTACTTTATATACCGCTGGGTAGCTGACGTTAACTACCTTATGTACTTCCTGATCTGAAGTACTTTATATACCGCTGGGTAGCTGACGTTAACTACCTTATGTACTTCTGATCTGAAGTACTTTATATACCGCTGGGTAGCTGACGTTAACTACCTTATGTACTCTGATCTGAGTACTCTTATATACCGCTGGGTAAGCTGACGTTAACGACCTATGTACTTCTGATCTGAAGTACTTTATATACCGCTGGGTAGCTGACGTTAACTACCTTATGTACTTCTGATCTGAAGTACTTTATATACCGCTGGGTAGCTGACGTTAACTACCTTATGTACTTCTGATCTGAAGTACTTTATATACCGCTGGGTAGCTGACGTTAACTACCTTATGTACTTTCTGATCTGAATTACTTTATATACCGCTGGGTAGCTGACGTTAAACTACCTTATGTACTTCTGATCTGAAGTACTTTATATACCGCTGGGTAGCTGACGTTAACTACCTTATGTACTTCTGATCTGAAGTACTTTATATACCGCTGGGTAGCTGACGTTAACTACCTTATGTACTTCTGATCTGAAGTACTTTATATACCGCCGGGTAGCTGACGTTAACTACCTTATGTACTTCTGATCTGAAGTACTTTATATACCGCCGGGTAGCTGACGTTATCTACCTTATGTACTTCTGATCTGAAGTACTTTATATACCGCTGGGTAGCTGACGTTAACTACCTTATGTACTTCTGATCTGAAGTACTTTATATACCGCCGGGTAGCTGACGTTATCTACCTTATGTACTTCTGATCTGAAGTACTTTATATACCGCCGGGTAGCTGACGTTAACTACCTTATGTACTTCTAATTTGAAGTACTTTATATACTGCAGTTATCAGATAAAAAGTACAAGGTTTGGCTCTGACATGTAGTGAAGTCCAAGGATGAAGTAGAACAAGATAGAAATACTCAGGTACAAATACTTCAGAATTAGAAGTGCAGTACTGGAGTAAAGGTACTGAGGTAGTTTCCAGCCCTGGTGTTTCGAGGACTTTGTGTTGATGCTGATCAATGAGGTTCAGCTGAAGGCTCTTCTTCTTCTTTAAGTGGTTCTTCCAAAGCTGTGAGGAAACGATGACGGTGACCGGACGTTAATTCAGGTTTGAGGTTTATACTTTCAGGTTTTCCTGCCCTACATGTGTCACAGCTCCACATTAACAGCATCAACAATTAGACTAATCAAGAAACTCAAATGATTAACATATTTTGATGATTAACATTTTATTGATTTTGCTTCTGATTCTCCGGACTTTTACACTTGTAATGAAGTACTTCTACACTGTGTATTACTGTGTACTATGATCTACAGCTGGATGTTGATAATACAGAGAGAAGTAAAAGGTTATTGAATCAGGTTTCTAACTCTTCCTGTTGACTCTATACCTGGAGTCCTGGAGTCCTGGCTCTAAATGACCCTGGTTCACTTTCTTGGTTTTCCGGAGCTTCTGAATGGGCCCATGTCTTTTCTTCCTCCACTGCAGCTTGGTGAAGCTGAGGACACATCTCATTGTTTTTGCAGTGGATCATTTTGAATGAGAACAAACCGAGTGTGTGATCATGTTTATTGCACAACAATCGCTGAGTGTGATTTAAGATGAGACGCTGATTCTAGAAGCTGAATCCACCTGTTACATTTCAACAAACCAGGGCAAAGTTGTTCTAGCGTTTCCTGTGATTCTGTGAGGACTGTGAACGCAGCGTAAAGAGAAGCGGGTCGAGTGTCATGCAACATGTCAACAAATCCATCCTGAGCAGGTAAAGTCAGTCCAGCTCAGTGTGGATGTGTGTCCTCACTAACAGAGACATACAGCGTCCACAGTCTGCTGCTGTTTTTCAGTCCAAGTCCAGTCCTGTCCAGTCCTGTCCGGTCCTGTCCCTGCTGCGGACCGGGCCGACTCTTCACCCCCTGCTCCGGGTCAGGTCCAGCGCACCAGCACCTGGTCTCCGTCCTCTATGGAGTAAAACTGCAGTGTCTTCAGGTCGCTTTCGATCTCGAACTCCGTCCCCACCATCTGCAAAGACCAGAACACTGGACCGTCAACAGAGGCCTGAGGACAAAGCTTCTAGTTTCCCGGACAGAACCAGGAAATACACGTTCATGTCACAACAAATACAGACACTTCTGTGCAGGATGAAGGTGAGGTGGATCAGATGCTGTGGCGGCACCAGATGAAGGAGACATGTGGGGCCCAACACCTCACTGAGACGCCTCCTTTCAGCTGCCCCCTAATACACTGAGAGCTGCTGTGTGTTAGCAGGCGTTACCTTGGGGCTGGTGTAGCTGAGCCTCAGATCTGCTGCAGGAACCTTCAACAGTCTGTACAGGAGCCCCTTCACCTTCTGAACCCCCATGGAGGCTGCGGGTCAGACCACACAGTCACTCTGCTGATGTTTCACATTGTAGTGACTCAAATAAACAACGAGGCTCAAACTCCACAACGTTCAGTCTCGGGAAAATCGTTTTACCTGGAAGTTTCTTCTCAATCGGCTTCCGGTCGGCGTCGTCAGGAAACACAAACGTGATCCCTGTGAGGACAGAAAATATCATGTGACCTGCTGTAGGTTTACGCCCACCTGTTTTCTTAGCCAATCAGAGAAGAGAAAACAGAAAGTGGGACTAACTTAACAGCTGGTTCTTCAGGGCAAACGGCTGCGGTTTCTTCAGCTCGCCTTCCTCTGGAGCGCCGTACTCTGGAAAACAACAAGGTGACCTTCACCATCATCATCATCACACCTTCATTTGGAAACTGTATAATCACACATTAGTGTGTCCGATACAGAACAGACTTCCTGCTCCACTTCACCCTAAAAGCTCTAAATGAAATCTCACTGTTCATTGTCTAAGAACCACTGAAGGTCACGGTGAGAAAAGGTTTTGTTGTTGTTGTATTTTCCTTCCAGCTGCCTCCAGGTGTCACTTTTACACCGGTGATCAGCTGACCCGTGACTGATCATGTGACTCACTGTCGATGAGGCTCTGGTAGCGTGGGTGCTGACAGGTGAACTGGGTGTTAGACTGACTCCGCCCCCCTGACTTCAACCACTCCTCTCCAAACATCTTGATGTAATCAAGCTCCGCCCCCCTCCTGTCCTCAGGGTAGATCTGAAGGAAACCATGGCAACGGGTCAAGCTCCATCACCCACCCACACACACACACACACACACACACACACACACACACACACACACACACACACACACACACACACACACAGGTTGAGCTCACCTCGCAACTGTTGAGGACGACCAGTCGTCCCAGTTTGGCGATCAGCATCTGATTGGCTGTTTTGGGATTTCCGTCGCTGCTCACCAGTCGGTTTCCGCGACACGAAAACTGAACCAAACCAGGAAGCTTTGCCAGTTCGTCCACCACAGCCCACTGAGAGAGAGAGAGAGTTGATCCTGCTGTACTTTTATTTTGAAAATTAAACAAACCCAGTTTAGATAAAACCCTTTAAATCTCTTAAAGCAGCTCGAATTATTCTTTGATCACAAGCTGCATCCAACCGTGTGATTATGTGGAGCAAAGCATCGTCATCACTAATCAATAATCAATTGTTGTTGGTGTTGTTTTGATTGGGAGCTGATCACTGTGTATTTGAGTGGCCTGACCTCAGAGATGTTGTTGTGGTCCAGGTTGAGATGCTTCAGTGCTGGGAACATGGCTGTTTGAGACCCTGCAGACGGAGAACCCAGAGTTCTAACATTACGTTCTAATATTTAGTAAATATTGACAGTAACTGTAAGAACGTGACTGTGCAGCTGTGGGTTAAATGTGAATATCGTGTTAGTTATGTTGAATTAGACAGTTTACCAGGAGCAGCATCATCAAACTGAATGGCTGACAGTCCGGTACTGGACAGGTTCAGCTGCTCCAGCCTGGAAACAGCAGAGGACAGAGACCTGAGCACCTCCGACTTATACAGTAACAACCAAAGCAGAATAATCACATCAGCTTTTAGTCAGTTATTTCAATTTGGCCTGTTTCATTAGACGTATCAGGGTTTATTAGATCTACGATCACGTGTCAGTGAGTGTGACTGATTCTCGTCGTGTCTGATTAAATGACAAACGTTCACGTTACTGGACATTTTCATATATTTGATATCAACATGATGCTTGTTTGTACGTATCATCTGAGTTTCTGCAAAAGAAATTCCTGCTCAATAAACCGTGAGGGTCGATCTGCTTCTCTGATTGGCTGTTCCAGCTCTGATCGGTCATGTGATCATTAGACAGCTGCTCTTCAAAGTAACGCCAACAGCTCTTAGGTTAGTACTTCAGAGGTGCCTGTAGTCTTCATGCTGGACCCTGGTCTCTGGCTCAGTCCAGTACTGTGACTGGTCACCTCAGTCTTACAATAGTTCATGACTCAGTCTGAACCTGGAGCTCGCCGCGCTGTGGTGCAGATGTGTGCTGTACCTGGGCAGAGCAGATATGCTGAGCAAACTGTGCTGCACCAACGGATTACTGGACAGATTGAGACTCTTCAGGGACTGCAGGACTCCGTCTGGCCTTTAAGACATCAATCACATCAGACATGCAGGAGTTAGTGTCCACCAGCCCGAATCTTTGAGTCCATGAGGATGGAAGAGACAAGGACGCACAACAGCTTTACCTCTGCATCTCTGTGATGGTGTTTTCTACTACGCAAAGATCCTCCAGCTGAGGCCACATGGGGGCGCACTCCAGGATCTGAGCCGAGACCAGCAGAGAGAGACAGACATCAGAGATTAATAAATAAGAAATACAGATGCTTTTATTTTGGAAGGAAGGAAGTAAAGAAGTGATGAAGACTTCAGTTTCTCATTTTTCTTGAACCACTGTGATTATAGATTATTGTCTGTAAATGTAATCGATTTTAAATTATATCAAACTTAAAGTGCTTTTCTGTATTAATAATATGTGGCAGTCACATGGGGCGTACCTGTGGCCAGGTGAGGTCGCAGCTGTTCAGCGCGAGGACTCGGAGGCTACAGAAAGCCTGGCTGTGAGCCGCAGGGTCAGAGGTCAAACACAGCCTGTTGTTGCTAAAACATAAAGCGTGTGAAATGTTCAGTGGAAGGAGAGAAACACTAAGAGTAAATAAAAACATCTGGCAGACACAGGAAGCTGCACCTGAGCTGTAGTCCCTCCAGACTGTCCAGCTGCTGGGCGATGGCTGCCACGTCCCCCCAGCAGGACAGCAGAGTCCCACTCAGGTCCAACCACCGGACGTCTGGTCGGCGCTGTTAAGGTGTCACTCAGCACGAAGACGTTCACAACAGCCTTAAATAACCGTCACCAACACTAAACCACTTCCCCAGGAACGTCCCCAAACTCCTCAGTCTACAGACAGTCAGACCGTTGGTTCTCGCCCTGACATTAATCTTCATTATCAGTTATTCTCCTCAATGACTGAATCGTAAAATATGTCAGAAGATTAAAACCCAGAAAGTCCCAGAGTCTCAATGTTCAGTGTGACATTATGTTGTTTTGTCCAACCAAAGAACCAAAACCTGGAACCTGGAACATCCCAGTCATCTTTTGGAGAAAAACTAAACTTTACTTCTGGGACCTTCACAACCAGCTCGTGCTGCCCCCTCCACTAAACTCCCCCACTAGTTTTCAGTATGAGGCACCAGAGGCCCGGACCCAAACATGGAAAGTCTCCACAGCCAAAGAGATAAAAACGCCACATTCATCCAGCCACTAATTCACGTGTCTAACACATGAATTAGAACATTATTCCGTACAGGCGGAGGAGCCTGTTCCGTCTGTGAAAAGATACTGGGTGTTGTTTTCTTGATTTCTCCTTCAGCCCCGGCACCGTTCACCTCGCTGTGGCTCAGCAGCACCGACGGAAGGCTGTCGAAACTACAGACAAACACAGGACGATGAAATGAGCCGATCCCCCTGATGTTAGTCTGCACCACTGGACGACCCCGGATTTCGTACCTGCGCTCCTGGACCCCCTCCCACGTCAGCTTCTTGGAGGAGATGGAGATTTCCTCACTGAGAACCTCCTCAGCGTTGATCTGGTACACCTGTCGCACAGCGCTCAGGAAGTCCACGCCGAAGCTCACCTTCGCTGGGCGGACAAACGAGCCTCCTTTAGGGTTTCTGAGAGAAATGACCGGGTCACAGTATTTATTCACATTTCAAACAAAACTGCAGCTTCAGTGTCACTGCTGAAAACTACCTGCAGGCGAAATACTGGACTCCTTCGTGGCTGCCGTCATGTTTGCCTCTCTCAGGGTTGTCCCACTCCACGCCGAGCCACAACCCTGAACACAGAACAAACCTTCACTCAGGACTAGGACTAGGACTACGATTAGGGTCAGCATCAGTGTGTGCGTGTGCAGACTTGGTGGTTTGTGATTTTATCTCCTGACTCTCCAGCTTCCTTCTCTGTTGTGGTGTGACAGGTATGAGGCGGGTCCACCTGGCACAGGTGTGTGACCCAGTAACATCCTTTGTGTTGTTGCTTTAAAAATAGTTTGAGACCAAACCTCGTTAACAAAAAGCATCTTTTAAAACTTGGTCAACTGAACAAACACGGACCCTAGTCAGACTAACGCGAGTCCACCTGACGTCCCTGGTCTTACCTGCTGTCGGCGGTACCGGGCCCACGTACCGCACCGTGGCCCGCTCCTCGCCGCAGGACACCCGCCTGCCCACTGCGTCCCCCGGCACCTCCAGCTCCGTCTGGTCAACCCCCATCACGGCTTCTCACCTTCCTCACCTGTTTCCCCAAAGACACGCCCATTTCACAAGGAATCCAGGTTCGTGTCCAGGTGTAACGTTAATTTAACGTATGTTGAATCGCGACATTAGCTACATTAGCTGCTAATGTGTGACAGAATCATATGTGAGGTGAAAATAACTTTAAATTACCTGTGAAGTTTTTGTTCTTAAGCGTTTTAGCAGCGGAGCTAACGTTAGCTTCCAAACCAATACATGTCAGTTCGCTGCTCACCGGAACTGACACATTTCGACGTCGTACTTTTTTCCGACAGAACGTTTCCAATTAAAACCAGTTCGAAATGTACCGTAAACAAAATAGACATGTTTTTTTTACGGACCCCGACCTTAAATCGGACTAATTCCTACTCTCTCAGACCTAAACTGTTCAGTATGTTGGTGTCGAATCAACTTTAATAGAAGAACATTTGTTCCGCTTTGACCGTGTTTCCTGTGGGAAATAATTCGCAGTAGTACAGCTGTGTACATGTAGAGAAAACGTGTGGACGCGCATGTTATTGGAGTTTAAAGCGCAGAAATTCGTGCACAAGCTGCAATTAACGTCAGATAATTGATTACTAATAAACAGATCAAACCGGAAGTCAGTCTGCGAGTGACGGCGAGAAAACCTGGAAGAAACCATGAAGAAGAAACTTCACCAGAGGTTTGTTTACACATTTTCCTTTAGTTTTCTTTTTAAACTAAATCTCATCTGTTAATACAGAATCATAGACAATAACAGGAAGCAGTGATTCATCTCTGTAGATTTACTATTGTTATTAAAAATAAATATCTGATGTGGTGTTTAACACACACACACACACACACACACAAACATTAGGTCCTAACTCCTCAGAGAAGCGGTTCTGTCCTGTGTTCTTTTTCTGGACCTTCTTCACTTTCTGTTCTCAGTGGAGAAGCTTCTTCAGACCAGCAGTCAGCTGACTACGTGGTGGGTCAGGTCTCTGGAAGTTTGTTCCAGAAAAACTCGGGCACCTCTGCACCTCTGTCGGCTTTGTTCAGCACCGCTGCACCAGCTGCAGCTCTTCTGTTCCAGCCTGCACCCGAGGTACATCACACGTCAAAACACTGCTTCATTTCTTTAAAAAGCCTCAGGAGTCCACTTGTATTCAGAATGTGAACAGACTTTGACACGTGTCCTCCTGTAGTCCAGCTGTTCTTTTCACATTATGTCAAAGCTCTGATGCATCAGTCGTCAGACTCCGTCTCTGAGTCAGGAGACGCTCGGTATAATAATAATACCGATAATAAGATATAGAATAGCAGAATTGACCATGTTCCTGTGGTTGGTTGGATTTTGTGCAGCCTGTTCAAAGCAGCACAGGAACAACGGAACAACAGAGGGAAAGTGCAGAGGTCGGAGGTCAGCCCACCCAGCAGAAGAAGGAGGAGAAGAAGTCGCCAAAGGAGAAATCAGCAGCCGACCAGAAGCTGGAAAACAGGTGGAGTTCAGAAACTGAGCTGTGTCTCTGTTTACCTCCTCCTCCTCCTCTGTCCTTCCTGGCATTAGTGTTATTCTTTTGGTCTTTCGTCTCAGTGGCGTCTGAATCAAATGAAGCAGCTTCAGTCCAGAAACTTCTCTGTGCTTGTTCGCTGGTTTCAGGGAGAGCAGTTTGCAGAACGCCGACGAGGACGAGCGAGGGCAGGACACGTCCGTGAAGAGGAAGAGGAAGGGGCCGGGCGAAGAGAACGACGTGGAGCACTGGGTGAGGAAGAGGCAGAGGCTGAAGGCCGGTCGACAGGAGGAGGCGGCGAAGAGGAAGAGGACGGTGTTCGTCGGCAACCTGCCCATCAGCTGCACCAAGAAGGTTTCCCTCTGCCAGAGCAGTTTCCATGTGGCGTTTTATGAATAAATGATAGTCCGTTAGATATTTAATGTTGAACAAAGAATTAAACTCATGTTGCAGCATCTTGTCGTCAAAATAAAATGTTTGTTAAAGAGCGTTAGGAACCATTTACTTCTCAGCATTTTCATTTTGTTAGATTAGTGTATAAGTAACTTGGTGCTTTGTGTTTCCAAAATGTTTCTGAACAGTCTGACTCCTGGTTTTATTTTCTGTCTTCAGACCCTGCGGAGTCTCTTCAGGGACAAAGGATCCATCGAGTCCATCCGGTTTCGCTCTGTGGTAAAAACACACTCACTGCATCAGCTGGTACCTGCACCAGTTACACAACACAGGGAAAACAACATGTAACAGACATGAGTATTTGTTTAGGCCTCCTTGGTGAACTAGACCTCACATGATCAAGGCAGAGTGAAGTTTTCATTCGTGGAGCAGCGTAAAGAATAAAGTCATGTGACCTCTTGTGTTTCTCTGCTGCAGGTCAGAGAGGATCAGTCCATGTCTCGCAGAGTCGCAACTATCACGTACGTTTCTCTCCGTGTTCTTTGTTCTTCTGTTTTTCTTTATCAGGTTAAGATTCAAAAGAAATTAGGCTCTTTTTGTGATTAATAAAATGCAGCTTCTTTTCCGTTTCCAACAATCCCTCACTGGCTTCCCACCAACAAACACTGTTAAACGTCACTGGAGTCGATAAACCTCCATTTATCCTTCTGTTTTGTAAATGAGATTTTTTTAACCTCACAGACGCAAAGTTCACCCCAAGAAGCAGAGCATGAACGCCTACGTGGTGTTTAAAGACGAGGACGGGGTGGCCAAGGCGCTGGAGAGGTCAGACGCTCACAGTAAACATCAGGAACATGGTACTGACGCTGCGGCGTCTCACAGCAAAGTGTCTTATTCTGTGTTCCGACAGGAACGGCATGGAGCTGGAGAAAGACTTTCACATCCGAGTGGACCGAGTGACCGACAGCTCAGCGGTGAGTCTTTAACCATCACAGTAGAAATGTTTAAAAGTTCATATCTGCTGAAATCACGTGCTGATGAATCCTGTCGGTGTTGTTGTCTCGCAGCACGATCACAGACGTTCTGTGTTTGTGGGGAACCTGTCGTTCGGTGAGTCTTTCTGCTCCCACAGTACTGACAGCAGATTCACTCTAAGGCCGCCTTTAACTCCGTGTGTGTGTGTGTGTGTGTGTGTTTCAGAGATAAATGAACTGGCGTTTCGGCGGCATTTTGAGCAGTGTGGCACAGTGGAGGCCGTGAGACTGGTCCGAGACCAGAACTCTGGACTGGGAAAAGGATTCGGTTACGTCCTGTTTGAGGTACAATGACTCAGACCCTGGTGTTGGTTCTGTACTGGAGCATTTGAGATTTGAAATGGAAACACGTTGATGACGTTAAAGTGGTGACTTTAAGGTTTTTCCTGCATCAGGTCATGATTATTAAATGATCATTAAATTGTATTAAAACGGTTTTTGGTTAAAACTGAGTCAGCAGCCAGTTTTCATTCAGACCATGAGCCAGCATCTTTCATTAGACTGTACATGGGCATCTAGTCAGTGTGTGTGTGAGAAAGTCAACTGACACAACTAGAAACTGTTGTTTTAAATGGTCTTTGATTTTCTACTTTAAAAATCCTTCATTTAATAATGAATGAACTGTCTGTTGTTTTTCTGTCTGTTGTTTACCTGATAACCTGATTACCAGTTTGTTGTTTATCTGTCTGTTGTTTATCTGTTGTTTACCTTGTGACCTGTCTGTTGTTTATCTGTCTGTTGTCTTCCTGTCAGAGTGCCGACTCGGTGCAGCTGGCCTTAGAACTGGACGGGTCAAAGCTGGAGGGCAGGTCGATCCGGGTGAAGAGGTCGGTGAAGAAAGAGAAGCAGAAGAATAAAACTGGCAGCAGGGGAACCACAGGGGGGCCTGGCAGGGGCCCCAGTAACAAGGGCCCTTCAAAGGGGCCTATGAAAGGAGAATTCAAGGGTCCTAACAAATTCACTGGGAAACAGACGACAAGAAAAAGTTCCACCTCGTTCAAAGGAGAGATGGTGGATCCAAAGAAAAAGAGCAAAAAGAAAGGACAGAAGAAGAAAGTGAAGCCAAAGAAGACTGTTCATATCTGACCTCTGAGGAACGTTTACAGAAATAAAAGTGTTTCAAGGGTTAAAAGGATTTGGACTGACCCAGGTTTTTGCATGAGTTTGTTCCCAGCAGCAGATTAATCCGGAGAACAACAGATGGAGACCTCCAGTCTCGTCCTGTCCCTAAAACCATGTAGTTCTGTACCACAGGTGGACAAAGTCCAACACGGGCACATTACAAAGTACATCATTTCTGGTTCTGTCTGGTTCCTCTGATGTTACAGAAGCTTTGTGGAACCTTTTCTTAACTAAACATGTAAATTTGGTTTGTGGATGGAAACGTCAGGAATAAAGTTTCAACTAAAACATTTGTAATAATCCAGAGGGCAGTTGATTCAGGTCTGATGCTGGTCAGATCAGAGCATTTCTGACATGAAGCCTGAAGTTAATGTGCAGAGAAAATAAGTTTTTCTCACGTTTGATTTGCTGAAACAGAAATTTAAGATAAATGGCAGCAATGTAGGTTTTGGTTTCCAAGAGTCGGAAGGTTCCTGCAGTGAAGAGAGCTCACACCCGCCGTACAGTTTGTTCACGTTTTTAATTTTTTCCTCTTTTAACATAAACAAAACATTCGATCACTTTTTAAAAAGTGTTGAGCCTGATGACGAAACAATAAATACTCTGTAACATCCAAACAGAGAGTAGCTTTACTGATATAAGGACCACGAAGGCGCTCGGTACAAACAGGATGACATCACCCAAGAGAGGAGATGATTCATGTTTCAACACCCAGTCCAGGAAGTTGGTACACAGGTAAAGGTGGAGGAATGGAGACCGGTTGGTTTAGATTTCTCTGGGCTTTATGATCGAGATATCCGACTACCCCAAAACGGGTAATTTAAGTAAAAACAAACACGACTGTCATGGACAAGCCAGGAATAAAAAAACTAGTTTCTGGAGGGACGTGATGGCGTCGGCTGAAGGCCGAGGCGTTGGCAGGTTGTGATGGAGGGAGGAGGTCCACATGAGGAAGAAAAGGAGGGGAGAGAGACGGGTGGGGGGCCTGGGGAGGTGTTTCCTCTCAGTCCTCATTATTCGATATCGTCCTCGCTGAGACTCTGTGCACTCACGATGCGCTGCAGGACGGGAGCAGAAAACAGACATTCAGAGCTGCAGTTTGACAGTGACAATAACCAAGCAGGTCAACAGGTCCAGCATGTTCTGGAGCCATTTGGATCCAGTCCTGATCCTGGACTAGTCATGGACATTTGAAAGGTACCTTAGGCATAAGGCATAAGTTTGAACCATTGGAGAAACTTTGGGGCTGATTCTGAACAAGTTATGGTCCAGGAAGATCTGTGGGCTACCTTGCTGTGTCTGAATGAGTCTGAAGTTTGAGGACTACCTGACAAGTAGTGAACCAATTAGGGAGGTGTAGGAGTACCCTGCCAATTCTGGACCTGTAGTTGGGTCCATCTGTCCGAAGTGGACCAGTTGTGAGGGTCTGGGGCTAGTTGGGTGATAGTGGGCTCTGATTCTGGATTTTTAGTGTTTGGGCTACTTATAAACTAGGAAAGCAATGAGGCTATTTGGTTGTTGGTGGTGGTTGGTTTTGGAGCTGCCTGGCTGATTCTGGACCAGAGGGTGGGGTCTGACCTACCTGGCTGATGCTGGGTAGTTTGGTGAGCAGCATCTGGAAGACGGGTGGGGGCAGAGTCTGCTGCAGCACCTGCAGCAGCTGCTGAGGCTGACCACACACCGCGATGGCGTTGGTCAGGTGGTCCACACCTTTCTCGTAGTCTCCTGTGGAGGGAAACAACAAGATGCCTGTCACCTTCATGGAGACTTGTCTGTACCACATGCAGGAAGATTCAGAACCTGGTTCACAAAGTCCTCAGGTTACGTTAAGCGGGGTCATACAGCAGGTGTGAGGCAGTGCTAGTGTCCAGTGTCCTGCGTTACTGTGCTGCTTTTATATGTGAACAGATTCATCATTCAGTCTGTGAGGTTGCAGGAAGCGCCTGAAGCCTCTGGTGAGCTGGTGATGTGTCGACGGAGGTGTTACCCTGAGCCAGAAGCTCCTCCCCCAGCTGGATCTCCTCCAGGAAGAACTTCTGCACCGCTTCAGCGTCCTTCAGGTCTGGAAGCTGCAGGACAGGGAACTTTCAGACACAGCAAGCGGATCTAGAGACTGGTTCAGTCTCGTGATGTCACAGACAACAGATTACCACTTCCTCCCATGGTACAAACACGTAGCCATTTATCTTGAGAGATACCGTGGTGCTAACTATGAGGTTTCTATAGTGTTTTACATCGTGCTCCCGAGAACCATGAGTCTCACCTTTGCCAGGCCGGCCCTCTCTTTGGCTGCCTTCTGCTTCCTCCTGCCTGCAGCAAAACAAACCACATACAGTCACAGTCCATTTGGAGTCCGGTGGAGGAACGACACTGATCATTTATTGGATCCCTAAATAGACGTTTAAAACACATTTTGTCAAACATTCATCACAACATGCTGCTCATGGAAACTACAACAACCCAGCTGCTCTGACACCTGTGATCATTAGACATGGACTTCAGATGATTTGACCGTCAGTCTGTTTTACATTTCACTGCATTATCTCAGCACTGTACAATTACTGTGTCGTCTGTGCAGGATTCTGGACCTGCTGGGAAGGACTGAGGGCTACCTGGATCAGGCTACTCCACTCACTTTGGACCGGGTCAGGTGGTGTTTGAGATACCTGGCTTGGTGTGGCCCAGACACAAAGGTGTCAGGGCTACCTGTGTGTGTGTGTGTGTGTGTGTGTCTACTGTCACAATAAACCCTTTATTTTGTTCCAATCCATCAGGTGACTCCAAGATCTGTTCAGAAGCCGCCTCAGGTCCCTGTTCCCTGAACAGAACCATAATCTCCCTGTGGCAGGAAGCCCAGCAGGTTCAGTGTGTGTTAGCAGCAGCTTTATGAATGAGCGTGAACACACACACACACACACACACACACACATTAGAGAAGAGCTGGACCGAACTCTCTGCGACATTGTCCTTAAGTTGGTGCTGACTGGTTGACCTGGCTGACCTTTGACCCGAACACCCTGGGATCTTGTGTTCTGTCCGGACTCTGGTCGGGACGTTCGTTAACTTGTTGTTTAGCACAGAGACGTTAAAACACGCGATATCTGAGCGGAGTTACGGGCAGGCCGAACCGACCCGGACCGGACTGAACCAGGCCCGGTGAGGAAGAGGTCAACACTCACGTTCTCGCAGCCTGTTCTTGAAGTTGGGGTCACTCCGTCTTTTCCTGTCGAAATAAATGCAGTAGCCGACGAACAAGGCCCCGCACACCCCCGCGGCTATCGCGCTCGTCCTCCCGCCCATCATGACGCCCGGAACCGGTTCGGTTTCTGGAAGATTTCGGGTGAATTTACGGTTTTTCCACCGGTGATCGGTTCGTGTCAGGAGGCTGTCGGAGGACTCGGGGCAGGAAGGACCCGGAAGGACCCCACAGCTTGACAGATGGAAGCTGCCTGAAAACCGCCTGACTAGAATGTGAAGAATAATAATATTTACACAGTAAAATAAGCTGATGGGTTTATGAAACACACATTATTATCTTAAACACGTTTATTGACTTTTATGTGACCCAGACTCATGTCTGAATTACTAAACCGGCTTACACTGGAGGTTGTTGGGGTGAAGAGCCTTATTCTCATAACTTGTTCATTCCGCTACACAGATTAGTGACAGAAAGTTAATGGATTAATAGTTATAGATAATTAATGGATTAATAGTTAATAGTTATAGATAGTTAATGGATTAATAGTTATAGATAGTTAATGGATTAATAGTTAATAGTTATAGATAGTTAATGGATTAATAGTTATTGATAATTAATGGGTAATAGTTATAGTTATAGATAGTTCATGGATTAATGGTTAATAGTTATAGATAGTTAATGGATTAATAGTTATAGATCGTTAATGGATTAATAGTTATTGATAATTAATGGGTAATAGTTATAGTTATAGATAGTTCATGGATTAATGGTTAATAGTTATAGATAGTTAATGGATTAATAGTTATTGATAATTAATGGGTAATAGTTATAGCTATAGATAGTTATAGATAGTTAATGGTTAATAGTTATAGATCGTTAATGGATTAATAGTTATTGATAATTAATGGGTAATAGTTATAGCTATAGATAGTTATAGATAGTTAATGGTTAATAGTTATAGATAGTTAATGGATAATAGTTATAGATCGTTAATGGATTAATAGTTATTGATAATTAATGGGTAATAGTTATAGATAGTTCATGGATTAATGGTTAATAGTTATAGATAGTTAATGTGAGCTTTCTGTCCGGCCATCAGAAAGTATAATACTAATATAATAACAGTATAATACTGTTCTAGCACAGAACTGAATTTGGTGATTTTAAACCTGCAGGTACTCTGATATCTGTTGTTAAAGACTTGTCTGTGACACTGAACATGTTTGATTCTCAGACTGTTCCTGAACTAAACTCTGGTGTTGCATGTAACTGTAATCCTGAAAAATGAAGCAGGAACCAAAACCCAGAAATGGAACTGCAGGAAGGAGAAGTGGTTCAGTCACTATCCCTCACATGAAACTGAAAGTGGGTCAGAGCCACATCAGAGCTGCAGTCGAGACGGGGGTCTGTTTCTGTCTAAAGGTGAAATAACCTGAGTTCATCAGTTTGTCAACAGGAGACTCAAACACTGGTGAGTCCAGCTGATAATATTCACTGTTAACAAACAGCGTTAACACCAAACTCAGAGCTCAGATCAAACAGGAGGGTTCACTCTTGTCATTTCATGCTGACAGGACAAGTTAACTTCAATAAAGTGATTTTAAACTACAGACATACACAGTATTTTTGTTAATAATAGTACTGAACAATAATGAATTAATTGTTAATTAATGTTTTTTTCAAAGCTCCAAACGAACCTTCTGCTGAGAGTGAATTCTACCTGTCTACGTTACTCAGGTTAAGACCATTTCTAGGAATCCTCAAAAGAAAAAGCATCAGCTGAGTTTAAAATAAATATGTCACAGAAAGAGTCTAATGTAAAGTTTAGTATCAGGTGTTAATGTGTTTTCAGGAAAAGCTGCAGCTCAGTGACACAAACTGACGACTGGTTAAAGTTTAAAAGACCGACCTCATCATCACAGGCGTCTGTTTCATTTTGATCCTTCAACACAATTATTAGAGTCATCTTGTTAGAGTATTGTTCTTATAATCTCTTCTGTCACATCGACCCATTGGTGGGTCAAAACGTTTTATTTACAAACTGGACTCTCCACCTCAGTGTGAGCTCTGTGGGTCCTCCCTGTTACCTCCCTATTTTTCATTTCAGACTTTTGTCACTTCAGTTCAGTAAATGTTTAAATGACTAAACTTCATATTTGACTGATCATATGATAAATAAACCACCTGTTTTTAAATGAATTACTATATAAGGAGTCCATGAGTGTTTTGAAAGCTGCCCATGAATTAAATGTGTTATTATTAAAATGTCTTTCTTTCCTTTCACACCACATTCACTGGGGCGTTGTCACCTGAGGATTCTTGATGTTGTTCACTTTCCAGTTCTTCCTGCCATTCAACCTGTTTGTCCCTGACATCATTATTGTCAGACTCCTGACTACTTTCTGATCCAGTTATGAGAAACGAGTTAATCCTGTTACTTCTGTCCTCAGTGTGTAGACATGTCTGCTGCCAGCTGTCTGAGATCTGAAGACCAGTTCCTGTGCTCCATCTGTCGGAATGTGTTCACTGATCCAGTCTCCACACCATGTGGACACAACTTCTGCAAGAACTGCATCAACCAATACTGGGATGTTAATGACAGGTGCCAGTGTCCAATGTGTAAAAGGGTTTTCAACCCAAGACCGGAGCTGCACATCAACACCTTCATCTCTGGGATGGTTGCTGAGTTCAGATATGGAGCTCAACACAAAGCCAGCAGCAGCAGCTCAGGCCAACAAGCTGCCAAACCAGGACAAGTTCCCTGTGACGTCTGCACTGGAACCAAACTGAAGGCCCTGAAGTCCTGCCTGGTGTGTCTGGTCTCCTACTGTGAGACTCACCTGGAGCCTCATCTGACAGCTGAAGGCCTGAAAAGACATCAGCTGATCGAGCCTGTGGACAACCTGGAAGGCAAGATGTGTAGGAAGCACGATAAACCTCTGGAGCTGTTCTGTAAGACCGACCAGACATGTGTCTGCATGCTCTGCCCTGTTTTAGACCACAGGACACATGAGTTTGTTCCTCTGAAAGAAGAAGGTGAAGGAAAGAAGGCAGAGCTGGGGAAGACACAGGCTGAAATTCAGAAAATGATCCAGAAGAGACGAGTGAAGATTCGGGAGCTCAAAGAGTCAGTGAGGATCAGTAAAGCAGCTGCAGACAGAGAGACAGCAGAAGGTCTTCAGGTCTTCACTGCTCTGATGGAGTCTGTTGAGAGAGGCCTGGAGCAGCTCATGCAGGAGATCGAAGAGCAACAGGAAAGTACAGAGAAACAGGCTGAAGGTTTCATCAAAGACCTGGAACAGGAAATCTCTGAGCTGATGAAGAGAAGCACTGAGGTGGAGCAGCTCTCACGCTCTGAAGACCACCTCCACCTCCTCCAAAGCTTCTCCTCCCTGAAAGCTGCTCCACCCACCAAGGACTGGACAGAGGTCAGAGTCCGTCCTCCATCACATGAGGGGACTGTGGTGAGAGCTGTGGCTCAGCTGGAGGACACACTCAGGAAACAGAAGAAGAAGCTGCTCGCTGAGGCTGAGCTGAAGAGGGTCCAGCAGTTTGAAGTGGATGTGACTCTGGATCCTCATACAGCAAGTCCATGGCTCATCCTGTCTGATGATGGGAAACGAGTGAATTATAGTGATGTGGAGAAGAATCTTCCAGACAACCCAGAGAGATTTTCACGATATTGTATTGTCTTAGGAAAGCAGAGTTTCTCTTCAGGCAGATTTTACTTTGAGGTTCAGGTTAAAGGAAAGACTAACTGGAGTTTAGGAGTGGCCAGAGAGTCGATCAACAGGAAGGGAGAAAACACACTGAGCCCTAAAAATGGTTTCTGGACTATATGGTTGAGAAATGGAAATAAATATGAAGCTCTTACTGACCCTTCAGTCCGTCTCTCCCTGAGGTCTGGTCCTGAGAAGGTGGGGGTGTTTGTGGATTATGAGGAGGGTCTGGTCTCCTTCTATGACGTAGATGCTGCAGCTCTTATCTACTCCTTCACTGGCTGCTCCTTCACTGAGAAACTCTACCCGTACTTCAGTCCCTGTAATAATCATGGTGGTAGAAACTCTGCTCCTCTGATCATCTGTCCTGTCAATCAAACTGTCTGATCAGTTTATGATGAAGATTTGCCGCCAATAGAAACATTTATGAATCTGTAGCTTTGACAACCACTGTGCACAGATATACCAAAGGATTTCTACTACAACACTGGCACAGCCATCAATACTATGGCAATGGATTAGAAACCAACCAACCAACCAACAATGACAGGCTGATTATTCTTCTGTCACATCAGTGGCCTCTAAATAGGATCAAACCTCAGAGTGAGAACGTTCCAGAGGAAAAGATTCACTGGGATTTAAGGGAACACGTGTTCACGTACAGTCTGAACCCGTTTCCATCTGAATATGGTTCAGCGGTGGGACGTTAGTCCAGAGGACACGGGGCGGAGGATGGTCCCACACCTCACACACAAACAACACAAACAAAGCACCACATCCCTAAAGTTCTTCATGCTGCTGCACAAACACACGTGTCTTTGAAATGATTCACCTTCAGATTTGGTGATTTCCATCTTTTCTGATAAATGGAAGGATGAATGTTGCTTTAGGATAAATATGCTGCTTCTTTAAAATAGAAAACACTTGGGATCAGCTGGAAAATGCAGTGTCACTAAACTAAACATGGTTTTGCTGCACAGTGTAACAACTACAGCAGTAAAGTTTAACATGTACATAAATGCAGCACAAACATCAGATACACCAGTAACACACTGACAGCGACCAGTTTCCTGCTGTTACTTCTGATACATTTAGTATATTTGGCTGATAATACTTCAATATATTTTGACTTCAATAAGGTTTTAATGCAGGACTTTCACCAAAGTAAAGGATCTAAATACCTCGTCCACCACAGGGTCCGACCTGGAGGAGGTTTTGCTTCAGTGGGTGTTGAGTCCTGTGGATATAGTTCAAATGCATCAGGATGGTTTGATGCTTCTGAAAGATGACAAAGTATTGTCTCAGACAGCAGCGGCTCCTCCAATATACTGTTCATGGTCTTTAACCACATTTAAATTGTGATCTTAAGGTCAGTTTTGTGGCACAGCAGCAGTCCAGCTGCTCTTTGTGTCTCCAGATTAAACTCTGTGTTGGACTTCCTGTCTTATCCCAGGCAGAACCTGACGAAAACAGCAACCGACGTCTAGTTCACGTACTGAAATTATTTCTTTAGCACTTTCTTGTAAACATGAGGAAATTCTCCCAGTCGGCTCCATGACTGAAGCTGTGGGAGTCCTTCTATAGAAATGGATTTCAATGATTTCAATTTACTGATAAACCTTAAATTAAATCCATTTCAATCATTGAAGATATTTGGAAGAAGAAGAATTAGATTTTAGCACATTTTCTTATAAAACTGTGACTTTATTCTGACTTTTTCTTCTAAAATAACAGTATAAAAACACAATGCTTTAGCTCTATACGTGTTATTGTACCTCATTAACATCATATTAAAATCCACATCAGAAAATCAGTGATAACTAACACACACACACACACACACAAATGTTGGACCTGATGCTAAAAACTAAATGTAAATGTTTTTTTAATGATGTTAATTTGTCAGATTTGATTTAAAGCTTCAGTATTGATGATAAATCCATGTTTCATGATCTACAAATAAAAACAAGACGTTCACATGATGATGATGGTTCATGGGTCATTTCTGAAGTTTCACAGCTGAAGTTTCTGCTGTTTTCCCTCCACTGACTCAGTCCTGATGTTGCCACAGTGTGAACAGACCAAACCAGATCAGTTCTCAGACCAGATCTGGGCCACCTGCATATGTGGTCCTACATCCGATTCCTGTCCGATGTGTGAGTGTGCGAGCTCCGTCAGAACGGTCAGATCAGAATCCATGTGGTCGTTTTAACGTCTCCCTCCTCTGCACATGTCGCCTGTCGTCATCATTCAGTGTGGGAAACATCAACATGGAGGAGGGGGGGCAGTGGAGAGACCAGGACGCTTCACATTGGATGGACATTTATGGAGAAGCTTCTGATGGAGCCAAACTGGAAGGAACATAAGGGAACCCAGCAGCTTTGGAGGAAACTGAGCACAAATGACGTTGTTGTTCTTCACATTTCAGGTCAACACTGAGTCTGGAAGGTCTGTCCCGGCTCTGGGTGACCCCTCAAAAACTCAGTACAGCAACACAGCGACCAGGGCACATCCACATGTACAAGGCCAGACCCACAAAACAAGTCACCTGCACCGTCTAAACCCAGAATGAGACAGAGTCCCCTTGGATGTTCAGGTGATTCTGTTCAAGCATCAAACATGTGGACACTTTCCAAACAGCTCACACACACCAGTCCCTCCAGTGTGTGTCACGGTCAGACCGGCAGGTGGCGCTAACGAGTCTCCCTGTTGTTAGCTAGTGAGTTAGCCCCGCTGGCTGGGCCGCGTGTGTGTTTGAGCGGCTGTTTCTGACTGACCTGCTCCCTTTCTGGAGAACATGGCGCTTCTTTCTCTGTGTGGTTCTCTCCCTCTCTGCTCCACCTTTCCTTTGCTGCTCAATGTGGACATTTCTCTCGGCGACTCGTCTCTAACGTTGTTGCCGGACAGGCGGGAAGACGGTTGCTATGCGCGTTGCCAGGGGGCGCGATGACGTCACCTGAGGCGGCGGCGAGAGCGGCGTCTGACGCGCGGACTGTGAGGAGTCAGCTGTTCCTGCTGGTCGGTCCGTCACTGCTCAGACCGACTGTTCAAGGCCAAACAGGCCTCAGGACACCCGGAAATGTCCGGGACTGGAAACACACTGTGGTTTTCTCCTCAGCCTGCAAATGTTTTTGCACCTTGGACTGAAATCATTTTGTAAACATGGTCAATTAGCTGCTAAAGACTCCAGCTCCAGAGAAAAGTGGGTTAAAGAGGTAAAAAGTCTCCTTCAAGGGTCAGTTCATCCTGGGCCAGATGTTCTAATCACGTCTAAAGAACACAGCTGCAGGATGAGGCGGCAGAACTGGCAACCCAGGGCAGCTCCAACGTCACATGGCTCAGGTGAAACAGGAAGTTAGTCAGAACCAGAGCAGAGCTGCAGCCGAGACGAGTCTGTTTCTGTGTGGAGGAAAATAAACTGAGCTCAAAGATCTTTGTCCACAAAACAGCAGAGACTTTGGAAACACTGGTGAGTACAGAAGGAGCCGGAACAGAGACTCTTCAGCTTTGGCTCCGAAAAATAAACTTTGGCTCTGAAAACAAAACCGAAACTAAAAAATAAAACACTGACATTGAAACATTTGTACCGAAAAAGAACTTTGGCATTGATAAATTTAAAAAATACAATCTTTACAATGTTTTTCATGCCAAAGGTTTTTCAGTTTCACTTTTCCGTAACAGTTTTGGCGCTGAGGGAAGGGCTCTGAGGGGCGGGGCTAAGAAGGAGATGGCTCTGAGAGGCGGGGCTAAGAAGAAGATGGCTCTGAGGGGCGGGACTAAGAAGGAGAGGACTGTCTCAGCTCCTGTAGCATCACAGTTACACATTTAATGTTTTGCTTTGTGTCATTTCCCAGAGTCTTGTCAATCATTGTAAACATGTTCATTTATCAATGAAATGGTCACTTTCCTTCATGGAAACATCTGTGTCTCCATCAGTCATAAATACCATGTGCTGCTTATTGACAATTTCAACAGGCTTGTTGTTGACACAGTCTGCAGTCGCCCCAATGAGCCGACTACCTGCTCAGTCCAGAGGCCAGTGTGGCTGCTGCTGCTGCACAAGGTCTCATCAGTGCGTTAACACAAAATACACAGCAGCCTCAGCACCAGAGTTAATGCTCAGGGTTTGTACTGGTCGATCCTGCTGCTGTGGACTTTTTCCAGCAGACCTCTGCCAAACCAGTATAACATTATTAAGCTGGGTAAAAGCTAAACTTAACTTCATACCAGTCCAATTCTGTGTGGAAGAAACGGGACAGAGACAGACTTATTTGTGGTTTGGGAACACCAGCTGAATTCATGCTGGTCTAAGGTCATGCTAGGCAGCGAGAGTCGTCTATGGCAAAACATCCTAACATTTAATGGGACCACACTACTGTCTGTAATTACATTTGAGATATTTCTAATAACATTTGTCATAGTCAGATTTATATTTTCACTACTCAGACTGGTCCTTAAACACATCAACTATAACATTCTTATTAATAGAAACTGTACTTGAAGATGTTTACAGCAGAGTATTTAGAGTGAACTGTGAGACAAGACCTGTGGTTTGTTCCTTAATACATGGAGTAACCAGGTCCCTTAGCTCCGCCCCTCAGAGCCCTCCCCTCCACAATAAATGAGTCTCAGAAAACTGAAACTAAAATAAATGGCCATTGAAAAACAGTGACATCGACTGAAAATCTGAATATTCTCACTGAGAAAAACGACTTTATGAGAAATGAGTTAATCCTGTTACTTCTGTCCTCAGTGTGTAGACATGTCTGCTGCCAGCTGTCTGAGATCTGAAGACCAGTTCCTGTGCTCCATCTGTCTGGATGTGTTCACTGATCCAGTCTCCACACCATGTGGACACAACTTCTGCAACAACTGCATCAACCAACACTGGGATAGTAGTGACAGGTGCCAGTGTCCAATGTGTAAAAGGGGTTTCGTCCCAAGACCTGAGCTGCACATCAACACCTTGTTCTCTGGGATGGTTGCTGAGTTCAGACATGGAGCTCAACACAAAGCCAGCAGCAGCAGCTCAGACCAACAAGCTGCCAAACCAGGACAAGTTCCCTGTGACGTCTGCACTGGAACCAAACTGAAGGCCCTGAAGTCCTGCCTGGTGTGTGTGGCCTCCTACTGTGAGACTCACCTGGAGCCTCATCTGACAGCTTCAGCCCTGAAAAGACATCAGCTGATCCAGCCTGTGGACAACCTGGAAGGCAGGATGTGTAGGAAGCACAATAAACCTCTGGAGCTGTTCTGTAAGACCGACCAGTCATGTGTCTGCATGCTCTGCCCTGTTTTAGACCACAGGACACATGAGTTTGTTCCTCTGAAAGAAGAAGGTGAAGGAAAGAAGGCAGAGCTGGGGAAGACACAGGCTGAAATTCAGAAAATGATCCAGAAGAGACGAGTGAAGATTGAGGAGCTCAAAGAGTCAGTGAGGATCAGTAAAGCAGCTGCAGACAGAGAGACAGCAGAAGGTCTTCAGGTCTTCACTGCTCTGATGGAGTCTGTTGAGAGAGGCCTGGAGCAGCTCATACAGGAGATCGAAGAGCAACAGGAAAGTACAGAGAAACAGGCTGAAGGTTTCATCAAAGACCTGGAACAGGAAATCTCTGAGCTGATGAAGAGAAGCACTGAGGTGGAGCAGCTCTCACGCTCTGAAGACCACCTCCACCTCCTCCAAAGCTTCTCCTCCCTGAAAGCTGCTCCACCCACCAAGGACTGGACAGAGGTCAGAGTCCGTCCTCCATCACATGAGGGGACTGTGGTGAGAGCTGTGGCTCAGCTGGAGGACACACTCAGGAAACAGATGAAGAAGAAGCTGTTTGAGGCTGAGCTGAAGAGGGTCCAGCAGTTTGAAGTGGATGTGACTCTGGATCCTCATACAGCACATCCTAATCTGATCCTGTCTGATGATGGGAAACAAGTGAGTCACAATGATGTGAAGAAGAATCTTCCAGACAACCCAGAGAGATTTTCTTATTGTGGTATGGTCTTAGGAAAGCAGAGTTTCTCTTCAAGCAGATTTTACTTTGAGGTTCAGGTTAAAGGAAAGACTGACTGGGATTTAGGAGTGGTCAGAGAGTCGATCAACAGGAAGGGTAAAATCACACTGAGTCCTAAAAATGGTTTCTGGACTATATGGTTGAGAAATGGAAATGACTACAAAGCTCTTGCTGGCCCTTCAGTCTGTCTCTCCCTGAGGTCTGGTCCTGAGAAGGTGGGGGTGTTTGTGGATTATGAGGAGGGTCTGGTCTCCTTCTATGACATAGATGCTGCAGCTCTTATCTACTCCTTCACTGGCTGCTCCTTCACTGAGAAACTCTACCCGTTCTTCTGTCCCTGTCCTAATGATGGTGGTAAAAACTCTGCTCCTCTGATCATCTGTCCTGTCAATCAAACTGTCTGATCAGTTGATGATCAAACTCACCCTCCCATGTCTTTACTGATGAAATTGTTCCATTTTCCACCCACTGTGTAAATATTCTCCAGACAAACTCACAGATTAGAGAAAAATCAATTAATCACCAGTGATTTTTTAAATGAACAGATTCACTGTTACTTTAGGAAAATAATGTTTATATTGAATGTTCATGTTCAGTGTCAACTCACTTTCATACGTACAGTACAGACCAAAAGTTTGGACACACCTTCTCATTCAAAGAGTTTTCTTTATTTTCATGACTATGAAAACTGTAGATTCACACTGAAGGCATCAAAACTATGAATTAACACATCTGGAATTATATACATAACCAAAAAGTGTGAAACAACTGAAAATATGTCATATTCTAGCTTCTTCAAAGTAGCCACCTTTTGCTTTGATTACTGCTTTGGACACTCTTGGCATTCTCTTGATGAGCTTCAAGAGGTAGTCACCTGAAATGGTTTTCACTTCACAGGTGTGCCCTGTCAGGTTTAATAAGTGGGATTTCTTGCCTTATAAATGGGGTTGGGACCATCAGTTGTGTTGTGCAGAAGTCAGATGGATACACAGCTGATAGTCCTACTGAATAGACTGTTAGAATTTGTATTATGGCAAGAAACAAGCAGCTAAGTAAAGAAAAACGAGTGGCCATCATTACTTTAAGAAATGAAGGTCAGTCAGTCCGAAAAATTGGGAAAACTTTGAAAGTGTCCCCAAGTGCAGTCACAAAAACCATCAAGCGCTACAAAGAAACTGGCTCACATGCGGACCGCCCCAGGAAAGGAAGACCAAGAGTCACCTCTGCTGCGGGGGATAAGTTCATCCGAGTCACCAGCCTCAGAAATCGCAGGTTAACAGCAGCTCAGATTAGAGACCAGGTCAATGCCACACAGAGTTCTAGCAGCAGACACATCTCTAGAACAACTGTTAAGAGGAGACTGTGTGAATCAGGCCTTCATGGTAGAATATCTGCTAGGAAACCACTGCTAAGGACAGGCAAAAAGCAGAAGAGACTTGTTTGGGCTAAAGAACACAAGGAATGGACATTAGACCAGTGGAAATCTGTGCTTTGGTCTGATGAGTCCAAATTTGAGATCTTTGGTTCCAACCACTGTGTCTTTGTGTGACGCAGAAAAGGTGAACGGATGGACTCTACGTGCCTGGTTCCCACCGTGAAGCATGGAGGAGGAGGTGTGATGGTGTGGGGGTGCTTTGCTGGTGACACTGTTGGGGATTTATTCAAAATTGAAGGCATACTGAACCAGCATGGCTACCACAGCATCTTGCAGTGGCATGCTATTCCATCCGGTTTGCGTTTAGTTGGACCATCATTTATTTTTCAACAGGACAATGACCCCAAACACACCTCCAGGCTGTGTAAGGGCTATTTGACCAAGAAGGAGAGTGATGGGGTTCTGCGCCAGATGACCTGGCCTCCACAGTCACCGGACCTGAACCCAATCGAGATGGTTTGGGGTGAGCTGGACCGCAGAGTGAAGGCAAAAGGGCCAACAAGTGCTAAGCATCTCTGAGAACTCCTTCAGGACTGTTGGAAGACCATTTCAGGTGACTACCTCTTGAAGCTCATCAAGAGAATGCCAAGAGTGTGCAAAGCAGTAATCAAAGCAAAAGGTGGCTACTTTGAAGAAGCTAGAATATGACATATTTTCAGTTGTTTCACACTTTTTGGTTATGTATATAATTCCAGATGTGTTAATTCATAGTTTTGATGCCTTCAGTGTGAATCTACAGTTTTCATAGTCATGAAAATAAAGAAAACTCTTTGAATGAGAAGGTGTGTCCAAACTTTTGGTCTGTACTGTACATGTTTAATGTCATCAATACTGTCTGATTTATTCATGTGGAGATGCAGCTTTGAATGGGAGTGTAGTCTGTGTGTGTGTGTGTGTGTGTGTGTGTGTGTGTGTGTGTGTGTGACTGAGTGAGACAGTGGTGCAGGTGAGATTTGTCAATCAGTGTCTTTGCATTTAGGAGGTGAGGAGCCCAGGAAACCTCTCTTCCAATGCTGTCAACACTGAGGAAGCTGCAGTAAGAAGGTGTTGGGTGTTGGGTGGGGAGAGCAGAGCTGTGAGGCCAGGAAGGGACAGTTTGACAGCAGAGAGAGAGAAGGACAAAATAAAGTAATGTTGAGTAATTCAGTCATGTGGGTGTTGGTCTGGCAGATGATTCCACCGAGACTAAATGTTCACAGTTATATTATTGTTTCATTGAATGTAAGTTGTTTTTTGTTTCCATTGTGATTTCTTTTCTTGGCTTTATATGTTTTTAAAGATTCACTAATTAATAAATATATTTTGTGTTAATGTTGGATGAAAACACATAAAATACCTACATTTAACATTTTAAGCTTTGTGAGTGAAATTTTAAGAATTAAAGAGACAAAACATTCTAAACATGTTGTTCTGTTTTGATCAGTTAAAAGTTATATTTTTATTTCTTTTTATTTTAACCTACTCTGTCCTGGTATTGTGTCTCCATATTGTCCATAGCATGAGTCTATCATACCAGATCTCAATGACCTGATCTGGGGCCTGTTTCAGAAACTTTTTTTTCTTTCTGTATTAAAACTCTTTTTTTTATTAAAACTTTTTTTAAACACTTTTCCATTTTTTTAAACCTCTGGTGTTCCCACATTGAGGTGCTCCTCTGAGCGTGTTCGATGTCCATGCAGGTGCAGCCCTACAGGTGCCAAACCAACGTGGCAGAAAATTAAAATGAAATATAAAAATCTCCTTCAAACAGGTGGATGATATTATTGAATTATTTATCATTGCATATGTTGGGCTAGAAGCCTATGATATATCCTATGTAGACTAAAATAAATATCTCACAGTATTTCATTTCCATTTTCATGTTTCATGTCCATATTTATAGCTAATAGGCTGTGGCTCAGAAAACAGATGGGGGGTCCAGCTGACCTACCTCTCACAGAGGCTGAGGAGATGGTCCTCAGCCAGAACAATAGCCGACCCATGGTAGAAGGCATTGCTGGAAGAACCTTATCTGTCCCAAGACTCTCAGGACCCATCAGTCTGTAAAAGGTTGGTTTTCTATCTTTTTAAAACATTTTCTCAGAGATTCAACATATCTATGGTGTCACATCAATCTTCTATAGCGGTAAAAGACTAGTCCTCACTTGATGAATGCTATAGGCTGCTTCTTTGTAATATCCTTAGATATTCTCAGACAGTACAGACCAGTCATGATGTACAGGGGGATTTTAAGTTTGATCACTTATGAGTTGATGTGGGCTCCATGATTAAACTGCAGTGATATTTGAGTGGTACAATTTAATCTATTCTTAGTCTCCAAACAGTAACTGATTTGTAATATGTTTGGTTGAGCCTTCTGACCTAACACTACTCCATGGGCCTACTTCTTCTTCTTCTCCTTTGGGCTGCTCCCTTCAGGGGTCTCCACAGCCAATCATCCGCCTCCATTTAACCCTATCCTCTATATCCTCCTCACCCACACCAACTATCCTCATGTCCTCCTTCTCTACATCCAAGAACCCCCTCTTTGGTCTTCCTCTAGGCCTCCTTCCTGGCAGCTCTAACCTCAGCATCCTTTCACCAATGTATTCACTGTCCCTCCTCTGAACATGTCCAAACCATCTCAATCTGGCTTCCCTGGCTTTTTCTCCAAAACATCTAACATGAGCCGTCCCTCTGATGTCCTCATTCCTGATCCTATCCATCCTCGTCACTCCCAGAGAGAAGCTCAACATCTTCAGCTCTGCTACCTCCAGCTCTGCCTCCTGTCTTTGTCTCAGTGCCACTGTCTCTAAACCAGACAACATTGCTGGTCTCACCACTGTCTTGTCCACCTTTCCTTTCATTCTTGCTGACACTCTTTTGTCACACATCACACCTGACACTTTCCTCCACCTGTTCCAACCTGCTTGCACACGTCTCTTCACTTCTTTTCCACACTCTCCGTTGCTCTGGACTGTTGACCCTAGGTACTTAAAATCCTCCACCTTCTTCACCTCTACTCCCTGTAACCTCAACGTTCTACTTGAGTCCCTCTCATTTACACACATGTACTCTGTTTTACTGCGGCTAACCTTCATTCCTCTCCTTTCCAGAGCAAACCTCCACCTCTCTAGATTTTCCTCCACCTGCTCCCTGCTCTCACTACAGATGACAGTGTCATCTGCAAACATCATGGTCCACGGAGATTCCTGTCT